>NC_048228.1:51560421-51892633 GCF_002007445.2 Ailuropoda melanoleuca | reverse complement strand
GATAAAATGAACTTGTGGGACTTCATCAAGATAAAAAGCTTCCGCACAGCCAAGCAAACAGTCAAAAAAACGAAGAGGCAGCCCACAGAACGGGAGAATATATTTGCAAATGACACTACAGAAAAAAGACTTATATCCAAGATCTACANAAACTCCAAATGGATGAAAGACCTCGATGTGAGACAGGAATCCATCAAAATCCTAGAGGAGAACATAGGCAGCAACCTCTTTGACATCGGCCACAGCAACTTTTTCATGACATATCTCCAAAGGCAAGAGAAACAAAAGATAAAATGAACTTGTGGGACTTCATCAAGATAAAAAGCTTCCGCACAGCCAAGCAAACAGTCAAAAAAACGAAGAGGCAGCCCACAGAACGGGAGAATATATTTGCAAATGACACTACAGAAAAAAGACTTATATCCAAGATCTACAAAGAACTTCTCAAACACAATACACGAGAAACAAATAAACAAATCATAAAATGGGCAGAAGATATGAAGAGACATTTTTCCAATGAAGACATACAAATGGCTAACAAACACATGAAAAAATGTTCAAAATCATTAGCCATCAGGGAAATTCAAATCAAAACCACATTGAGATACCACCACCTTACGTGAGTTAGAATGGTAAAAATTGACAAGGCAGGAAACAACAAATCTTGGAGAGGATGTGGAGAAAGGGGATCCCTCTTACATTGTTGGTGGGAATGCAAGTTGGTATAACCGCTTTGGAAAACAGTTGGAGGTTCCTTAAAAAGTTAAAAATTGAGCTACCCTATGATCCAGCCATTGCACTACTGGGTATTTACCCAAAAGATACAGATGTAGTGAAGAGAAGGGCCATATGCACCCCAATGTTCATAGCAGCATTGTCCACAATAGCTAAATCATGGAAGGAGCCAAGATGCCCTTCAACAGATGACTGGATTAAGAAAATGTGGTCCATATATACAACGGAATATTACTCAGTCATCAAAAAGAACGATTTCTCAACATTTGCTGCAACGTAGACGGGACCGGAGGAGATAATGCTAGGTGAAATAAGTCAAGCAGAGAAAGACAATTATCATACGGTTTCACTCATTTATGAAACATAAGAAGTAGGAAGATTGGTTGGAGAAGAAAGGGAAGAAGAAAAGGGGGGTAAACAGAAGAGGGAATGAACCATGAGAGACTATGGACTCTGGGAAACAAAGGGTGGGGAATGGGATAGACTGGTGATGGGTATTAAGGAGTGCACGTATTACATGGTGCACTGGGTGTTATACACAAGTAATTAATCATGGAACTTTACAACAAAAACTAGGGATGTACTGTATGGTAACTAACATAATATAATAAAAAAAATTATTAAAAAATAAAAATAAAAAATAAAAAGGAGAGATGTTAATAAATTACAGTAAATTTATACAATTAAGTAATGGGTAGCCATTAAAAGATGGCACAGCTATCCATATCAACTTACTGAATTCCAAAATTAGGTTACATATCTAAAATGAAAATATAATATAGAGAGAGATTTTTTTTTAAGTTTGGAAGTCTATACAACAAACTTTAACAACGGTACATCAGGGGAATGAAATTCTTGGGAGAGACCAAAAAGATCTTGGCTTCCACTTATGTAGTTTATATTAGTTTAGAATTTTACAATGAACACTTATTATAATAAAATATCTGCTGCACATGTGTTTTTAAATAATTCAAGGGAAAATAGAATGATTGCACATTGATGAGGATTATAACTCAAATTAGGAATATTATTTCCATGAACCTTCTTTATATAATATAAAGCAAAAACATTTAATAAGACAAGAATAAAGTGACATGAGTATAATAGTAGTGGAAGGATTTCACTTACCATTCTAATCTTCAACAGATCAACTGATCAAAAATAATAAGAAGTATCTGAACTCTTGTCATTAGTAAGTTCTACTTACTTGCTAGTAGCTCTCAACTTCACAGAGAATAAAACTTATTTTCCAACACCCATGAAAAATGTAAACATTTGTCACATACTACGCTACAAAAAGTCTACAAATTCCAAAAAGCAAAATTATATAAGTCACCTTCTCTGTTCCCAAAGCAATAAACTGATAAAGACTAGAAATTGAAAGAAACGAAAGTTAAACACTTAGAAATTAGAGACTATTCTCCTAAGTAATTCTTAGGTCAAAGAGAAAAATTAACTCTTATATAATTTTTTTAAGATTATTTATTTATTTATTTGTTTGTTTATTTGTCAGAGAGAAAGAGAGAGATTGACCACAAGTAGGGGGAGCTGCAGGCCAAGAGAGACGCAGTCTCCCTGCTGAGCAAGGAGCCCGAGGGGACTCAATCCCAGGACCCAGGGATCACAGCCTGAGCCAAAGGTAGATACTTAACTGACTGAGCCACTCAGGTGTCCCATATATAATGTTTAACACTAACTAATAATAAAACCATTACATCCTAAAATGTATGAAAGCAGCCAAAGCTGTTATCTTAAAGAAATTTATACCAGTAAAGGTTTGTACTGGTAAAGGAAAGTTGTTCATAATAAATTAAGTACTGAAGCAAAGAAAAAACAAAATCGATGTAGAATAAAGAAAGGAATTTATAAAAGTAGAAATTAATGAATTAGTAAAATAGTGGAATCAATCGAGAGCTACTTCTTTGAAAATACAAAGAGCATAGAAAATAAATGTTTCCAGGTTTTAAATTACAGTTTTGTAATACTGGGTATTTACCCCAAAGATACAGACGTAGTGAAGAGAAGGGCCATATGCACCCCAATGTTCATAGCAGCATTGTCCACAATAGCTAAATTATGGAAGGAGCCGAGATGCCCTTCAACAGATGACTGGATGAAGAAGCTGTGGTCCATATATACAATGGAATATTACTCAGCTATCAGAAAGAACGAATTCTCAACATTTGCTGCAACATGGACGGCACTGGAGGAGATAATGCTAAGTGAAATAAGTCAAGCAGAGAAAGACAATTATCATATGGTTTCTCTCATCTATGGAACATAAGAACTAGGATGATCGGTAGGGGAAGAAAGGGATAAAGAAAGGGGGGGTAATCAGAAGGGGGAATGAAGCATGAGAGGACTATGGACTCTGAGAAACAAACTGAGGGCTTCAGAGGGGAGGGGGGTGGGGGAATGGGATAGACTGATGATGCGTAGTAAGGAGGGCACGTATTGCATGGTGCACTGGGTGTTATACGCAAGTAATGAATCATCGAACTTTACATCAAAAACCAGGGATGTACTGTATGGTGACTAGCATAATATAATAAAAAAATATTATTATAAAAAAAGAAAAAAATGTAATTTCCTTTAAAAATGACAAAGAACTTGTGGAAGAGTTCTGAAAATGCTATATTATTTCTAAACAGCAGGTTCCAAGTAAAAAATATTCCTAGCCCCCAGCATCAATACCATTACCCACCCTCCCAGTCATAAGGCAGGTAAAATCTATTATTAATTGCTACATTAAAAGTCCTTTCCAAAGAGTTCTGAGTATGAGCCTTGGCCCTGACTCAAATCCACTATTGACTTAGAAATGAAGAGTACTAGCAACTGCTTCTAACCCTGTGGGATAGATGCCTACTTTCTGGTGCCTAATGACATGTTGGTCAGATTCCACTTGTTTCCAAATGTTTTCATTTGTTAAAACCTAATCCAGGCCAACTGAAAGCATAAATTTCATCTATAATTTAAGGTTTTCTGTTTCCCCAAAGCATTCTGTACTGTGGCTCCAAGCACCTGAAACAGGGAAGGGACATGGTCTGTTCTTCATACAATTCCTCTTTGCCCTTTTAAACCCTCTCCCTCCTCCAGGACTGAGGCAAGAAAGGAGCACGAGGTGGAAACCAGAGAATGTCTCTTTACCTGAACGGAAGAGGTTACTATTCTTTCTTGTAGTTACAACTCCTCTGACCCACCATGCCTTCAGAAAGCAAACATCCAAATGCTAACCAAGGCCTCCTCATTCCATCATGGTTCCCTGCTGTGGAAAATCAAGCTCTGCCTCAAAATCTGTCATAAAGCCCTCTCCTTGGCTCCAAACAACAGCAACGCACCCTACAGCCTCTGCTGCTGGGGTTCTGAAAGGTCTAGCCTGCAATCTCTTGGGTGACTAAAAACCAGCAAACAGCTCAAGGACCTTATTCGGGGTCTAGATGATCCACAAGTACCTCACTAGCCTGCCATGACTACTGCTGCAGCTACTCCCCCGCCACTCCTCCACCCCTCCTGGCCCTGCCATGTCTCATTCTCTTCTCTACTCAGCTAAGAACATGGGCAGATTTTCAGTTCCACTGCCTGAGCAGATGTCCAAATAGGGAATGAAAAGCTGTTTCCTCCACTCATAGGTACCTCCTAATCTTTAAGAAAGAGTGGTAGTTGGTAATTGTGCCAGTCACGCCATATCTTAGGACACCCTACTCAGAGGTAGCCCTTGTTCTAATGTTCTCCACTTTGTGCTTTGGCCAAATTTCTAGACCAAGGGGAAAAGTCCCATTCGACACCCTGTTACAAATATATAATGGTTTCTCCGTAAGTCCTGCATCATCTCCCCAAACAGTGGAGTTCACTCTTTGATTCTCTCTCTAAATCCAAGGCTCATTGAACCTTAAGCAAAGAAATACACCTAAGACCCAGTTGCCCTGTTTCTCCAGAATTTTAAGTCTTACTAAACCTTGTCTCTGGTCAACCTTCATAGTCGCTGCATTCCTTGCCTTATCGTTTGTGTCCCTGAGAGAGAAGAGAGAGAATCTAGAAACTAGAAACTCTTGCTAAAATGGGTTCTTTAAGCAAAAATGGTCCCATCTTCCTGTTCCATCCCATGATTACCACCACACTAGCCATGCTGTTCAGTCAGATAGATTTCAATAAGAAATCTAAACTTCCTGGGATTAGGGGTTAAAAATAACTCAATGAGTACTTAGGGTCTGGGAAGGAAACCAGACCCTGCCAGGTGGTCTGAATACACCAAACCAAACTCTCCAGGTCCCTGGGGGGGCCTCACATGTCCCTGAGGTTTTCTTACCAGTGAAGTCCTGTCACACCTTGTCCCCATCACCTAAGTCCTTCTACCTGCAAGTCACCCCCAGGGAAAAAAGCACCTCATGGAATTATGGTATACGGAGGAAAGCCGATAATCCAGACCACTCAAAAGAAATGTTCACAGGAGGACTGCCTCTTACAAAAGAAAGAAACAACCCCCAAGCAGAGTTAACCCAAAGCCCCAGAGAGCCTGCTGCTTAGAGAATCAGCTACTGGGAAAGAATGACAGCTTGGCATTATCCACTGTGATTTTACCTCAAGAAATTGAAATGCTTTACTTGTAACTGAGTCACCTGCATTGCAAAGGTCCACTCGGGTTCACTATTATTTAATTTCTTTTATGGCTTTCTCCCTAGCCTCACAAAAGAAAAACATGTGTGACTATGGAGTGAATGCTGGTACAGGGCTTAGGAAAAGAACAGGTTGTTTGATTACTATTATCTATTCTTCTCAGGACATAAGGGTACGGCAAATACTGGCAGTTAAAGATTTCTAGTAAGTGAATATACTTTTCTTTTGCTTTTTTGTAAGCCTTCTCTACAGATAAGGTAGTAAAGGGAGAGAAATTGGAGAAATGTTTAAAAGAATCTGTGGGAGCTGATATTCATTATATAATATTAATGTTACCTACTCCAAAAGATACCAATTGCTATAATTTATAACACTATAGAGTATTTCTAACTGTGATTTCCAAATGTTCTGCTTGGTTGAATGGTGGCCCCCAAAAGATATGTCTACATCCTAACATGCAGATTTTTAAAAATATGACATTATTTGGAAAAGGGGTTTTTGCATGTGTAGCTAGGTTAAGGATCTTTAGATGAGATCATCCTAATTATCCAGGTGGGTCCTAAATCCAATGACAGGTGTCCTTATAAGAGACAGAAAATGGGAATACACAGACAGCCAAAGACAAAGAGCAGAAAGCCATGTAAAGATGGAAGCAGAGATTGCAGTGATGTGGCCACAAGCTCCGCAATTCCTCAAGCCTCCAGAAGTTGGAAGAGGCACAGAAGGATTCTCCCAAAGAGCCTCTGCAGTGACCACAACATGATTTCAGACCTCTGGACTCCAGAACTGTGAGAAAATAGATTTCTGCTGTTCCAAGCCACCAAGTTTGTGGCAATTGGTTATATCAGCCAAAGGAAACTAATACACCCAATATGACATCGGCATTATATTTAGCTCTGGGAGAATGCTAGAGGCTACTTAAGAAACTTTAGCAAAACAGTGGAACAAAAATCCTAAGAGTAACCACACAAGAAGAGAGGGAAACAGCTTCATTTTGCCTCTGTCATCAATCCCACTGCTCTGTGCCAAGAGGGAATTTCCCAGCTAGAAAGAGTTCCCCTCACCAGGAAAAAGAAGGATGAGCCATTAGCTTGTCCAGCATTCGGGGCACTACACAAAAAGGTCTCACTTTGGTTTCACCCCACCCAGGGGGCAAGCTGAGACAAGCAGAGACACCTAGGGATGGGTGGGGCCGGGGGAAGCAGAGACTATCAAGAGCGGTCACACAGTGGGAATGACCACGGTTCACAGTGACCTGCTCTGCCAACAGCCCCAGCATATTTTACCAACTTTTGCCCCACAGGTATTCATGTTTGCTGATGCCAGCAGCTGCCTGAATCCTTCCCCCTCCCTACACTCCCAGCCCCCACTGTACCCAGGACTCTGTGTCTACATGAGTACAAGACTCCAGCCTAGACTCCTGCAGCTGACTCCTACTGCCATGTGCACACTAAGAGCTAGCTCCTCTAGCTATGCACCTGCACATCCCTGGCCTAACCCCAACACCAACCTCCCACAGTGTGCATGTCCAGGAGGAGACTGCAGCCACAGGACAGCACACCAACAGCCAGCTCCCCATAGGCTACCAGTGAGCCCATAGTTGGCCTTGGCCCTTGCTGCCTGCCCTAGCCCCACCAAAACATGTCTGTCTGCATCTGGCCTCTGCCACTACATAGGCACCTATAGGTGGCCCCTGCAACTGAGCGTGTGCACATCACTGGCTCCAGCCATCACCACTGCCTGACCTGGTCCCTTGCTGTGGACCTGGAGATGCTGCTGTGGCCCCCTGCAGCCCTTTCAGCCACTGAAGCACCATCCCCATCCCCACAATGGCCACTGAGGACCACAGAGTTGTTTATGTTGTGGATCCCAGTGGCCCTAGCCAAAGAGATAACACACACACTCCTCCAGATCTGGTGCCATCACATGACCCTGCACTTGACACTCTGCACCAGTACACCCAAGTCACAACATGCTTCAGCATGTCCCCACCCACAGGTGAAAGTCTACCCTTACAGAAGTTAGTTTTTAAAGTCTGAAGAGGTGACTGCTTCTTCAAACGTACACTTACACAAACCTACAGGGATCATGACGAATCAAGGAAATATGGCTCCACCAAAGGAATACAGTAAAACTCCATCAACTGGCCCCAAAGAAATGGAGATCCAGGAATTACCCAACAAAAATTCAAAATAATCTTTCCAAAGATGCTCAGAGACCTACAAGAGAACACAGGTAAACAATTTTAAAATATCAAGTAAACAATACAAGAGCAAAATGAGTAATTCAACAAAGAGATAGTTGCATTTGTACACACTAACAACAAAGTATCTGAAAAAGAAATAAACAATAAAACAATCCCATTCACAATAGCATCAAAAAGAACAAAATACTTATGAATAAATCTAACCAAGGAAATGAAAGCTCTGTACACTGAAAACCACAAGATTTTAGGCACAAACAAATGGAAAGATAACCCATGTTCATGAATTAGAAGAATTAGCATTGTTAAAATGTCCATAACACCCAAAGCCATCTATAGATTCAATGCAATTGTTACCAAAATTCCAATGCCATTTTTCACAGAAATAGAAAAAATAATCCTAAAACTTGTAGGGAACCACAAAAGACCTCAAATAGCCAAACAATTCTTGAGAAAGAACAAAGCTGGAGACATCATGCTTCCTGATTCAAACCATACTGCAAAGCTATGGTAATCAAAACAGTATTGCATTGTCATAAAAACACACATAGACCAATGGAACAGAATCAAGAGACCAGATATAAGCTCTTGCATATATGGTCAAGTAATATTTGACAAGGGAGCCAAGAATACTCAGTCAGAAAAGGACAGTTTTCAATAAATGGTGCTGGCAAAACTGGAAAACCACATGCAGAAGATTGAAATTGGACCCTTATTTTATACTACTCACAAAAAATAACTCAAAATGGAATAAAGACTTAACCATAAAACTCAAACCATTAAACTTCTAGAAGAAAACACAGGGTCTTGACATTGGTCTCGGCAACAGCTTTTTGGATATTACACCAAGCAACAAAAGCAAAACATTAATAGTAGGACTATATCAAACTAAAAAGCTTCTGCACAGCAAAGAAACAATCAACAAAATGAAAAGACAAACTACGAAATGGGAGAAAAAATTTCCAAATTATATATCAGATAAGGGGGTTAATATCTAAAATGCATAAAGAATTCATACAACTCAACAGTGGGAAAAAATCTGATCTGAAAAACGAGCAGACGAACTGAAGAGACATTTTTCCAAAGAAAACATACAGTCAACCAGTATATAAAAAGGTGCTCATGGGGCACCTGGGTGGCTCAATCAGTTAAGGGGGCTGACTCTTGATTTCAGCTCAGGTCATGACCTCAGGGTCATGGGATTGAGCCCCACATCCGGCTCCGAGGTCAGCAGGGAATCTGCTTGGGATTCTCTCCCTTTCCCTCTCCCTCTCACTGCTCACATGCTCTTGCTTTCTCTCTTTCAGATAAATAAATCTTTTTTTTAAAAGGTGCTCAACTTCACTAATCATCAGGAAAATGCAAACCAAAATCACAATGGGATATCGCCTTACATCTGTTAGAATGGGCGTTATCAAAAAGACAAGAGATCACAAGTGTTGGAGAGGATGTGGAAAAACAGGAAGCCTTGTGCACTATTGATGGGAATGCAAATTGGTACAGTCACTATGGAGGTTCCTCAAAAAATTAAAAATAGAACTACCATATGATCCAGCAATCCCACTTCTGGGTATATATTCAAATAAAATTAAAACAGGATCTTGCAAAGATCTTCTTACCTCAAAAAGGAAACGGTAATTGTGAGGTGAGGAGGTGTTAGCCAATGCTGTGTTCATAATCATTTTGCAATTTAAGTGTGTGTATTAAATCACCACACTGCATACCTTAAGCTCATACAATATTGTCAATTATATACTAATAAAGGTTAAATACATATGTACATTCATACACACATACATACAAACGACCCAAGCCTCAAGCCTGTACATCAGAAAAAAAAAAAAATGCCTGTACATCTGTAAAAAGTGGCAGCTGCTCCTGGGATGCTCTAAGTTCTGAGTTAGCAGATAAGGAGGGCCCTAAAAGGGCTTGAAGATGAACTCCTGTGGTAATTTGTAAAGCCCCCCCCCCCCCCACACACACACACACAAAGACCATCCAAGAGATCAATCCTTCTTCCCTGTAAGCAGGCAGTAGAATAGTTAAGTCATTAGCCACCAGAAGGGGCAGTGAGTGTGGGTTCTTGGGCAGGACCCTGATTAGAAGGTGAAGTCTCCACACTCAGAAGACCAGGCTACTCTGCCTTACAGGAATCCCCTCACCTTCACTACAGTCACCGCAGGCAGCCTGTGATAAGCAGATGCAACGCTCACAGACATGCTAACCGGAACTTCCACACTCAGAAATCAGCACCCGCAACTCTAAGAGGAGGGGTCACATGGGCGCAGGCCTGAGTGCCACACCCACCAGCTTTCAGGTGGTGTTCGTGGAGACAGGGTGACATAAGCCAGGACGAGGCGGTCGAGGAGACAAGCCCCACACACATACCCTGCAGCAGGGCAAGCCCGACTGTCCGAGCCCGGGAGATGGGAGCCTGGGAGATGGAAGCCGGAGGAAAAAAACAGCCCTTGCTTCAACAAAGCGGAGGTGGAGAGGCAGTTTCTTTGGAGTAAAGAACATGGCGCTTTCTGAGGAGGGAAAGAGCAGCAACCCCATGGAATCCTTGCTCCTCAATAAGCTGGCCAACTACACCAACAAGGCCAGGCGTAGTGGTGCCAGAAGACAACAGCAGGCAAAAGGCCAACTGCCCGCGCATGCGCACCTTCACGGATAGCAACCTGTCCTGCCTCCAGCACATTCTCGCCAGATCCTCTTCCGGCGCCTCGCGTGGGTTGTGGTGGCGGGCAGCGTCTTGGATTCCTACGTCCTCGTGTTCCTGTGTTGCACCTGCGTGAGTGACCATCGCCAGTCCCCGGGTGTGGCATCTTTGCTTTGGGGCAGCGACAGCTGGACGTCAGAGGCCTGTCCATGTGGACACCTGTGGGCTCTCCAGGGCCCGCCCCACTGAGACCCCAGCGCTGCCTGAAAGGACTCCAACCATAAAGGCGGCCTCCTCAGGAGAGCTGGTGTGAGCGCTGCGAAGTCGCAACGCCCCAGGGGTGGGGTGGCTGAAGACTATGCATCCGGTGGGAAGGCCTCTTGCGTAACCGCATCTGCAGAAGTACCAGGGGTGTGCACCCGGTGGCCACGGGCTGTCGCGGGCGCTCTCACCGCTCATGGGCCTCCTGGATCCTCTTCCAGTATGGAAGCACCTGGGCATCTTCACTGAAGGAAGGGACCCACGCCAGTGCCTTGTTCAGCCTCAGACCCCTGCTCGCCACACACCCCAGACCAGCCTCTTGGCCTCCACAGGCCTGCGTCCCATTTGTGGTAACTACACAGGTCTGCTTTCAACTGCTGTGTTGCGTCTGGTTTGGCCTCTGAATGTACCTCAACGCCTGCTCCACCTGCCTCTTTGCTCCCTTATTCTCGCTATGTGGACAGTTATTCACATGCTCTGGTCCACCAAGTGTCACCTGGAGACATTCTGTCTGAAATATTCCAACAATACAGATGAGCGAGAGTCCCTGAGACTTGGCCACCCTGCTTGTCCCCTGGCCGTGTCCCCTGGCCATGCTGGGGCCCTTTTCCTGTGCCCCCGCCTGCAGCCTTTGCAGGCAGTGGTATGCCCATCTAAATGGTGTCACCTCATTCTTACTGTTCCGTGATATTTCTTTCACTAAGGAGTTTAGAAGTTATCGTTGGACTAATTGCCACCACCACCACCACCACGACCAACAAAAACAACAACAGCAAAAGGATACAAACCAGGAAGAAAAAAAAAAAAAGAAGGGGGTCATAGATCCAGGAATCACTAATAATTTAAAGAAAACAAATACCATAAAAGAAGTATCACTGTTTAAATTGAAAATCTTATACACAAGTGTGACTGACTGACTAGTTGCCTACCCAGTATCCATTCTGCCTTTCTTCTTTACTCCCAGAATTTTGATTGAATGATTGAACAAAACACTACTTCTCAACGATGTCAGAAGAAACTTATCTGGCCAGTGAGATAGAAGTCTGCTGGGTCTTTCTGGGTACGTTTTGCTTTCCTAATTGTAACAGAGCTGTCTAGTTGTCTCCTAGTATTCATTCTTCTCTTCTTTATTCTTGTTAGGACCCCTGATTTTAACCCAGTCTATGGATGGCTGAGGGGGAGACTCCCTAGCAGCTAAGTGTGGTCACATAACTAAGTTCTGGCCAGGAGATGTAAGTTTATGTCCTCCTCATTCTTAATTTTCTTGCTAGCTGGAATAAAGAAATGATGGCTAGATCTTGAACAACCATACTGGATCACATTAAAGGATGGCCATGTATTTTAGATGGCAGAACAAAAAGAAAAAAAGGAGCCTAGGTTCCTGACATCCTGTGAAATATCAGCTCTGGATTACCTACAACCAGATTTCATTAATATACGAGATAGATAAGCTTCTTAAGTCATAATTTTGGATTTTGTCAAATGCATCTGTTATACTAGTATGGACACCAATCCTTCCTCTTCATTCTCCTTCCTTTTCTGGCCTGTAATATATACCCAATGCTTGGAGGTGCAGTAGTCATCTTACATCTAGGAGGATGAAGCCACATGCTCAAAAAGTTAGTATAAAAAGATAGAAGAAAAATATATATAATTTAATTTTAAAAAACTAGTGGAAGGAGCCTAGTCCCTGGATGACAACTGTAGATGTTCATTTCTGAACTTTTGAATTCATGGGGAGAATTAACTCTTTACTTGTTTAAGTTACAGTTTGTTGTGATTTCTGTTACTTGAAATTGAATACAATCCTAGCTAGTACATCTCAAAGAAAATAAGGCTGATACAGAAAAAACAAAATTTGTTTGTTGTATCCATAAAATAAGAACAGGCTATTAATGAAAATGAACCAATTATAGATCCTTATAATGAAAATATAAGTGGTGTAAAAACAAACTGAATGGGCATAGCTCCAGAACGAATTAATGAGCTATGAGAGCAAGTTGAGAAATTCTTCCGGGTAACAGAACATAATGATGTCTGAAACGACAAAACAAATGGAGAGTTCGAACACAGTTATATTAGTTTCCTAGGGCTGTAGTAACAAAGTACCACAAACTGAGTGGCTTAAACAACAGAAATTTATTGTCTCAGTTCTGGAAGCTAGAAGTCCAAGATCAAAGTGTTGGCAAAGATTGTTCATTCTGAGGGCTGTGGGGAAGAATCTATTCTGTGCCTCTCTCCTGGCTTCTGTTGGTTTACTGACAACCTTTGGCATATTTTGGCTTACAGATACACCACCCCAATCTCTACCTTCATGTTCACATGGCTTTCTCCCTGTGTGTGTGTCTGTGTCCAAATTTTCACATTTTATAAAAACACTAGTCATATTGTTTACAGGGATGAGACAGAATTGAAGAATGAAATATTTTTTTAAAAAATAAATAAAAGTAGAAAAATTCCCTGAGCTGATGAATGACGTGAGTCGGTATGTAGAAAGAATCCACTGAGTACTGGGCAAGATGAATGAAAAAAGACCCACTCCTATTCAAATCATGATAGAATTTGTCAGCAATAACGATACATTTTTTAAGTATCTAAAATAAAAATAAAGATACTTCAAAACAACAAAAATTAGATACACATCTGACTTCATATCAACATGGCTAGAGACAAGAAAACAATGGAGCAATATGCTCAGAGTTTTAAAGGAAAATTACATTTGAACTAAGACAAGCTATAATTCAAGTGAGAGGGCAGATTAGAAATGATGCCAGTTAACAGGTGAGTAACTGTTGATCCAACTGCGGCTCCATGGGCAGGACCTGATTAGTTCCAGCCAGTCAGAAAAATCCTATTCTCTTGCTAGGGCTTGGCTCAGAAATGAGTAGTGAGTGACACATTCCACCTGAGACACCAGAGAAATGTGTTAGGCCTCCGGAGAAGTCCCTCATTATTCTTGAACTGGATCTCTTTTTGCCACTGGGGCAGACATGGAAAAATATCATCCACTGCTACAGCAGTTACCCCACAGCCACGAAAAGAACAAGATTTAAGATGAAACTAATACCCACAGTGCCTTTCTTAACTGGGATTCCGCAGAAGAATTAAGGCCTACTGAAAATGACTTGTGTGACTATTTTCTCAGTTCTCCCAAGGATGATTCAGAGCTAGGTAACATGCTAGATGCATAGAGGATAAACTTCTTTATTACATTTGATGGATACCTTATGTCATTAGAGCTTAATTTCTAGAACGGGGGTCAACACACTATGATCCACAGGCCAAATCAGCTCACTACCTGTTTTATTGGAACCCCAGGCTTATTTGCTTACATATTACCTATGGCTACTTTCACACTACAGAAGCAAAGCTCAGTAGCTGTGGAAGAGATGGCCCAAAAAAGTCTAAAATATTTACTATCTGGCCCATTACAGGCATTGTTAGCCAACTCCACTCTAAAGAAACCTCATTGAGAAGGACTGTGAAGAGACTTGGCTTTGTCCATCTTGACCTTTGCCCCATTATCAGCAAGCAGCAGGAAGATCAGGCTAATGAGTTTTGCTGAGATGTTACTTCTGCCTGTCACTTCATTTATAACCCTATCACATTTATAACCCTTCATTATAAACCCACAGAGTTGTTGTAAGGATTGTCAATAACTGTAAAGCACTTAGAATACTGCCTGGCACATAGTAAGCACTCAGTAAGTGTTGGCTCTTACTCCAAACCTGGTAACAACTACCATTTACTATTCTGCAGGTAGACAGTTTGGTCTGGGTTCAGCAAGATGAACTTCTGATATTGGCCAGATTTGATTTTGCAGCTCCAAAGAGCTATACATCAAATTTAGGCAACTCTGCTTCTCCAGGTTGTCTGGTCCAGGATGGTCCCATTCGCATGTCTAGCAGGTGGCCAGCTGTCACCAGGACAACTGAGCCATATGGCATTTAGTCTTTTACTCCTCAGCAAGCTAGCCTGGCTTTTCACATGGTGATAAGAGGGTTGCAGAGACTGTGAAGTGAGGAAGGCTTCTCAAGGCCCAGGCCTGGAGCTGAAACAGCACCATTTCCACTATATTTTTGGTCAGACAGATCACAAGACCAGTTCATATTCAGAGGATGGGGAAATAAACTTCACTTCTTGGTGGGAGGACCTGCAGTGTCACTTGCAAAGGGGAATGCACACAGGGAAGAAGAATTGCAGTCATTTATGTAAACAATCTACAACATTGAGTTATTATATCTTAACCCAAATTCAAATATTGAACAAATATTTAAGTACTTGATCAATGCCAATACTGTATTAAATGGCTTTGCTTTTCTCTTTCCTTTTGAAATTCAAAACTATTTGAACAAAAGCCTTTTAGAAAGAAAAAAATTAATTCTTTGCTCTTAGTAATTGTGTGTTTGTGGGAGGACATCTGAATGCGTTATAACAAACCATCAAATTTAGCTGATTGATCCTCACTCTTTTCCAACTATAGCAAAATGCTGAGCTTATTCTTGAATTTTAATTCCTCTTTAAATAAAACTACAAAATTAAATTCTAATTTTGTTTTAAATGCATGAAGTGAAAGGTAATTTGATCTCCTAATTTTTTAACTTGTCATGAACATCTTTACAGTGTACTAAACCAAACATTGCAACATGTCAGTCACATCATCTTCAAAAATAAAAGAGTAATTTGACTTTTTTCTTCCACTTCAAAATAGAAACAATAAATAATGATGAGAATTGGAGAAGAATCTAACAATGTTCTGGGACCTCATAGCCTTTCCTTTCTCCAAATGTATTAATCATCAAGTATTTAAATGATTAATACATTCATGATCAAGCTTACTAGAATAAATCACTTACACATCTACTCTTCACTATCTAGATTCATTAACGCTCTTAAGCAAATTAATATGTCTTCATATTCCAGGGCCTAATAAAGTGTTATATTCCCTCCTATTACTTCACATACTGACTTGCCAATACTTTTCCTATTAAGAGGATTTGTTTTCTATCCTCCACCCCCAATTTCAAGCAGGGTATAAATTCACCTGCTTTCTAAGGCTTGGTTCCATACCATGGGGGCTAGCAGAAGAGGATCTTTTGAAATGCAGCTGGAAAAAGACAAGGGACATATCGGCTATTAGCATAATATAATAAGATGTAATAGCAAACACTTATAAGTCACTTAGGATGTGCCAGGCACTCTTCTAAGTAGTTTAAACACATAAAATTATTAATCCTCATATAATTGTATAATATAGGTGCATTATTTTCCTCATTTTATAGATGAAAAAACTGAGGAATGGAGGTTAAAGGCTTACCCCAGGTCACAGAGCTAAGTGGTAGAGCTGGGATTTGGGCCCAGGCAATTTGGTTCTAGAACTCATCGATTTAATTACTACATTATACTGTCTCTCCATAAAACACGCAGGAACCATTTTGAGATTATGAAAAATCTAATGATAATGTAGATGTTTGATCCTGAGGCTGGACCAATGAGTAGCATTTCCAGCCATCCTTTCTTATTCCAGCTTCATCCTGGGGAAAATCAAATGCAGCTCAATGACTGATACCAGAGCCAAAAAAAAAAAAAATGTGGGGATTAGGAATTGGAGCTGGGGTTCTGGGAAAAGAGCTTTGGGAAAATAAGATGGATCAAGGTGAAGAGGATGAACCCAAAAGATAGATGTTCCTGAACTTGATGGGAAGAAAGTAATAGCACTAAGGATCACACAGTATCTAATGAAGGAGCACCACACACATTCAGGATGGGGTGGAATGAGCTGAACAAAGTAAATGTACCACTCACAGTTTCTTGTCCTAAGGGGGTCTTAACATGAATGGCCATTTTTGATTTCCTGGTTTATGGAATCATTCTTGAGCAGGATGGTTCTTAGTCTCCAAGTGTTTGAGTTTCTTCCAAATTTTTCCTTGGTTGAATTCCAATTTCAAAGCGTTGTGGTCTGAGAATATGCAGGGAATAATTTCCATCTTTTGGTATCAGTTGAGACCTGTTTTGTGTCCCAGAACATGGTCTATTCTTGAGAATGTTCCATGGGCATTAGAATAGAATGAGTATTCTTTGGTTCTGGGGTGTAGTGTTCTATATATATCTATGAGGTCCAACTCATCGAGTATGGCATTCAGAGCTCTTGTTTGTTTGTCGATTTTTTGCTTAGGTGCTCTGTCTATTTCTGATAGTCCCGTGTTGAGGTCCCCTACTATTAACGTATTTTTATCTATATGTCTCTTTATTCTGGTTAAGAGTTGGCTTGTGTATCTTGCTGCTCCCCTGTTGGCGGTGTAGATATTTATAATTGTCATATCCACTTGTTGGATACATCCTTTAAGAATAATATAGTGCCCTTCTGTATCTCTAACTATAGTCTTTAGTTTAAAATCCAATCTGTCTGATATGAGAATTGCTACCCCAGCTTTCTTTTGAGGTCCACTGGCATGAAAGATGGTATTCCATCCCTTTACTTTCAGTCTGAATGTATCTTTAGGTTCAAAATGAGTCTCAATGTAGACAGCAAATGGATGGGTCATGTCTTTTTATCCAATCTGCGACCCTGTGGTGCTTTATGGGAGCATTTAGGCAATTTACATTGAGACTGATTATTGAGAGATATTATTTTAATGATGCCATGTTGCCTCTTTTTAAGGCAAAGGAGGTGTGACAATGAGTCCATGACCACAGGATTCACTAGTCCTGCTCCATACCCCATTACCAGAAGAGGACCTGAAAGAGTAATGGCAGAGCCTACTCAAGACTCAGCTAAAAAGCCTGCTTGGGATGAACTGTTGGGGCACTCTTCTCCGGGATTCAATATATGCATAGAATCAAAGGCCAGTGTATGGTGCTGTGTCTCCATAGCTAGACTACATGGATCTAGGATCCAAGGTGTAGAAGAAGGAGTAGCTATTCTAACCCTGACTTTCCCTAGCATAATTCATATTTCCTATCCTGAAAAGGTAAGCTGTGCCAAGTTAGAGTTCCTATTTTTCATTTGGGGTGCGGAGTTGAGGAAGGTGGAGAACACTTCCACCAAGTGACACAGTGCAAATCCCACTGAATTAGAAAGCTATGACTGTTGCCACCTGGCCACCTTGGGCTCCTTAGGCCCATGAACCAGCAGGCAAAGAAAAAGTCACTTCCCGCTGAGGTAACCAACACTGATTATCATGAGGAATTTGGGTTGCTACTACACAATAAGACAGAAAAGATTATTTATAGATTCCAGAAGATTCTATAGGTTCTCCCATAACACTGACATTGCTTAGTTATACTGTTCATGGACAGTTATAGTAAGTACTACAAAAAACAAAGACAAAGCAACTAAGAACTCAGACAACTTAGGGAGGAAGGTCTAGAACTCCTACCAGACTAGCAACCAAGATGATCCAACGTGCTTACCCAGGGAAAAAGAAATCTAAAATGGTTGGTTAAAGAGGCTGATGGCGAGTATCAGTTATGTCCTTGGAATCAGCTGTAGCAGTAGGGACTGCAACTGAATTCACTAACCTACGTTAAGGGTTTTTAGCAGATTGCAAGTAATATGGATTCTGTGATGAACTGATTTTGTACCTCCCCTCTCAAGAACAAAATGAGGGCATCTTGGTCTTATAAAACTGAAGGCCCACTACCATAGCCTGAGAGCCAGATTTCAGAGGATGGTCTGAGCAATGTATCAGACACAGGTTATATACATCTCTCCAGATCTTTGCAGCTTTGCATACTGAGCCCATGACCTCTTCACTTTCTAGCTCTGTGAGCTGTCTTGCCCACCCTCTTACTGGCCCACCCCACCACCCCAGGGGAAGGCCAGACTCTGGCAGAAGCCACAGCAGCTCAGGTACCCAGACGTAACACAACCAGATCCACAGAAGTTCTGCCTTCTCCAGCAGCTGTCCTCCAAAGCCACGTAACAAACCCAAAACTGCAAGGGAGTTAATGCCCCATTGGAATAAACATTAAATGGCAAGAGACAAAAAATGGGAAAGAGCTGTCAGAAAAATTTTTCTCTCTTCCTTTTTCTGAGGTGCTATTGGCCCTTTATGGCTTGGCTGGAAGTATAACATGTAAGTGAGCACCTGGTTGTGTTTTCTCATGAAGCCATGGCTGCTTTGCCTCCTGCCATGCCTCACATCCCATTTTCCATTTTAATATCCTTCAATAAAGGATTCGCACATAAGCTTTGCCTAAGTTTCTGTTTTCTAGGAAGAAAAGGTTGAGAAAGATAGTGTGTATCAGACTCAGAGGACTGTTTCAAAAGAGAAGTATGCCACCATAAATACCACTTTGATAAATTGTGAGCTTCGATTTTGTAAGGATGAGACAAGTAGAACACGACTGCATTAAACTTTGAAATATTTGACCTAAGTTTGATCCTCTGCTGTTTACTGTGTGGTCTTGAGCAATTCACTGAACATCTCTAAGCCTCATTTCCCCATCTGGATCAACAAAGGATCAGCATGATACACATGGGCCATCAGGGAAAACTGCTTGGACTGCCTGTAAAGTTTCAGGCAATTGACATAACATCTCCTAAGCATCAGTCTCCTGATGCATAAAATGAAGAGAGTAAAGCCACCTGCCTCACTGATGTGTTTTAAGGATTAAATGAGATCATCATTCATGCAAAGCACTTGTAAAGTCTTTTATCTATTATTATCACCTCTGAAAAAGGGTACAAAGTCCCTGCCTTTAAAGGTTGTTGTGAAAATCAGCTGCCTTCTCCAGGCAGTTGTTGAAGTTGATTGGGTTAGGTCTGCACACCTGAGCTGTGGTAAAGCATGGCATAAATGTTAAATAATTGGGGGGGGAGTATTGTGTTACATTTTTTCCAGTTTTATTGAGAAATAATTGATGTGCATCATTGTATAAGTTTAAGACCTACAGCATGATGGTTTGATTTACATATATTGTGAAATGACTATAATATTCTCAGTAAAGATCCATCTTCTTATACAGATAAAATAAAAAGAAGAGAAAAGAATAAAGGGAAAAGTTTTCCCTTTGTAATGAGAACTCTCAGGATTTGCTCTCTTAACAACTTTCGTGTATTTCATGCAGCAGTGTTAGCTATAGTCACCACGCTGTACATTACATCCCTAGTACTTATTTATCTTGTAACTGAAACTTTGTACTTTTTGACCACCTATCTCCAGTTCTTCCTCCCACCACCCTCTGCATCTGATAAGCACAAATCCGAACTCTTTTTCTGTAATTTTGGTTGTGTGGGGCCTTAAGATTCCATATATAAGTGAGATCATACAGTAACTTTCTCTGTCTTATTTCATTTAGCATAATGCCCTCACATTCTATCCATGTTGTTGAAAATGGCAGGATTTCGTGGTCATGGCTGAATAATATTAATGATATTCCATTATGTGTATGTATTCCATTGTGTCATATATAGATATAGATATCTATAGATTTTATACACAGATCTATATCTAGATATATAGATATACATACTTTAACAACACATTTTCTTTATCCATTCATCCACTGATGGACACTTAAGTTGCTTCCATGTCTTCCTATTAAAAACAATGTTGCTATGAACATGGGGGTGTTCTTTTCAAGCTAGTGTTTTCATTACCTTTGGATATATTCCCAGAAGTAGAATTGCTGGATCATATAATAGTCTATTTTTAATTTTTTGAGGATCCTCCATACTGTTTTCCACAGTGGCTGGGCCAGTTTATATTCCTACCAACATTGCACAACATTTGTTACCTCTACACATTCTCACCAACATTTATTACCTCTTATCTTTTTGATGGCAGTCATTCTAACAGATGTACATTACATCCCTAGTACTTATTTAGCTTATAGCTGAAACTTTGTACTTTTTGGCCTCCTACCTCCAGTTCATCCTCCTCCCCAACCTCTGCATCTGGTAAGCACAAATCTGAACTCTTTTTCTATAATTTTGGTTGTGTGGGGTCTTTTTTAAGATTCTATATATAAGTGAGATCATACAGTAACTTTCTCTGTCTGACTTATTTCACTTAGCATAATGCCTTCACATTCTATTCATGTTGTTGAAAATGACAGGATTTCTTGTTTATGGCTGAGGAGATATCTCATTGCAGTCTTAATTTGCATTTCCCCAATGAAGACTAATGTTGAGTATCTTTTCATGTACCTGTTGACCTTTCATGTATCTTCCTTGAAGAAATGTATATTCCGGTCCTTTGCCCATTTTTAGTTGGATTTTTTGTTGTTTGTTTTATTTCATTTTGTTTGCTTTTGAAATGTGTGAATTCTTCTTATGTTTTGGATATAACCCTTCCCTACTGATGGAAGCCTGGACCCTTTTACATTGTCTTCTCAGCTCAGTGAGTTGACTCCATGCCAGCACAAATTTCAGCTCATATCTCCCCTGCCCCCCAACAAAACTGATCATTTCCTGCTTCTTCAGTCTCCACCCCTCATTTTCTCTAGCCGACTACCCCCACAGAAGGCAGATATGGCAAATAACAATATTGATAATGATTCACATCTTCATTCAAGTCTTCATTTGAAATAAATACTCCAAAGGCCCAAATCTGAAGAGAGTAGGTTCTTGCCTAAAATTTAGAAAGACAGATTCATATCAAGTGACCTTGTTTTGTTTGACATATGATTTAAAGTAGCCCCCTGTGAAAAATAATTTAGAATACAAAGAAAATGAGCTTAGCAAAAACACCATGTCAGAATAAATTATATAAGATTTTATAGATCTGTGTATAAAATCTGAGTCTGTTAGGTTGGCCAAGGATTATATTACTTTAGTAATCTGAGAAGCAAGCATTCATCTGTCTCTTCAACAAATAATTATGTGAGATGGGAACAGATGAGCACCAGATTTTGCAACAGATCCAGGTTCTTGAGCAACGTTATTGGAGCAGCTATGCTTCCTTTGCACTTGACTCACAGTCCTGTAACAAATTACCCATGGCCTCAGAGTAGCTAACAACAACAACAAAGCGTGGAAGCAATGGGATCCAATGCCATCATAATTCAGCAAAGATGCAGCTAATGGCTGCTGAATCAGACACCAAAGTCCACAGTGACCCTGTCCAGTTCTCATTACCATGTTGACCTCACCTGGAAATCCTCCAGAAATATTCATCTCCCAACTGGTCCCTCTTCAGAGATTTATAATTACCATGAAACACTGTAATTCATACAATTAATGGTTTATTCCAGACATCCAGCTAATACTGATTTCCACTGTTTGCCTGGATTAAAGGCTGCCTGTTACCAAGAGACTTTGCAGCAATCCCTCCAGTTAATTAACATTTTCAAGCACTTCTCTGGAAGACAAAACAGAAGTTGCTATGTAATTGCCATTGTTTACCACAAATTGCAAGGTGCCATGGTTACTTCATCCTTGTCACTGTGATCACTATCATCATTATCATCATCACCGTCATTATCAATATTTATTGAATGCCCACTTAAATGTACTCTTTTCCACTAAGTGCTCTAACATCCTACAGCACAGCTTGACAAAGAAGCTAATCATGAAATAGCACACCAGAGTCCTACTACTGTTCCAGTACTTTAAAAAAAAAATCATTTCTACTCACTTTTGGAATGTAAAAGTATGGAAGTATAAACATCAGCAAATTGTCCCTTTATTTGCTCATCTGTACTTATTGGTGTGTGACACATATAGGCTCTCTAAATATTTGGTAACTGAATGTATGAATGAATTTAACAAATAAGCATAGTCCATAGTAAAAATATCCAATGATATCTGAGATTCCACATGAACAAAAGGGAACAAAAGGGAGATTAAAAAGTAGCTGATACCTCTTAAGGGGTGGGTATTCAGGGGCATAGCATCCTCCTCCATCCAACATTTTATCCAGGGAAAATCAAGTCATGTTTTTTTTTGTTTCAAAGGGGAAAAAATCACAGGACAAACTCTCAGAGGTTCTCTTGAACATCATATGATCTTACATTGTGGTATTTA
Organism: Ailuropoda melanoleuca; assembly: GCF_002007445.2. NCBI lineage: Eukaryota > Metazoa > Chordata > Mammalia > Carnivora > Ursidae > Ailuropoda > Ailuropoda melanoleuca. The sequence continues at coordinate 51,870,190 of NC_048228.1, read as the reverse complement.
AACTTTTTCCGTTAGGACACAGCTGATACACATATGCAAAAACATTCTTGCGGATATATCCAAGGTTGAATGTAATCCCCAACATTTTCTCTTCAGGAAATGATGGAATGTAAATAAGGGAAATGGGCATAACTGTAGGGATGGCCTTGAATTTGCTTTCATTTCTTTAGAACAGCAACAAAAAAAAAAAACTTTCAAAAATCTTGGTGCCTGAACTCTTATTGTTAAAATTGCTTAGAAATACAGTGCAACTGATTTTATTTAGCATGGCTGGGTCTCTTAGCACAGCAGCCAAGAGACCTGGGTTCTAGGTCCTGATCATATACTGGTTAGCTCTATGATCTAAAGCAAGTAATTTCCCTTTATTGAATTTCAGTTTTTTATTATAACATGAGAAGTTTGAACAAGAGTCACACTTCAGTTCTAATTACTCTACCTGAGGTCTGGTTGAGAGCCCTCCTCGGATTCTGAGGCTAGGAGCTAAGTGTGGCAATCCTGGGAAAAGCCAAATAGAACTGAGAGATTTATCAATGGTTTTTAGATCTCTGAAAATAATTTATCCTCCTATCACTTCTTCCAGTGACTTCTACATTATATAGAAAAGAGAAAACTGGAAACTTTTCTGAAGCGCAAAAGATCTCACAGTATGCCTGGATTCTATAAGCAGTCTCTTTTAGACATTTATTGTTTGCCTAATCTTTCTTCCATTGGAGATTCACCTTCTCCTATTCTATAATAACCTTGCTCAGTCTGTGTGGTTCAAGTGCAAGTCCCTGCGTCCCAGAATAGATACAACATAAGCCTTACACTTGCAGGATTCTTAATTCTCACAACAGTTTTGTGAGAGGGACAGGATAGGTGTAGCTCTGCTTCCCATTATAAATGTAAGAAAACAAAATTGATTGGGTTTCTTGACTTGATTAAAATTATACACATAAGGAGCTGCTATGACACAAACTCTAGGGGGTTTTCTTCATTTCAAATCTAGTGTTCTTTCCATTTGTCTATAAGATTATGAATACCATGACTTGCCATTATATCCTCATCCTATACATAGACAGATAACTTGCCCAAGATTCTGAGAATAAGATTAATATAATCAACCAATGTAAAAGAATAGAGCAGACATTAGCTGAAGTCATTACAAAGATGCAGAATGTCTGCCAGGTTAAAGGTAAGAAGAGCAACACTGACTGTAACTTTATAATACTGAAGGGACAGAAATATCATGAAAGAAGAATCTTAACATAAAAATATTTTAAAGATCCCAAGAGGAAAAATATGACAGTGCTCATCCAACAATGTCTATATAAAAGAAACATATACGGGGCGCCTGGGTGGCACAGCGGTTAAGCGTCTGCCTTCGGCTCAGGGCGTGATCCTGGCGTTGTGGGATCGAGCCCCACATCAGGCTCCTCTGCTATGAGCCTGCTTCTTCCTCTCCCACTCCCCCTGCTTGTGTTCCCTCTCTCGCCGGCTGTCTCTATCTCTGTCGAATAAATAAATAAAACCTTTAAAAAAAAAAAAAGAAACATATAATCGGGGACAAAAGAATTTTAGTCAGTAGAAAGATGGTCTATGATGACGGGCAAGCCTGGTTCATCAAAACTCACCATAGCCTAAAAAAATATATTTCACAAGATTATCCTTTTCACTTTGCTCAGTATCTGTATACTAATCCACAACGTTAAATATCTAAACACACCAATTTATTTAGTTCAACAAACATGTTTTGTCTTCTGTGTACCAGACATTGTACTAGGAATTGGTAATGAAAGGATGAGCAAGAAATAGCTCCTGTATTCAAGGAGGCAGGTGAACAAGAGAAAGGAGTCGAGAAAAATCCCTGAGATTCTGACATGGGCAACTGGGTGGATGACATTAACTGAAGGAATATAAGAAGAGGAACAGAATGGGGGAGGAAATGGGAAAGGAGGAGTTTGGTTTGAGACATCAGATCAGTTAAGAATAACTTTGACTGCAAGAAACAACCTTAGCCAGCAGAATTTAAGCAATATACATTTAATTACCATAATATAAAGTCTGGAAAAATGCAGCCAGGCCAGTGCAGTGGTTCAACGATATCATCAAGGATGCTGGCTCAATCCATCTTTTATTCCACCATTCTTGGCTTGTTGGCATTTTGTCCTTCTGCTTGTTACCTCGTGTTACAAATTCCAGAGTATATGTCAACTATTTCATTAAAATCTCATTTGTCATCCCTCTTTAATCACTGTAATGAGTCACCTAAGCCCTAATAATAACAAAAATCAACAATTCCAATGCATTAATCCAACAAGGAAGATAAGTACCAAAAACATACAAACCTATTTTCCACTCTCCATCCAGCTATTACATAAGTAGTAAGAAACATAAAAATACAGTCTTGATTGCAACTGGATGTAAATTATTTCCTAATTGCAGAAAATAAAGCAAACAGCCATTAAACATGTAAAAAATCTAAAAACTAATTTGTAAATGGCATTTTTTTGTGGAAACCACGGGTAGTCCAGGAAGCAAGGGTGGAATGGCATTCTACAGATTATCCCACTGTATCTTTCACATCCGTTAGAATCATGATTCACCTGTTGAACGTAAATTGCTTTATGAACAGCTGTTCCTTCCCCCAAAGTAAACAGGATGGATATTGAAATAGCCATCTAGTCTTGGGTTTGCTGATATCATAGCATCCTGATTTCCCCAGATGAAAAATAGTACATATAAGCTCATTTATACATATCAAATATGAGAGAGTAGGTTTTTCCTAGATAACTAGGTTGGGCCTTCACTGTTTCCCACCATCACCTATAAATTCAGGAATGAGATTTGAATATTTATCATTAATGATTCATTAACATTCAACCACCTGAGGAAATTACTGTATTAATATACCTAAATGTTCGTTGAAATGTGTAAACAAGTTGAGAAACCATTCCGGGAAGTTATTACTCTCTTTGTCAAAGTTAAGGTTTTCCAAAGTAGAATTTCTGTTTGGGCTAGGAGGGCAAGAAGCAATAAAATAGACCAGAATGTTTAGTCCTCTAAAGAGGACACCATCCTCTAGAGGCAGACCTGGTAAAATGGTTTTTAAAAAGCCCTGATTGCTTCCCACCATTCTTTTTGGCACCTGCTCACTCAAAGGGCATGCAAACATACACGCACATGCATGCACACACACGTGTACACACACATGCCAACATGCCCTGGGCAGCCTTTTCTGCATAAACCCCAGTTCCTGAAAAATCAACCCTACTTTCATATACCACTTTCTCTAAACTCTTAGTATCCTCAGAATCTGATCTATTCAGAAGCCAGGAAAAAAAGCTAATTATACTATTTACACCAGCAGGAGAAGGACTGATGGGATTTCCCCAAAGGGCAGTTGCACTTTAAAAGCATGACTTATGCCAGACATATGGAAATCTAATAGTAGACCCTCAGGCAAAATAGGCTTTATCAAAGGGGCCTTTCTGGCCTCTAATCACAGCTTTCTCTACTTACAAAAAATAGCTTTGTCAAATGTTTTTACTGTTCTCCAACTAAGGCACTTGACCAAAATAAAAACATTCCACAATACATCCAGACAATATTATAAGCCAAAAACAAAATAGAGATTTTTCTTTTCCTTAACTGCTGAGCAAAGTCAGTTAATGCCTGCATGAAATTTGACAGCTCTTTCTGGTGTGTAACCTTCAAAAGCCTATGCTATTAAGGGATTACAAAACTAAACGGAACTCTCAAATACCCCAAGTGGATCCTCAAAAAGAAACTGCCTGTGGGTTCGCTTTTTGGAAACAGGGTGTGCAAAGGTGCTTATTTGGGGAACTCTTGATTATCCAATCCAATGGAGAAGAGCATCGGAGTAGATACACTGAAACTGTGAAGCTAGATATCCCGTTGGTTTAGATATGAGGCTCCTTGTGTAGATGTGGTAAAGCTTTCCAAGCAGAGAAGACAACAATACATATGCCCTGCACAGAGAATGAATTTGACTTTTCATAGAACAAAAACAAGATTAATGTACAAACAAGGAAAGAGAAGGATGGAAATTTACAGGTGAGGAAATCAGAGTGCTAGAAAAGAGCCAGAAAATGCAGGACTTTACCTAACATCTAGGGTTCTCAGAACCCCTCATACAAAATATACATCATCAGTCAGGGTCCTCTTAAGAAACCAGAACCTACTCTGGATCTTAAAAATACAGAGAACTGAATTTGAAGGATTGAATAAACAGGTAATCGAAGAGCCTAGAAAACAAAGACGACATGGCAAGGCCACAGCAGGAATCCGCTACCACCCTGGGGCAGGAGGAATTATACAAGGAAGTGGCATCATCAGAGCCCAGAAGCATAGGCCATTGGAAGAGTTAAGAACAGGGCAGTGGGCCCCCCATATAGAAGCTAGAAATTCCGAAGGTAGCTGTCTCGTGAGAAAGTCTTCTCACCCTGGACAGGGCAAAAGAAGAAGAAATACAGATTTTCCCCTACTGGAACATTCCTACAAAATCTTTCATAAGCCAAAATGCCATAAAGTGAAGAAGCAATCACCATTACTTTCTATGGAAAAATTTTTTAACATTCCCAGACCCAAAAATATAAGCTCTCTTGGGCTTTTCTGATGTCTTCGGACACATCTTGCTAATGATACACAAAATAAGTCGAGATAAAGCCCAGATGCTCACAGACACAGTTCACAGCTATGGCAGCTGGATGCCGAGATGCTGAGTGTAGTTCCTGGGGAAGGAGCTTGGTGGGGCTGCTCTCACTCCTCTGGGGCATTCTGCCTTTGTAATGCCACACTGCAAAACAAATGCTGAATGTTATTTTCAAGGCCTTTTTTTCGTAACAGAGAAAATTCTCTTTAGATTTCCTTCAGTTAGCAAAAATAAGTACTAACATAGGTCTTTCATAAAAGCAAAGTGGCATAATGTGAACTTTTAAAAAGCGGGGAAATATCTCTACCCGACTTCCCCCTCCTCCTCCTGCCCTGCAATCTTCTGCCAGTGCCAAACCTGTCTGGAATGTAACTGGCCAAACCTACATGGAAACAGATACAGAGCAAAGCAAGGGAAAGGTGTGAATCGCATCTGAAAGAAAACAGGCAAATGACAGACATGTAAGTCAACTCTAAGAGGAATAGGAAATTCCCCCTGCCTCCACCTGGTCTAACCATGCAATTCTCTGGCAAGTCTTTTCTTATCTATCTGATTCCATCTGTGTGGCCACACAACTCCAGGACACAACCAAAGGGTAGAGTCCCTAACTGTAGTCAGTGTGATGGAGTTTTCATGGAAGCTACTGCAGGTCTGTCCTAGAGCTAGACAGTGGATTGTTCTTACTGATGGAGATGATGGTGACTGCAGATGCAGAAGGAAGTCAAACTTTAAAAAAAATAATAAGTCTATGGACACCTAAACAAATGTTGGGAATTTTCTCTCTTTTTTTCTTCTTGTTTTTTTTTCTTTTTCTTCTTTTTCTTTTTCTTTTTTAATGGGTTTTGCAGAGGGAGGGGGAGAGGGAGAATCTTAAGCAGGATCCATGCCCAGCACAGAGCCCGATGCAGGGCTCAATCTCACAACTCTGAGATTATGACCTGAGCCAAAATCAAGAGTTGGATAGTTAACCAACTGAGCCACCCATGTGCCCTGGAGAATTTTCTAAAATCATTGTGCCAATTAGTTGTTTTAACCTCATAACATCAAACTAATTTTATTGCTCCTCAGTGACAGCAATATCATCTATCCAGTTACTTTAACCAGAAACTTGGGGGTCATACTTATCTCTTCTTTTTCTTTTTCCCCACCCAATCCCCCTGGTGCCTTAGCCTTCAAAATATATCCCAAATCCACCTATCCTTCATCCAAAATCTTCTTTATCTCCCCCCAATCCTATTCACCTTTATCACTTCCCCAGACCACAACAAATGGCCTCTCAACTCCTGACCTGCTCCCATCCTCCCATCACTGGAAGCCTCCTCTACCCCCAAGGCCTCATATGGTGAGTTTTTTGTTATCTACCTCTCAGTGCCAATGGCGGGTCCTCAGAGTAGCCTTTTTGAAAACTAGCCGCTACCCCTCCTGTGTCACCCTGTTTTATTGTTTTCCTAGTATTTGCAGTGCCTAAATTTACCTTGCTCTTGTGTTTGTTTTCTTCTTACCTTCTCCATTAGGAGGTAAGCCACATGAGGGCAGTAACTGATCTGTCCTAGTCACCACTGAAATTCCAGCACTATAAAAAGTGCCTAGCAGTAAACAGGCAGTTGATAAGTATTTATCAAATAAGTGAAAGAATTGATTTTTCTACTCTCCCTATTAGATTGCTTGACTTGGTCAACACTTTAGACAGCAGAGAGGCACACCATCTAAAATAAAGTTATATTTAGATTTCTGCATATGTTTTGAGAGGGCTTTGAAAAGTAAAAGTTACCCCCAAGAAATATTTTAGGCCAACTGATCTGTCTTAGTCTGCTTAAGCTATTCTAACAAAATACCATAGGCTAGGTGGCTTAAAGAACAGAAATTTATTTTCTCACAGTTCTGGAAGGTGGAAGTCCAAAATCAGGGTACCAGCATGGTCGGGTTCTGGTGAGAGCTTTCTCTTCCTGACTTCTGGATGATTCCTTCTCACAGTGTCCTCACAAGGCAAAGGCAGATCTTCCTCTCTCTCTCTCTCTCTCTCTCTTCCTTTTATTATAAGGGCACTAATCCCATTATAAGGACTCCACCCTCATGACCTCAGCTGATTCTCATTGCCTCCCAAAAGCCTATTTCCAAAACCATCACATTAGGGGCTATGGCTTCAACATATAAATTTTTAGGGGGATGAACTCAGTCCAAAGGATGGCCATTAGAATAAAATTCACACACATCAACATGGTACTAAGAATGAGTTGTCCCTCAGCTATGTCCACAATTTCCCTGGATTCCAGCAAACCGTTCTCTCTGAAAAAATGACATGCTTTTTCCACAGCTCTGCCTTTGCAAATTTCCCTTCCTTTTGCCTGGAATATTGTTCCCTTTTTGTCTGCCTGATACCCTTCAAGATTCAGCTCAAGACTCCCCTTCTCCTAGAAGCTCCCCTCCCCCTACTTCATCCTAGATGGAGGTAGACATTTTTCTCTCTCTCTCTCCCTCTCTCTCCTTGCATTTCTCTTTTTATGCTCTTAGGATATTTGGCCTAGACCTTAACCCTAGGCTTACCTAGATTTGCATACCTTGCCATGATTCATGTATCTGCCTCTTCAAGTGGATTGTATACTGTTTAATGTCAGAAGTTATATTATATTCATCTCTTCATTCCTGGCACCCAGCTTTTAGATGCTTAACCAGTGTTCAGTGAACAAACATATAAATCAAATAAAACAAATAAATAAATTGGGCTCTGAATTCCTGGGTTCTAATGTCTGGAAACTGGGGTGTATAAAGAATATGGTGTTTAAAAGAACTGGAATCATGAGAGAACATTGTCACTGAACTCTCTCAACCTTGAATACAGGTTATAAACCTAAGGAAATTCCTTTTAGTGCAAAGAACAGTGGGGGAAACTGAAGGGGAAGAAATTAGAGAGGGGGAAAAACCCTACGAGACTCTTGACTCCAGGAAACAGACTGAGGATTTCGGAAAGGGAGGTGGGTGGGGGGATGGGGTAACTCAGTAATGGGCATTAAGGAGGGCACGTGATGTGATGAGCGCTGGGTATTATACACAACTAATGAATCACTGAGCAAAAGCTAATGATGCACTATACGTGGCTAATTGAATTTAAATTTTTAAAAAATGCCTTTTCTTCAGTGTTCTCCTATAATGGGCTTTTTTCATCACCACATCCACTTGTACACATTTTTATTTATTACATGAGGAGGACACTGTAGAATGTTTTTTCTTTAATAAAGCTCTTAAATTGCAGGCATGTCACCATGTTATGCATTTGCTCTTCTGTTGCCTTGTATAAGTGGATCAAAATTACTTCTCTGATGAAATGTCCATGGAGAGTTTTCTTTTTGCCTTGTGCAGTCAGAGGGAAAGAAGGCAAAAGCAACTTTGTGAGATTGATGCCTTTCCCAGAACCCCCCATCCACATCTCCTTCTTAATAAGTCAGTAGCCATGACAACCTCCAGGGAGCCCCAGAAAGCTTGGAGGCTACCTGCATCTGTTTTGCTCCATGGGCCTCCACCCAGGGGACTCAGGTCTGCATCTGACTGAGCCACAAGCAAAAATACAAGCCCTTCCTGAAGCCAGTCTCTCCTTAACATGGCCACTCTGGCTCAGAGTCTACCGTGGCTGCTACAGATTTGTCTTTGACCCAGGTTTGTCTGGCCTGTTGGCTTCCATTTCTTCTTTGGCTTCTGACTATGGCTCGATTTGCTTTTCACTATTCTCTGACTTCACACTAAGTCCTTACCCAGAATGCCCTGCCCTAGGTTCCCAGTGTCTGCCATGACACTCTTGGTCCTGGCTCCAACCTGTCTCCTCTGATTAACGGCAACCCAGGCCATTGCCCACATCCCTCTCACCCTCAACTCCCCCCCCGCCAAGCCCCAATTCATCCCTTGTCTCTACCAGTTACCCACCTCTGCTGGGGCTATGATAATAGGTGAGTGTAGGAGAAGCTCACACCACCCCATGGATGGAATAAGTGTACTGCTGAGACATTTCTATCAGCTGAGATTAGACTTGGCCATGCCTATCAGGAGCGCCATCCCATATGCAAATACATATATGCTTGGTTCTACACTTGATTCTAGACTCCTGGATTAGACGCTTGGTAAATGATAAGAAAATGTATGGCTAGAAAGACCCCAGGTCTCATAATTCCTTCAGTGAAGTTTTCTCTACATTATCAACAGGCAATTATTCAAAGCTTAAGATTTTGAGATAGCAGGCTGATTATCACTCATTTTTGTCTTCTGAAAATGGCATAGTTCCAGGCACATGGTGAGCACCAAATATTTTAAAAAGAGAAGGGAAGAAAGAAGGAAGGATGGAAGGAAGGGAAGAAGGAAGAGGGAGGGAGGCGGGAGGGACGAAGGCAGATTTCGGCACATAATAAAATTAGGTGAAGATAGAAGTAGCACTCTAGAGATGGAAAAATCACTGAACTGGGAGTTGGTCAGGAACCAGGAACTGTAAACCTGACTCCACCACCAATTTGCCACAGGACCTTAAGACATTCTGCCCCAAGTCTCTTTGTAGCCTCAAGGTCTGAGAAATGGAATCCAGATTTCATCCGGGTCACCTGGACCCTCTTTTCCTTTCTTTTTTGTTTTTTAAGTTTTAATTTAAATTCTAGTTAGTTAACATATAGTGTAATCTTGGTTTCAGGAGTAGAATTTAGTGATTCATCACTTACATCTAACACCCAGTGCGCATTGCAACAAGCGCCCTCCTTAATGTCCATCACCCATGTAGCTCACCCCCCACCCACCTCCTCTCCAATAATCCTCAGTTTGTTCTCTATAGTTAAGAGTCTCTTGGGGCACCTGGGTGGCACAGCGGTTGAGCGTCTGCCTTCGGCTCAGGGCGTGATCCCAGCGTTATGGGATCGAGCCCCACGTCAGACTCCTCTGCTGTGAGCCTGCTTCTTCCTCTCCTACTCCCACTGCTTGTGTTCCCTCTCTCGCTGGCTGTCTCTCTCTCTGTCAAATAAATAAAATCTTTAAAAAAAAAAAAAAAAAGAGTCTCTTATGATTTGCCTCCCTCTTTTTTTTCCCCTTCCCCTATGTTCATCTATTTTGTTTCTTAAATTCCATTATGAGTGAGATCATATGGTATTTGTCTTTCTGACTGACTTACTCGCTTAGCATAATACACTCCAGCTCCATCTACTTCATTGCAAATGGCAAGATTCCATTCTTTTCTATCATCAGTCGACAGATATTTGGGCTCTCTCCATAGTTTGGTTATTGTTGCTAATGCTGCTATAAACATCAGGGTGCGTGTGCCCCTTCAAATCAGTATTTTTGTATCTTTTGGGTAAATATCTAATAGGGCAATTGCTGGGTCATAGGGTAGTTCCATTTTTAACTTTTTGAGAAACCTCCATACTGTTTTCCAGGGTGGCTACACCAGTTTGCATTCCCACCAACAGTGCAAGAGGGTTCCCCTTCTCCTCATGCTCAGCAACACTTGTTGTTTCCTGTGTTGTTAATTTTAGCCATTCTGACAGGTGCGAGGTGGTATCTCATTGTGGTTTTGATTTGTATTTCCCTGATGCTTAGTGATGTTGAGCACTTTTTCATGTGTCTGTTAGCCATCTGGATATCTTCTTTGGAAAAATGTCTATTCATGTCTTCTGCCCATTTCTTAACTGGATTATTTGGTTTTTGGGTGTTGAGTTGGATAAGTTTTTCATAGATTTTGGATATTAACTCTTTATCAGATATGTCTTTTGAAAATGTTTTCTCCCATTCCATAGGCTGCGTTTTAGTTTTGTTGATTGTTTCCTTCACTGTGCAGACATTTTTTATCTCAATGAAGTCCCAATAGTTCATTTTTGCTTTTGTTTCCCTTGCCTCCTGCAATGTGTTTCATAAGAGGTTGCTGCACCAGAGGTCAAAAAGGTTTCTGCCTGTGTTCTCCTCTAGGATTTTGATAGCTTCCTGTCTCGCATTTAGGTCTTTCATCCACTTTGAATTTATTTTTGTGTATGATGTAAGAAAATGGTCCAGTTTCATTCTTCCACATGTAGCTGTCCAGTTTTCCCAACACCATTTGTTGAAAACACTGTCTTTTTTCCTATTGGATACTCTTTCCTGCTTTGTTGAAGATTAGTTGACCATGTAGTTGTGGATCCATTCATGAGTTCTCTGTTCTGTTCCATTGATCTGTGTGTCTGTTTTTGCGCGGTACCATACTATCTTGATGACTACAGCTTTGTAATATAGCTTGAAGTCCAGAATCGTGATGCCTCCAGGTTTGCTTTTCTTTTTCAAGATTTCTTTGGCTATTTGGGGTTTTTTTTGTAGTTCCATATAAATTTTAGGATTGTTTGTTCTAGTTCTGTGAAAAATGCTGCTGGTATTTTGATAGAGATTGCATTAAATATATAGATTGCTTTGGGTAGTATAGACATTTTAACAATATTTGTTCTTCCAATCCATGAGCACGGAATGATTTTCCATTTCTTTGTGTCATCTTCAGTTTCTTTCATGAGTGTTCTATAGTTTTCAAAATACAGATCTTTTACCTCTTTGGTTAGGTTTATCCTATGTATCTTATGGGTTTTGGTGCAATAGTAAATGGGACTGATTCCTTGATTTCTTTCTGCTACTTCATTATAGGTATATAGAAATGCAACAGATTTCTGTACATGGATTTTGTATCCTGTGACTTTGCTGAATCCATGTGTCAGTTCTAGCAATTTTTTGGTGGAGTCTTTCAAGTTTTCTACATAGAATATCATGTTGTCTGTGAATAGTGAAAGTTTGACTTCTTCCTTGCTGCTTTGGATGCCTTTTTTGTTGTCTGATTGCTGAGGCTAGGACTTCCAGTACTATGTTAAATATCAATGGTTAGAGTGGACAACCTTGTCTTGTTCCTGACCTTAGAGATAAGCTCTCAGATTTTCCCCGCTGAGGATGATATTAGCTGTGGGTCTTCTGCATATGGCCTTTATGATGTTGAGATACGTTCCCTCTCTCCCTACCTTTGTTGAGGGTTTTTATCAAGAATGGATGCTGAACTTTTTCAAATGCTTTCTCTGCATCTATTGAAAGGATCAGATGGTTCTTACCTTTCCTTTTATTAGTGTGGTGTATCACGTTGATTGATTTGCAAATATTGAACCACCCTTGCAGCCCAGGAGTAAATCTCATTTGATCGTCTTGAATAATTCTTTTAATATACTGTTGGATTTGATTTTTTGGTGTCTTGTTGAGAATTTTTGCGTCCATGTTCATCAGGGATATTGGCCTGTAACTCTCCTTTTTGGTGGGGTTTTTGTCTAGTTTTGGAATCAAAGTAATGCTGGCTTTGTAGAATGAGTTTGGAAATATTCCTTCCATTTCTATTTTTTGGAACAGTTTGAGAGTATTAACTCTTCTTTAAATGTCTGGTAGAATTCCACTGGGAAGCCATCTGGCCCTGGACTTTTGTTTGTTGGGAGATTTTTTTTTTTTAGATTTTATTTATATATTTATTTGAGAGAGAGAGAGGGAACAAGCATTGGGGAGGTAGAGAGAGAGAAGCAGACTTCCTGCTGAGCAGGAAGCTGGATGCAGGGCTCAATCCCAGGAACCAGAGATCATGACCTGAGCTGAAGGCAAATGCTTAACCAACTGAGCCACCCAGGCACCCCTATTAGGAGATTTTTAATTACTGATTCAATTTCTTTGCTGGTTATCATTCTTTTTTTTTAAATAATAATATTTTTTTATTATATTATGTTAATCACCATAGAGTACACCCCTAGTTTTTTATTTAAAGTTCCATGATTCATTACTTGCGTATAACACCCAGTGCACCCAGATTTTCTCTTTCTGTTTCAGTTTTGGTAGTCTGTATGTTTCTAGAAATGTATCCATTTCTTCCAGATTTCCCAATTTGTTAGCATCTAATTTTTCATAATACTCTCTTATAATTATTTGGATTTCTGTGGTGTTGGTTGTGATCTCTCCTCTTTCATTCATGAATTTATTTATTTGGGTCCGTTCTCTGTTCTTTTTGATGAGTCTGGCTAGGGATTTATCAATTTTATTGATCTTTCAGAGAACAAGCTCCTAGTTTCATTGATCTGTTCTACAAGGGTTTTTTGTTTGTTTGTTTCTATATCATTTATTTCTGCTCTAATCTTTATTATTTCCCTTCTTCTTCTGGCTTTAGGCTTTATTTGCTGTTCCTTTTCTAGCTCCTTTAGGTATAAGGTAGATTGTGTATTTGAGACTTTTCTTATTTCTTGAGGTAGACCTGTATTGCTATATACTTCCCTCTTATTACTGCTTTTGCTGTATCCCAAAGGTTTTGGACTGACATGTTTTCATTTACATTCACTTCCATGTCTTTTTTTAATTCTTCTTTAATTTCCTGGTTAACCCATTTATTCTTTAGTAGGATGTTCTTTAACCTCTGTGTATTTTTGGTCTTTCCAAATTTTTTCTTGTGATTGACTTCAGGTTTCATAGCATTATGGTCTGAAAATATGCATGGTGTGATCTCAACCTTTTTGTACTTGTTAAGGTCTGATTTGTGACCCAGTATGTGATCTATTCCCTTCCTGTCTATTCTGAGTTTCCTAGAGCTTAACTGATTTTAGTCATGCTTTGTTCTCTCTGGACAGATCTGTGTCGATCAACTCCAGGGGGTCCCTGAAATTTGTAGCCTCTACCCAAGCTTTCCTATAGCACCTAGGTCTCAGAAATGTTAATCCTAACTTCTCAAAGGCCAGTCAAACCTCCTAGCAACTCCCTGTCAAAGAAATCTAACTCCTTATTTAGATATCCCTCGACATCCCTCCCCCAACTAGTATCCCAGAGGGTTTTGAAAAAAACAGCCCTAGAAACCTCATAGCCAATACAGATGGCCCTAGACCTGAAAAACAGTAAGTATCAGGTCTTGGGCTTTGGGCTCCCATTCTCTAAACTGCCAACAGATCTATAATTTCACTTTAAATTTAAATTCTATTTAGTATTTTCTTGTCTTATCTTAAAGTGACTTGTTGGTTTTTAGAATACTCCACAGCTTTATGTAAATCACAGGCAGCAGGAAGGATTAAAAAACTCATCAAGAGTAGCTTGAGGGGCACCTGCGTGTCTCAGTCAGTTAAGCATCTGCCTTTGGCTCAGGTCATGATCCCAGGGTCCTGGGATTGAGCCTCATGTCGGGCTCTCTGCTTAGCTGGGGCCTGCTTCTCCCTCTGCCTGCCACTAAGCCTACTTGTGCACTCTCTCTCTCTCTATCTCTCTGTCAAATAAATAAATAAATAAAATCTTAAAAAAAAAAAGTAACTTGAGCTCATCACAGTGGCATGAGGTATTTAGACATTAATGCTTTCACCTACCCCAGAGCCTTTCATGTTGGGCCTCAGTGGGTGATACTGCTTTTTGAAGACATTTTCAAGAGGAAACAATTCATAAACCGTAAATACAAAGAAAACAATAATTCTTAATAATTCTTAAGCCATTTTTGCCCTCTCTGGCTATCCTAGGCTATGACCCTTCCAGGCACACAACAGGGTGGGCATTACTCATTTTTATACTTTGCAGCAGATGCCCCCTTGCCCTCAGCCTTGGAAGAAGTCCTTGAGTGGACAGGAGTTTAGGCTGTAAGATAAGTGGTTGCTCCACAGCCCTAAGACCTACCCAGTCCTCAGAACACTATGAAAAAGAAACATTGCCAAAAGACTAAAATCCTAATAACACAGGCATATGTGGTATACAATGGATGGCACACGTGTTTGCTTGAGCTGTTCAAGATTTTTAAATTGAGGTTTATGAGGAGAAATTACTTTGAATCTTTGTCAAAGTTAAGTTCTGAAGCCCATCTTTGATAAGATCTCTATTGTCGGGCAATGAGATAAGGAAGAGGGTGGGACAGACCTATGGTATGGGCATCCAAGGCTGCTAGCCCACAGTATGTGCAAGATCCCAACCATGACTGTAGGATAAAGAGGCTCAACCCTCATCCCTCCACAACCAGGGCCCTCTCCAGCCCCCTGAGCCCTTGCAGCTCCCTCCCTGCCCATAGGCAAGACTACAGGACCCCATAAAGCCTAACTTGTGCCTTCTGTCCCCACTTCCGTACCCTAGTCCAGTCTTATCTGACTTCAGTTGCAGACCCTTTGCTTCAGACACTGTCCTTGATGCATCACCAACTCTATTTGGACTCTATTTTAGACAGTTCCTGTGGACCTTGGACTGTCCTCACCTAGGATGTTGTCTCCATTGCCTTTTGCTCCCCAACTACTACCATGGATCAGTCCCACTCCACAACCACACCAAGCTCCAGAATCCTCATCTGTGCCAGAACCCCAGCACTCCCCACAGGTGCACAGGAAAGTTCATACTGACTATGCCCAGACACTTAAATGTGTCATGTCACCTCTCAGGACCTGGAGGCTATTGGCCAAATCCTATGGGCTAGGGATTCAAGGAAAACCTGCTCTTCAACCCATGTTCAAACGGGAATCCTTAGAACCCCAGGGATTCTACAAAGGTGCCCGGTGGTCACTCCAGACTCAAAGAAGGGTGACAAATAAGATGGGTTCTATACACCCACCCTCCCTTCACCCAGAGCAGCCCCTTTTTGATCTGTCTTGCATGTTTGCCATTCCCGAACATGATTTTACTTAAAGTAGTGGTTCCATTTTTTTTGTTTCCAGTCCACTGCTTAAAATACTTCATGTAAATAATTATAATCAATTTGAATTATGACATTTCCCTTCAGTTTTTTAACTCTATAGTTGCTTTTTATTTTTTTAATAGCTCAAAACTGCTACTAAGTGAACTTGGGCAGAATCTTATTCTACACACCTCAAGTGCAAAGCCAGTTGTTTGAAACCATTTCTTTTTTTTTTTTTTAAAGATTTTATTTATTCGACAGAGATAGAGACAGCCAGAGAGAGAGGGAACACAAGCAGGGGGAGTGGGAGAGGAAGAAGCAGGCTCATAGTGGAAGAGCCTGATGTGGGGCTCGATCCCATAACGCCGGGATCACGCCCTGAGCTGAAGGCAGACGCCCAACCGCTGTGCCACCCAGGCGTCCCTGAAACCATTTCTGAGTGGGATCAGTCACCCCTGTTTTCTCCTCATTATCAGAAAAAAAGGCCCATTTTTCCTCAGCAGGATCTCTTTAGAGTGTCCATATTTATAACAACATAATTATAACCCATGAGAGAGAAATAAAAATGTTAATGACTATTTTTCCTGAGAAACAGAAAGTCATTCAATGTTTGAGAATAAAATGCTATGAAAATGATCTTAAAAAAATACATTTAAATTTGGCATTGACCTTTGTAGCAGCCAGCCCTAGCTCTCTCTCTCAGCTGGGAACAGTATGCATAGGTATCTACAGCTTTCAACAGTAAATCTGTAAATCTCCTTCATTATGTGCTGCCCCTGAGCTGCCAATATAATCCTCATAAAAGGAAGCCACCTCCTCCTCCTCGCTAGTTAACACATCTCCACAGAAGCAAGAGATGGAAATGAATGTTCTTTTTTTCCCCCCTATAAACACAATATACATGTTTCTGTGAAGCCGACCCAGTGGGAAAGAACAGGCCCTGTTTTCCCAGGGTTGGCAGCTGGCAGGGAGGAAAAGAAATTCTTAGTCCTCCAGGCTGTTTTGCCACTGTTCCATGTTTCCCAGACCACACACCTCATCAAGGGCCATTGTGAGGTAAAGGATTACAAGTCTACACAATTACATGTTGTTTCACTTGATTAAGTTCAGGGCTTATGATACAGAGTTACCTACTTGCAAGAAAATACGGCACTTTCTCACTACATACAAGTTGACAAAAATAAGCTCAGGCCAAGCTCTGGCTTCATTCACTGCAGCCGCAAAGCCTGCCTCAGGGTGGGGAGTGGCTTCCCTCCTCTCTGCCCAGTGTCCTGGCTGATCTCTTCCCAGTTCTTTTCCAAATCTACTACCTCTACAGACAGCTGATTTTCTGAGCCCGCTGAGTGTACTAGACCCCTGTTAGTGGCTGCAGTTCCCTTTGATAAGGCCAAAATAACAAAATCTTCTCGTTGTATCTTTACCAAAGCATCAATTACATACAAGATAACCCTTGCCTTGTAGCCCATGTCCTCCCTCTTCTGGGATTCTTTAAGGGATGGTGTTAAATAATTTCACCTCATTTTCCAGCAACAACAAAAGCCCTAATATTTTTTCTCGAAGTCATTTTAAATGGTTCTGTGATCTTGGATTATGACTTTATCCTTCAGATTTTCAAACTATGTTTCTCAGAGTTCCAGGATTCTGTAGAGTGATTGGATGGGGGGATGGTAGTGTCTCCCATTCCCACACCAAAGCAGCCCTACTTTTCTCTGTGTAATGCCCTGGGGTTATGTAGCTATGCCCTTAACTATTGGAAAGGCAGCAAGGTACAACCATTTCCAAATAGAACACACACTATTAGATAATCACTCACACTGCAAGACACAGCCTGGTCAAAACAGCTCTTTAATTATCCCCTGGGTTCTAAGCCCACCAGAGGGTGCATGTCAGAGGACCCAGCCTCTCTGGTTTATCTCCTCATTTTCTTCTCCCCTCATTGCCCCCCTCCATCTCTTCAACCCACTTCCCTCCCCTTAGAATTCTACCTCTTCTTCTCTTCACCTCTGGGAAAGGGGGAGGTGAGTTGGGAAGAAGGCACTGCACATCCAGTCCTTCTAGAGATAGAGCAAATAAAGAGCAAAGAACCCTATGCCTCCAGACTCAAAGTGAAATGTCCACAAGATAAACTTTGTTCTGTTATCATTACTCACTTCTGTAGCAAAAATAAAGGCATTACTGTGCCAAAAAGGCTCTAAATCTTTTTATCGTTGGCAAATACCCTTTTCTATTATCCCAACCTGATACAGGCTAGTGTTCCAGTATGAAGATCTCATAAGTAAAGAGGATAGAAGAAGAAAACTCTGCCCTACCACACTTTGGACAAAGAGTTTTATTCAAAAAAAAAAGTTAAGTTTGAGATTCTTTTCTCTCTGCCAAAAGAAGGACTGTTCCTTTAGCCTGGAAGCCAGAATGAAGAAGACACTTGAACAGAGTCACAAGCTAAGAGCTGCCTTTGACCCAGAATTTGCATGCTAGCACAGCATGTAGCAAGAATTAGAGCATTGTTGTTGCAATCCACTAGATATGGGGGCTGTTTCCACTGTAGGATAACTTAGAAAAGGCTGACAAATAAGAAGTAACAATGAAGAAAAACTTAAACTGTGTGGCATTTTCTTTGGGACCAGGTGACAGGTGAAAAGAAAGTTTTTTTAAAATAATACGTGCCACCTCTGAATAGAAACGAGAAAGCCATTGCATGGTCCATCCAACACTGCTCTTTTTCCTCAACCATAAGACTAAGATTGGGAAAGCTCCTCAGCCTAGATCCCAAAATGAAGAAGAAACATGGGGCCAACCACAGAGCCATGGCCATGACAAGGATTGAGGAAAGCACCTTTGTTGTTTTAAGCACCCCAAAAAAGTTTGAAAGGATACATTTATACATCTTTGTGTCAGTAGGAGAAAAGGAGGGAGAAAGGGAGAGGGAAAGAGAGGGCAAGAGGAAGAACATGTTCAGGATATCAATGACAAGAGAAACGTTAAAGGAAGAAGGATGTTCGGCATATTGTCTGTCGCCAGTCAGACTCGAACAAGACCTAGATGGTAGATGAAGTGAGAAAATGCAGGAATTACAATGGAAACAAGCAGCTGCTGCTCTGGAACTAATTGATTATGGTTCCGAAGGAGGCACCACGGTGAACAAGTAACAGCTCATCACACTTACAAGCCTTTTGTCAGCAATACCCCCAAGCAACCTCTTCCCTCCCTTTCCCAACCCACCCAAAGCTCACCCTGATAATCCATATGCCAGCATGAAGACGCTCAAGAAAACTTGATTCTTTTCCCATAGCATAAATGTATTGTGAAAACCCTTCTAAATGTGAAATCCCCAGGAACGGTGGCATTAAAGTGTCATGGTCCATCATAGAACCAGAATACCTCTTTGTATATGGCTATAATGATAAATGAGAAAGATTTGCACACCGTCATCACAACAGGTGGTGGGAGGGGGAGGAGGGAAGCAGGACAAAGCTTGCTGAAGGGGATGTGTGCTGAAGGGGATGCGTGTAAGCTTATTTATTCAGCCAGGAGAGATTGGTGTCCCTAAGAAACAAGTGGAGTTGGACAACCCCCAGATAAGAAAAGACAGAAAAGTCATTCTTGATTCCTCTTTCCTGTTGAGGGCTTATATTCAATTAGTTACCAATTTCTACTAATTCCAGCTCCACAGCATTCATCTCTAACGCCTCTTCATTTCCCTGACACTACTGAGTATAGCAATAGCTCTTCCTGGACCAGTGCAATATTTACAAGCTATGTCCTTGCTCCCCAGCCCTCGCGCATCCATTCTACACAATGCCAGTGGATAAATCTCCCTAAAACATTGTTCTGATATCACTCACCTGCTCCCTCATACAATGGACTAAAGTCCCAAGTCCCTACCCTAGCTTCCAAACTCCTCCCCAATCTGGCTCACTGTTCCCTTCACACACTTAGAAATCTGACTAAAATAAAGGATTCATTCCTTTACACAACTACCATTTTTTTCTTTCTGTACCTTGTTTGAGCTATTGCCTTCTCCCTTTATTTCCAGTGTCTCAATCTATCAATCCTTCAGTGAGCCTCCTTACCATGTCCTCCTTGAGGCTCTCCATAACCCTTCCAGTTAGCAGTCATTGTTCACCACTCTGAATTCACAGCTCCCATCATGTGAGTCTCTTCTTGAATACTTATCACTCCAAACTGGGGTCATTTGTGTGCATGCCTGTCTCCCTCTTACAGCTTGCTGCAAGGCAAGATCTGTCTTCTTCTTCATACTATGGAAGGAAGGAAGGAAGGAAGGAAGGAAGGAAGGAAGGAAGGAAGGAAGGAAGGGGAGCAGGAGAAGGAAGAAGCTTTGCTAGTAAATGGACCTGACAGCTAAACATCCCAAATGCCCTGAGTAGTTACTGCCTCCCTAGACTTTCCTCGCTTTTCCAAAATGTGGTGCAGTTATGGTCTCTACTCTCTTCTTCTCCCCCTCATTAACTGCCAAAAACAGTCCCAGATTAGGTTTCCAGATCCCTGAGCCTTCAGCCAGGGTCCACTGTTCCTTGAGAGCGGCGATGGGGAAGCCAAGAATAGGGCAGAACACTTAGGAAGACTCAGGCCAGGCTGGGGAAAGGAAGGGGAAGTTTCACAACAGAGTGCTGTGCAGAACCATGAAGTCGAGGCATCACATCAATTCACATGGCTGCCTCTGTGCTACAACCTCGAATGCAAAACAGCCAGGTGTCCCAACACCTTCCAGGGACAGAAGCACACGGCTCTGAAGTGAAGAGTCCTCCCATAGCTCTACAGGCATGCTGTCCCAGGAGCATCCATAGAGAATGATAACAGTTTGCTATGTTCCAGGCCCTCTGCCAAGTGCTGCACATGAATGATTTAATTTAATCCCCAAAATGCCTACCATTTTATAGGGGAAGAAGCTGAGACTCTGCACTGTGGCCCTCTCACAGAGATCCAGTTAGCTGGAGTTGCCCCATTTTGCTCCTGCAGCTTTGATGTGATGTGTAGACAGCTCAGATGGCAGGAGGCCCCCTGCCCCCCCCCACCCCCTCTCCTGTTTCCCTGGAAAGCTTCTCCTGGGAGATGACTCTGTTTCAGCACAGCCGTTTGTATGCAATCTTTTATTCCATCACCTGTTGTGCTCTGCCAACCAGCACTTCCAAAGCCCCAGCACTGATTGTAAAGCCCCTGTGTGACTTAATATGTTTGATTAGTTTTGAGTGTGGGGACAACGGATGCTGCCTATCTTCAATCAGATGTCATCTTTTCTTCTGGACCCGCCACCTTCCTGGTATCATCAGTGGTAACCAGTCAGTGAGCACAGTCTAGTCATTGATGTTGGGTTTGCACAGCCTGTCATTCCATGAGGGCTGTCCTTTAAATCAAAGTCTGAGTCCATGCTGGTCACACATTCTGTCCCAGAAGACACTGCCTCCCATAACCAGGCTCTCTCCGCTCCCTCTGTATCCAGTTGCCAAATGCATCTTGCTCAACAACTTTCGGTGGCTCCTCATTGTCTCAGTAATTATGGGCAAGGGTTCTTGTCTCACATTTACAGCCCTTTTTGTTCTGGTACAAGCAGCTTTCCAGCCTTATCTCCAGCTCTGGACTCCCGCTGAGTCCCTTCCTCCAAACTCTGAAATGCCAGCTGTCTTTTCCCTCTCCACTTCAGTCCCAACACCACCTCAAGACTCAGCTCAAAGGCTGAATCTTTTCAGAACTTCCTTCATGAGTTCTCTCCTGATTCCTCATCCTGGATAGGATTTTTCCAATTGCTATGACTCCGTGCAGTTGTGCCTCTGTTACTGCCCTCACAGCTCTCTATGCTAACCTACATTCTCCTCTAACTTCCTTTAGCATACACTCAACTCAGAGGCAGACTTTCCTGCAGGTCCTTCCCCACCAACACCACAATAGCAGCTCACAGGGGCTCTCACATCCTCTTTATTGAGTTTCATTATAAATTAGGTAACTACATTGGCAGAGTCATTGGATTTACCCCTTTATCCTGGGGTTTTATCCTGAGATTGGTTGTTTTCTTTTTCCTTATTTCTCATGCTATCAAGTGGTGGTGATTGTCCATTTTAATCTAGTAACAATCCAGAAGTTTTCTAAATATCACTTACATACAAGTGATCTGAATATGCTGGGAATTTCTCCATGTTATGAAGATAAAATGTGAAGGATACTGAGAAATAGGGTCACCCTCCCCACCATGTCCCTTCCCAGCCTGGAGGCCTATACAAAGCCTGAGGGATGAACCTCTTTTTATTCCACAGCTTGTCCTATAGGTTTTACACTTTTCCTGAGTTAGAAAAATGATTAAGTACTTTTTGGTCAAAAGGCTCCTGCTAGGCTCTAGACTCCAAGGGTAGAAAAATACATTAAAAAAAGATGAAACCAAGGACATTAAGACCTATTCTGCTTAATTATGCCAATAAGAACTGGAAAACACAAGACATCATTAAGTGAAAAGTCAACACACAGAATGGGAGAAAATATTTGCAAATCATATATCTGATAAAGAACATGTATCCAGAATATATAAAGAACCCTTACCACTCAATAATAAAAAAGACAACTATTCCCAATTTTAAAATGAATAAAAGGTCTGAATAGACATTTCCCCAAGGAAGAGATACAAATAGCCAGTAAGCACACAAAAAGATTCTCAACATCCTAGTCATTAAAAAAAATGCAAAAAACCACAACAAAATAACACTTCATACCTACTAGAATGGCTAGAATAAAAAAAGTCAGATAACAGTGAGTATTGACAAGGATGTGGAAAAATTATAACTCAAACACTGCACGATAAGAATGTACTATGATGCAGCCATTTGGAAAACAATCTGGCTGGCATTTCCTCAACCGATTAGATTTAGGGTTACCACATAGGACAGCAATTGCACGCTAAGGTGTATAACCATGGGAAATGAAAATATATGTGCACCTAGAGTCTTGTAAATAAATATTTATGGCAGCATTATTCATAGTAGCCAAAAGGTAGAAACGCCCCAAATATCCATCAACACAAGAATGGATAAACAACATGTACCATGGAATATTATTCAGCTATAAAAAGAAATGAAGTACTAATACATGCTATGACATGGATGAATCTAAAAACATTTTGCTAAGTGAAAGAAGCGAATCACAAAAGATCACATGCTATATGATTCCTTTCATATAGAAGTCCAGAATAGGGAAATCTATAGAGACAAAACATAGATTAGTGGTTGGTTAGGGCTGAGAAGGGGGACAAGAGAGGTGAGGGATGACGGGTAAAGGGGTTTCTTTCTGAGGTGATTAAAATGCTCTAAACTCAACTGGGCTCAGGGATTCAAACAAGATTGTCAGAACTCTCTTCCTTTTCCTTCCCTTCCCTTCCTTTCCCTAACTTCCCCTTCTTTCCCTTGCCATGAACCCTCCACTCTCTCCATCAAGAGTGTACTCCACAGGGATGCCTAGGTGGCTCAGTTGGCTAAGCATCCGTCTGGCTCTTGGCTTTGGCTTTGGCTCAGGTCATGATCTCAGGGTTGTGAAATCAAGCCCTGTGTCAGACTCTGTGCTGGGCATGGAGCCTGCTTAAGATTTTTTCTCTCTCTCTCTCCCTCTACCCCTCCCCCCTCCAGTTGTGAGCTCTCTCTCTAAAAAAAAGGAGTCTATTCCATAGAGTCTTTATCAGTTTCCCAGAGACATTGCTGCCAACACTCTAGACTCTGAGTCTGAAGCTTGTGGTCCAAGAGCAGAGAGAGCACATGTGTTCATCAATCCTAATTTCATGGATGAAATTCTTAATTCCTAAGAAAGACTTTGGTTGCCTGGCTTAGACACATGTCCATCTTAGGCAAACTTCCATGACCAGAGAATGAAATACTATGTGTGGCTGGCCAGGTCTGGGTTACATGCCAAGGGGTATGGATGCTAAAGGGACCAAAACAGTAAATGTCCATATACTGGACTTAAAAAACATTAAGGAAATTTTTTTACCCACCAGAAAAATGTCATCTAGGTCTGCTCCCTAAACCAGTCAATGCACTTATTTGAACAGAACAGAATTAAGGAGATTGATTTGAGAAGAAATAATATTAGAAAGCTAACAAAATTCCAGGAAGGCCAGAGAATAAGGTCAGAAACGGGGTACACCAGAACCAAAGCTAACATCATGCTATAAAGCCATTGCCGAATGTCGTACACTATAGCTGGTAAACCTGCACTGGACCTTAAATGTCACCACTGTTGCCACTGCTACTCTGTGCCTGGAAACTGGATGGCTCATTTGCCAACCCACTAGAAGGATTATTTCCAGTGGCCAAATGTTCAGCTGAAAGTTGAGGACTCTATTCCTAAGAATGAGGAGAGAATGAATTTTGAGTAGTCTGACCATATATCCTGGTTGGCCTAGGACAGTCCCAGATGTTGTCTATTGCCCATTATCCCTTGTGTTCCTAACACTTTAATATCTGTCCTGGGCTTTCATTTTTATGGAATTTAATTATCAAATATTGTATTAAAGTAAGCTGGGAAGGGTTTGGTAGAGGTGTACTTTTCATTTCTGTGCTTTGGACCTGTCTGGTAATGTGTGAGATACATGTGAAGTCTCACATAAATACATGCATGGTAAAACCCAGAAGACAACTAGCAATAATACACTTTTCTCTTTTCTTCACCTTTCCAGACGCAACAGAGCTAACACCTCCCTTTAAGGGTCCAGATAAGGGAATTCATTGATAAAACAAAGTGTGTTCAGACAACCAACTCCTCCTGGTCTTGGGTGATGGTGGGCAAAGTATTCGGTGATGCTATCTCTGCCAGCCACTTGGTGGATCAGCCAGTTGTGGTCTGACCTATAGCATCAGCTACGAAGTATACAAAGCCTGTAGGCCACCAGTCAGTGGAGTCAATGGGAAATGGACAGGGTGGATGTACATGAAATAAATGTGCAGAAATGGAGGTTGAGCGGTCTTAATGTGGAGTATACAGGGAGTAGTATGAACTCTCTTGCTACAGTGGTTTTGTCATTTAATTCTTGGGATAAATCTATAACCATTGATTTTATTGTGTAGTAATGTGTTTTTTTGAATTAATTATAATTGGCTAATGTTTAAAGAATCCCTTTCCAACCTCAGAAGTGTCCCAGTTTAGACTGTAAATCATGTAGGCACTGTAAAATGACAGGAAACTAGCAGTATGTGTCAGTCTGCCCTTCACCATCCAAATATCCATGAGCACCTGAGCACCTCAAGGAAGATAACCACAAAATCTGACTGAGTTATCTATCATCCAGCTCAAACTCCAGGATCTCTGAGTACTATGCAGTCTTCTCAATCAGGTCTCAATGTCACTCCTCACGGTCTGGCAATCTCCAAACAAAAAATCAAGTTAGCTACATCCAACATGCCCAGTGTACAATGTTGGAAAATAAGACAGCAATTGTTATCCCTTCCCTGGCAGTAGAGTAATGTCCTTGGTTAGTGTGACAGTTAATTTTATGTCAACTTAACTGGACTAAGGGATGCCTGGGTAGCTGGGAAAACATTATTTGTGGGTGTATCTGTGAGGCTGGTTCTGGAAGAGATTAACATTTGAACAGGTAAACTGAGTAAAGAAGATTCCGCTCACCAACGGGAGTAGGCATCATCCATTCTGATGAGAGCATGAATAGAACAAAAAGGTGAAGGAAGGGGAATTTACTCTCTTCTTAAACTGGACAGCCATCTTCTCTTGCCCTCAGACAATGGTGCTCCTGCTTCTCAGACCTGCACACTCAGACTGATTCTTTAAATATCAACCTCCCTGATACTGGCCTTTTGGACTTGGACTGGAACTTACACCATTGGCTCCCCTAGTTCTCAGTCTTTTGGGTTTGGACTGGAACTATACCACCAGCTTTCCTGGGTCTCCAGCTTGTAGCCGAAAAACTGTGGGACTTCTAAGCCTCCATAACTGCATGAGCCAATCCTTCATAATAAACATAATAAATCTCTCTCTCTCTCTCTCTCTATATATATATATATATAATATATATAATATTATATATATATATACATATACACACACACACACACATCCTATTGGTTCTGTTTCTCTGGAGATCCCTGACACCTGACAGTCAGCTGAGTCTAGCAGTTCCCTTGTTCTGCTCTCTGAAGAGAGTGTTCTAGCCTACTGTCCTCAATGCCCCTGGCTTTATCTTCTTAGAGATTCTATTTTTCTTTGTTCATTATCCTCCATGGAGACATCTTAGGAGGGTATTAAAAAGTATAAAATGGGGGGATGGGGTAATTGGGTGACAGGCATTAAGAAGGGCACTGATGTAATGAGCACTGGGTGTTACATGCAACTGATGAATCACTAATAATTCTACCCCTGAAACTAATAATACACTGTATGTTAACTAAATTGAATTTAAATAAAAAGCAAAAATGAACTATTGGAATTTCATCAAGATAAAAAGCTTTTGCACAACAAAAAAAACAGTCAACAAAACTAAAAGGCAACCTACAGAATGGGAGAAGATATTTGCAAATGTCTTATCAGATAAAGGGCTAGTATCCAAAATCTATCAACTTATCAAACTCAACACCCAAAAAACAATCCAGTCAAGAAATGGGCAGAAGACATGAAGAGACATTCCTCTAAAGAAGACAGACAAATGGCCAAGAGACACATGAGAAAATGCTTGACATCACTTGGCATCAGAGAGATACAAATCAAAACCACAATGAGATACCACCTCACCCCAGTCACAATGGCTAAACTTAACAATTCAGGAAATAACAGATGTTGGTGAGGATGCGGAGAAAGGGGGACCCTCTTACACTGTTGGTGGGAATGCAAGCTGGTGCAGCCACTCTGGAAAACAGTATGGAGGTTCCTCAAAAAGTTTTAAATATAGCTACCCTATGACCCAGCAATTGCACTACTAGGTATTTATGCACAGGATACAAACATAGTGATTCAAAAGGTCACATGCACCCAATGTTTATAGCAGCAATGTCCTCAAGAGCCAAACTATGGAAAGAGCCCAGACGTCCATCGACAGATGAATAGATAAAGAAGATGTGGTATATATATAAAATGAAATGTTACCCAGCCATCAAAAAGAATGAAATCTTGCCATTTGCAACGACATGGATGGAACTAGAGGGTATTATGCTAAGTAAAATAAGTCAGTCAAAGAAAGACAAATACCATATGATTTCACTCATATGTGGAATTTAAGAAACAGATAAACATAGGGGAAGGAAAGGAAAAATAAGATAAGACGAAAACAGATAGGGAGGCAAACTATGAGAGACTCAACTATAGGGAACAAACTGAGGGTTGCTGAAGGGGAGATGGGTAGGGGTATGGGGTAACTGAGTGATGGGCATTAAGGAAGGCACTTGAAGTAATGAGCACTGGGTGTTATAGGCAACTGATGAATCACTAAATTCTACCTCAGAAACTAATAATGCAGTGTATGTTAATTACATTGAATTCAAATAAAAAATTTAAGAAAAAAATTTTAAGTATAAAACAGGCAGTGAAGTGTGACAGAGAAAGGGAGGGCCTGGGTTGGGCAATTTAAAGTTTCCTGAAACTTCCAGGTGGCATGAAAGGTGCACAGATGTTCCCATAAGCTCCATGAAGGTTCCCATAAGCTCCATGGAAGGTGCACTGAGGTTTCCACAAGCTCCATGAAGGTTCCCATAAGCTCCATGAAAGGTAGCACTGGTGCTGTCAACTGGCCAGTCTTCCAAGGAGGTTACTGTGACAAAGGCACAGTGATCCTGGCCTGAGGGCTACGGGGCCAATGGTCTGAGCTGGGTACTGAGTAGAACTCATAGCTGGGAGGACCTCTGGGTTGCAACAAACCTGATAAAAACAAACGGGTGACATCAGAAGCAGAAACTAGCAGGTTGCCCAGAAATGGGGTCAGACCAACCACCTCTCAATGGGCACCAGCCAGAGCACAGCAAGGACTGCCCTGAGCCACCAACATTAAGAAATCACCTTAGCTTCCATCTTGGAGAGGAGCAGGTGGGTGAAGAAAATCTGAAAGCCCGAATCATCCATAGGGACTGAGCTAATTTAAAGAAACTGTTTCAGTTATAGAACCAGCCTAACTGTACCATGTTGACCTAAAATTTCATTTTCACACTACCCAGTAGGGTGGAGGACTGATGAGAGCCATCAGATCAGTTCTATGTTCACTTTATACACGTCTGTAGTGTCAGAAAATTTGCAACCACATTACAAGCAAAAAGTTTCTATGTTTATAGGCATTTTATCATGATAGTTTCATTTGCAGCGAATTTTTAAGAATGTAAACAGCTGTAGCAGTGTTTGCAGGAGTAAATTTCATCACTATGGCATATCAAAGACACATTCTAGCAGCAGGGAAATGGAAATTATGAGAAACTAAAATCTGGAGTGTCATATAAACTCCTATAAAGTGTGTGAGTGTGTGTGTGTGTGTGCATGCTCACGCAAGATCAGGAGCAGGGCAGGGGGAGCCTGCGAAGTTGCGCTAATCCGTTAGGGCTCCTTGGAGCTGATGCTGGGCTCCCCTGGAGGTCACCCGCAGCTTCGTGGTGAGTTCCTGTGCACCTTCCTGCTGGCCTCCTTCCTCAAGCACCTCCATCTCTCTATCTGAAGGCTTTCTCCAGGAATGTGCTCAGCATACCTCCCTGGCAAGCTAGACACACTGGAGAGTTAATAGCCCCAGGCCCAACTCTCAGCAATGACTGATGGGAGCTAGTGAATCAATACCCCGTCTTCCTCTCTTTTCAGTAGGACAATTCTGAGGAGGGCTCTACACTGCCTTACAGGGCCCCTGTCAGACTAAACCCTGGTTGTCTGCTATAGCAGCCCACTCATGAACTCGGCTCCCCTCCCATGCCTGCCTCCCTTCTCCACTCTGTCACTGTGCTTCCTGGGGTAACCTTCCAAGTCCAATCAAACACAGAGCCAGATTCTGCTTTTAGGGAAACTTAGAAAAGACAGCTAGCTAGACAGGGAATGGAAGGTGACCGGACTGACAAACCCTAGCAATGAGCAAATTATGGAAAAGAGCAGAAACCTCTCTGTGTAAGATAACTTATAAAGGCTTATGTATCTCTAACATACAAACTTGTCACATCACCATGCTGTACACCCGAAACAAATGTAACACTGCGTGTCGACTACAGTTTTTTAAGAAAAGGTTTATGTATCTGTTTGCTCTTTTAAAGTTTTTAATATGTTGGCTAATTGAACATAATAAAAATAAATAAAGCTTTTAATAAATTCCAGACCACCTTGGCCGTGCTAGGGGAAACTAAAGGAAGGAGCTTTTGCTTAGGTGTGAGTGAGAGCCTCAAAGCTGACCCGGAACTGCTGAAGAGACAGGGCCTACACTTTCTGACTATAGGGGCCTTTCAGAGGCAGAAAGGGGCTTACTTGATCCAGTCCCCTCTTGACCAGCAAATAGTCTGCTGGGGGCTAAATCTTAGAGGTTGTGGGTTTTACCTTACCAAAGGAGACATTTCCCAGAATTTGTTTCTCCAGACCCACCATTTTCCTTCTTAGGCAAGTTTTTCTAATACGCTCCAGTGGTCATGAAACATATGCACAACAAGGTGGAGTGCAATTTAGTCTATGAGTTGACAGAAATACTTAAAATGATGAAACAGAATACAACTGTAGGGTGAAAAACGTTTCTTCTGCTGTGAACGTATATTTAGTCCAGCTGCGTCTTTATTCTTGAGTACTCTGTCCCAGCAGCATGGGCACCCACTGAGAATGTTGTGCTAATACAACACTCTTCTGAGATGGTTTGCTGTGGCATTAATATTTGAGCTCACTTGTTGCAGCTTTCCCACTGAGCCAAAATGGGTGTGCGACTGACAGGTTGTGTTATTAATGTTCACCTTTCTTCAGATAATTTTTCACCTTGAGAATGGTCAGCACTGCTTTCCTGTTGGGCTCAGTCATGTCTAATGCTTTGATCCACTTCTTCCGTTGATGTTGCCCTTTCTTATGACACCCACTAATTGACTTTAGATCAGTGCCTACAGTATCTCTGAAGAAAAGAATTCAGGAGAATGCTTAAGAATATAATCATATTTTTCTCCCCAGGTAACATTCATTATGGTGTTCTCAATGATTTGCTCAACTTCAGAGAGACATTAGCTTATAAGGCCTGGGTGTGGGTTTAGGGTCTTAGGAATGCAACAAGATTTGGTGAATCATTTATCCAGAAAACAATGGCTGAAAACAATGTCATTAAAAATACAAAGTAAAAATTGCGACCAAGAAGAAAAGTAGAAACCAGACCTGGAGAAGCAGTTGCAAGCCTTAAGTTTTAGGAGAGTTATAGCTCTGACAATGTAAATAAGTCAAGAGTCAAAAGCTGAGGCTATCAGAAACAGGTCTAGAAGCAGATTGTTTACAGGTCAGGTGAGGCCTTTTGGACTAAGGCCATGAACAATGCAAAGGTGACAGAGACTCATTTTGTGGTAGGCTAGTTTCATGGCTATAGTAATAATTATCTCACCAATTATATGCCAATTACTTCTGTGGTTCCCCCTTCCTGGGACTTTCTGGCTCCCTTATGGTTGGATGGAGCCATTTTACTGGTTCTGAGCCATGAGCTTTAAGCAAATGCCATGTGTTTCCCTTCCAGGTTAGAGCATTTAATTGTCATTCCAAGACTCACCAGAGCCCTCTTTTCCCTCTGGAATGAGAACTAGCAACCTTCAAGATGTGACCGTGACATCAGCCTGAGTCCTCAAGTAAGAAACCATGGAGCATATTATAATAGGGATGTAACAGGACAGATGGTGGCTATACTTGCAGTGAACACGGAATAATGTATAAACTTGTCAAATCACTAAGTTGTATACCTGAAACTAACATAACACTGTGTGTCAACCATATTCAAATGAAAAAAGAAAAGAAAATGTGGAGCCAAGCACCTAACTGACCTGTAATGGATATGTGATAGTGAGAAATATTTTGTTTCTAAAGCCACTGAGATTTTGAACTTGTTACCACAGAAGAATCTAACCTAAAATAGTGACAACGAGGCAATTGTGCTGAGTTCAAAGAGATGAATTTGCTGAATATTATTCACATTTATACAGGAATCATGATGTAGTGGAAAGAACATGATAGGATGGTTGGATGTGAGAGTAGGTGGATGGGTAGATACAAAAATATATAAGATGGTTAAATACTGATGATTGCAGCGTGGAACTAGGACTTAGGGATCCTGGGTTTAATCTGACTTCCTATTAACTGTGTGCTCTTGAATATCAGCTCATTTAACCTCTCCCATAGAACATCACTGTCTTCATCTGTACAACAGAGGAAAGAACATCTTCTCAGCCTTCTCAAGGACTGTATTGACAACTGTGGCCAACAGGCTCCAGGTGGCCCACTGTGATCCCTACTTCTTAGTGTCCAGTCCCCTCCCCTTGATGTGGGCAGGACAAGTGCCTTACTTCTAATCAATAGAATATGGTGAAAGTTACAGCTCATTCTCTGATTATATTATGCCGTGTAAGGCTCTGTCTTGCTAGTGGACTCCCTCTAGAAACTCTTTGCCAGACTTATTAAAATCAATGGGCAAGTTGAGAAAGGCCATGTACCAAGAAACAATGGGCAGCATCCAGGAACTGAGTGCCCAGTAACTGAGGACCCAGCAAGAAACCAGGGCTCTCAGTCCTACAACCTTAGGAAATTAATTCTGCCAATAAGCTGAGTGATCTTGAAAGTAGATTCTTTTTCAGCTGATCCTCCAGGTGGGAATGCAGCCTAGCTGACACCTTCATCACACCCTTGTGAGGCCCCAAGCAGACAACCCAGCTAAGCAGTGCCCAGACTTCTGAACCACAGAAACTGAGAAAATAAATGTGTGCTGTTTTAAGCTGTTACATGTATTACTGTTACTTCATTATGCAGCAACAGAAAAGGAATATGATACTTACCTGAGTTAAGGCATATCAAATCATTTAATAAACTGAGAGGTGCTATGTACATGTTAGGTACTAGCTTCAAAGTACAGCAAAAACTTCATGGACACTCTACATGGTACAAAGTCAGAAAAGTTACTCATATGTTTTGGGGATGGGGGATCTGCAAGTCAATCCTTAACCAAGTCTTTACATAGACTTTTCCAATTTTCCTTAAAATTACAGCATCTACTCTTTTATTCTAACCTTTAAGTTCTGACAGCTGTGTCACTGATCACTTTTGGTTGCTGATATGCATAACTTCTATATTGCTGTCAATAAAAACAAAATCTGGGGCTTAACTGCTCCTCCTCAGAGAACTCTGAAAAGCCCAGGCTATTTTAACTATGGATCCAATTTAATTTGTGTGCTTCAGCCCACATTCCAGTGAAATTGCCACTTTCATCATTTTTACTATTGCCCTACATGGTGCCCCAACTACGGAGAGCATCAAAAAGTGTTTGTACTTTGTGTCTACGTTTTTCTTCTGGAGACTTCTAAAATGCATGTTGGAGGGATATTGTCCAAGTTGATATACCAAATTTCATCACAATTACGGGGTATAAATGATATGCTCTCAATTTCTGTTACCAGTAATAACACTCCTTGCCTTCTATGGCAAATCTCCTTCCAAGAACTCCTAACCCACGTATAATCAGCTCTGTGGCTCTGGGATAGGACAACGTAGAGCTTTTCCCTTAATCATTCCAAATCTGCAGTACAATGATTATAATAATGCCCAACAATGAGTATCCTCTAAGTGCCAAGCTCTTTGCAAATATCTTACCTAATTCTCAAAACGACCCTGCAAAGTAAGTATTTTCATTTCCATTTTATAGATCTGGAAACTCTGACTTAGGGAGAATGATTTCCCAACCTGAGGCCACAAATCTATAAGTCACTCAACCAAGATTTTAGATCAGGTGTGTTAGATCATAGCCCACCTCCTTCTTCCACACTACCAACCCCTCTAACACGGAAAATTGAGAAAAGATCATAGCACCAATTTAAGAATATTTCCCAATCTTCTTCCATTTATTAACATTCTCTTAATGTTCTAGCCCTTTTTAGGTGGTATCTGTCTAATCACCAGTTTAGATATAGAGTCATGCCAAACTCTGAAAAGGGATCTTCTATTAGTTAAAAGTGTACTTGGCTCTAAGTGATAAAATAATGCAAAATTACATTTGCTTAAACAAGAAATGAGTTTACTTCTCTTTCAGTAGGACCTGTATGGATTTGGATGTGATTAAATCCAGGACTCAGCCCTCAGGAAATTTACAATCTAAAGGAAAAAATAAACAACTGCTGATAATGTGAAACAGAATGTACACTTTGCGATAATAAAAATAGGAGTAATGGGCTGGGGAGCACAGAAAAGGTTAGTTCTCGTTGGTAAATCCAAGAAGATTCCTTTGAGGAAGTGACATTGAATTAAGCTTTGAAGGTGAGAAAAATTTCAGTAGAGAACAAAGGAGTTAGGGATATATGTAAAATGCAAGGGGGAGACAAGGGTATTCCATGCCAAATAAATAACATGAACAAAAACAGAGAATAATAAAAGCACTAGACCATTTCCCATTTACAGAGGGGGTATACATCTGGAAGAGGCTCTTTTCTTTGTTGTTCCCCCAATATCCACCCTTCCTTTCTTTCATAGTAATAGAATCTTTAGCTAAGTACATGGCCGCTCAAAATAAAGAAATTTCCAGACTCCCATATAGCTAGTCTGACCACATGACTAAATTCTGATTGATGGGATGTATACAGATGTATCATGAGATAGTAACTGAGAATCATCCTTAAGAAACCTACCAGCACTGTCCTTGGCCTTCTTTCCTTCCCTTTACTTCCTTCCTGCATATAGGAATGTGATATTGGGCAAGCTTGAACAGCCTTCTTCAAATTTGAGATGCGTTTGGGCATCATGTTGGAGGTTCCAACAGCCTATAATTTCCATAGAGCCTTCCCATGGGTCTAGATTGGCTTTTCCATTGGAAACAGGGTCAGTGGGGAAAATACTATGCCTGCCCCTTGAGATCTACAATGAGAATGTGTCCTACTGAACAGTGTTGAAAAGAGACACAGGCCACCAAACAGACATCAATTCTAGATTAACACACATTCTTAGCTGTGTTTATTTAATACATGAAGGGTATGGGTACCTGCTCACAGCAACCCTTGTCTAAATCCTCCTTCCCCCTCATATCTACTTCCCTCCCTACACTTTCTCTCTCTTTCAATCTCCAAATTTCCCTCAAAATCTCCTCCAGTAACTTTAGCTTTGCTATTTCTCCTTGTAACCCTCTGAAGATCCCAGGCATGCAGCATGCCACCAAATATTTTTATCCTTCTGTAAAATTCAATAAAAGGTGATGTTTTCAATGTTAGTCTTTGATTCTAACCCCTGAATGTGTCTCAAGAAGCAACCAAGAACCTCTAAAGAAATAGTGGAAAATATGTGAATCAGGCAATATTGCTTGCCTTCTCAAAAGCCATTTCCCTTTTTTCCTTACTAATAACACTTATTTTATTCAGATTTGAGGAAGCAGTGTGCTCAAGGAAGTTTGGACTCTATCCCAGCACTAAAAGATTAAACATAATTAGCCAAGCCAGCCATGCTGATTCCATTTCCTCTCCAGTAATTGGTGTGAGCATGGGCATATGACCCACTTCTACTCCAAAGAGCCTGAGGAGAACCTACTAAGAACTTCTCAGAATGATTTTTCTCCATGATTAAAAAGAAGAAGAAGGGGTGCCCGAGTGGCTCAGTCGGTTAAGTGTCCAACTCTTGATTTTGGCTCAGTTCATGATTTCAGGGAGGTGAGATCGAGCCCACATCGGGCTCCATGCTGGGCTTGAAGCCCACTTAAGATTCTCTCCATCTCCCTCTGCCCCTCCCCCCCCCTCGCATGTGCTCTCTCTCTTAAAAAAAAGGGAAGGAGGAGGAGGGGAAGCATAAAGGAAGCACTCTCTTTCCTGTTTGAATTCCATTATGTGAGGACATGATGCTTGGAGCTATGGCAGTCATTTTGTGACCATGAAATGAAAATCAGAAGAATCACAGAGAAGCCAACCCAGAACCCAGATATCAACTGTCTGCTGAATTAACAAACCTTGGAAAGTTATTTCCAGATTTGTGCCATGTGAACAATAAACTTTTATTTTTATTCTCTATTAAATATTCGATTTCTTATAGCAAAAAGCATCCTAACTGATAAAATATTCATGAATGACATCCATTTGTTTCCCTTTCACTCAATATTTCAAGGTTATAGGTTATTTTAAATAAAAATATCAAATATTATTATAAATACAATCTTCACTTTTAGTTAGGTATAATTATAAATTAGACATAATTCATAATCTCTATTGATAATATTTGATAGATACAATTAGACCTCACAGACACATAAGGGCTAAATATCTACGGAGGTCATGACAGTCAGGTCATTTTACGATGTCTGAAGGAAGTCCTTACCAGGTGGTAAATCACATTTTCATTTCCTTATCGGACTGGCTGAACCCAGGGGCTGCCCAGCCAAAGAAGTTGACAGCCATGCGGTGTGCTCATCGTGTTCACAGCCAGGCTTGGTACTTGACCTGAGAGTGGGGGCTATAGATGGCCCCAAGCCTCTCAGCAAAATGAAAAGCCAAGTGGTCAAACTGGAAGATCTGCACAGAGACCAAAGGTTTCCATAATACCCTTGCTGAAACGTTTCAGCGTTTCCCTTGGAAAATTTATGAGAAACTAACGAGTCTGAACTGCTTTTTCCCAGCCGATGCAGTGTTCCTGAGCGCCCTAGGACACAGCATACGTTTGTATGCAGCCTTCTTCACAGTCATTTTTCATTATCATTGGATCTGGAATATCATGTACCCAGCTGTGTAATGTACCTGCCCTAATGCGCAACACATTTATTTTAAAATGCCACTTGTAGATTCTCTCAAGCCTGCAAAGGACATAATGAGATAATGTGGTGGAAAGCACTCGGTAATCTGTGAAGTACTATAAAAATGTTGCTATTTTTATTACAACTCTAGATTTTTTTTAATTTTAAAATGTTAAAGTGAGCAATGGCTTTATAAAAACCTTCCCATGGTCCCAGAGAGCTGCTACTAAGACTTTGGGACACATACCTACCTGTAGATCCGTGCTAACGGTTTCTACCATTTTTACAGGCTAACATTCTGTCCAAGAAACAGAAGCAGTTCGGGGATTCCACCTTTTCCTCTGACTCTTAAAACAGATATGTGGTGAGCACTTCAACCCTGAACAATTAAAACAGGTGTGAAAATGCCTTAAGGAAACCTAACTCAAAATTGGAGTAGGGATGCCGTGAAAGAGGGCTTTCACACAAGGACGACTGGTTGCCGCTTGCACAGTCCCGCAGGAAGAAGGAAGATTTCCCCCCCAGGGGGCGACAGCAAGCTGCCATCCCCTGCAACTAACGAGAAGCCGCCACTGCTTCCAACTCTCATTTTCCTCCTGTCACCAGGGAGACCCCCTGACCTTGGAAGAGTCCTTAGGGGCCTCTGCTAACTATTATTTTGTCTTGTAGAGACGAACTAATGAATTGCTGGAACAGGAAAAGAAACATCTTGAGTATGGCCTGCACAGATAAATCATAAAGTGTCAAGTCACCTCAGCTTCCTTGTAATGTTTCCTTAATATCACTAATGTATATATAAGCATATTTTCTGAGCGCGCATGCACAACTTTATGCATGGCCATTCAGAGGCCTCACTCTCTCAATATTCATCCCAAACCCTAATAAAGGGAGCCTGCTTACCCCTGTTGCGCGAGTCACTATTCCCCCCAGACCTCCTTATTTGTACAAACGAGGATCACACTGCGAGGTCACTCCACCTGGTCTAGTCTCTCTGTGTAACTCACCAAGGAGCTGGCCCACTTTGGTCCAGTAACACTCCAATGGACTTTTGTTCAAAACAAGTCCCCCCAACTTCCTCCTGTCCTCCATGAAAGGACACTTTCCTCTTTTGTTCTCCAGACTTGCCTGTAGCTCATATTGTTTGCTTGTCCCAAATTGCAATTCCTCTGCTATTCCCGAAAAGACTGGATTTTGCTGGCCGAGTTGCTTACTCTTGTCTTTTAAGAGGTTGACATGGGATAAACCCTAAGATCATCTGTACAGTGAACACAACGCCTATACCCTATGATCTCACTATTCCCTGTGTTAAGCATGCGATCCAACTCGGCAGGTGTTCTAGAAATATGTGTTGAGCTGAGCTGAATTCATGAAAGACTGTGGAACTCTTTTTTTTTTTTTATTTAGACTCAGTTAATTAACATATGTATTATTAGGGGCGCCTGGGTAGCACAGCGGTTAAGCCTCTGCCTTCGGCTCAGGGCGTGATCCCGGCGTTGTGGGATCGAGCCCCACGTCAGGCTCCTCCACTGTGAGCCTGCTTCTTCCTCTCCCACTCCCCCTGCTTGTGTTCCCTTTCTCGCTGTCTGTCTCTGTCTCTGTCAAATAAATAAATAAATAAATCTTTTAAAAAAAACATATGTATTATTAGTTTCAGAGGTAGAGGTCAGTGATTCATCAGTCTTATATAATACCCTGTGCTCATTACATCATGTACTTCCTTCATGTCCATCACCCAGTGACCCCCATCCCCTCATCCTCCTCCCCTCCAGCAGCGCTCAGTTTGGTTCCTATGGTTCAGAGTCTCTTATGCTTTGTCCCCCTGTCTGATTATGTCTTGTTTTATTTTTCCCTCCCTTCCCCTATGCTCCTCTGTTTTGTTTCCTACATTTGTAGAATTCTTTCTATTCAAAGTCTGGTCCATAGACGAGCTATGGTGGCATCACACGGAGTATATTCAAAATACAGAATCTTGGACTGCACTCCAACCCTACCAAATCAGAATCTGTTTTTCACAAAACCCTCAGTGTTTGGTGTTCACCTCGAAGTGTGAGAGTTCTGCTATAGCAAACTTGTCTCTGCTGTGTTCACGTTCCTTCAGTCCCCCCAGGAGGTGACTTGAGACATTCTTGTGCACATCTTGCTGCATCTCTCCCTGGCGGCACCCTCTGACCCAGGAAACTTGCTGCTAGGCTGGCATGTGTCAGGTAGGTCTGAAGTGCTGTGAACCTCACGCCTTCATGGGGGCAGTGAGTTGGTGTATGAAGCTCACAGGTTTCCTGGCCTTCAGTAGGAATATTTTCAGGCATATTCCACACAATTTTTCAGAGGGTCCCCAGGGATATTGATATCCAGTTGCCCATAATGATAACCCATGTTGGCTTTCCTGCATTTCTCTCTCCCTCCCTCACACTGTCAGCATTACTTCCTGGAACCACCTCCCAGATAAACTGTGGTCACTCATCCCTGTCTCAGGGTCTGCTTTTGGAAGAACTCAGATGAAGATAAGTTTTCTTCCACTTCTGGTAGTCTATGCTTTCTTTCCATTCTAGCCCCTTGCATTAGTGTGGTCAGGCTGCCTTAACAAAGTACCATAGATTGGGCGGCTTAAACAACAGACTTTTAGTTTCTTGCAGTTTTAGAAGCTGGGATTCCAAGACCAGGGTGCCAGGCTTTCTGGGGAGAGTTCTCTTCCTGCTTGCAGACAGCTGCCTTCCTGGTGTGTCCTCACAAGTTAAATAAATACTCAATAGGTCAATGAGATCAGATAGATCAGAGCGAAGAGGGAATTCAGCCAGCTGGCTTCTAATCCTGGTTCTACCATTAAGCTCTGTTTGCTCAACTGAAGAATCGAGATGTTAGACAAGGTGATCGCTAAGGTATGGTAAGGCTGAGTCCCGGGTAGGAGAGCAGGTCCAGAAACCAGAGTTTCTGGACTCCAAATCTAAGGCCCCTTCCAAACACACCAAACTACTTCTCCCAACAGTGTTGTTAGGAGCTTAAAAAGCAACAAAAGACCCAACAAGCTATAACATTAAATAAAAAACGTACCTCACTCTTTCGTTCCTTAAACCTAAATCACTTGGATTACAACCAATTCATGACAATTCACACTAATGAAAGGAAGCATTGCTATGAATAATTCAGAAACTCACTAATAATTGGCCCAGCTGTAAGATGCTCCTGCCAAGAGAAGCATCCCGGGTGGCTACCCTGGCTGGGTAGGTGGCAGACGGGCCTCGCAAAGCATGCAGATGATCTGCAGGACAGGAACAGCCTGTTGCCACCCTCAGGATCGGGTTTACAAAAGCACAGTCACTCTCAGACCCTCTGGTGGTGGGGATGGAGGAGACCTTCAGTACCTGTGGCCAGGAGGCTGAGGGGAGCTGTGGGCTTTCAAAAGCTGACATAACGCGAGGTCTGTACAAGTGTTCTACCAGCTTCTTAATCAATTCGCATCACTTCTTTGTTCCAGGAGCTCTATCAGCAGCCACCCTCATTCCACAGGGCCACTCCTGGCCTTGGATATTGCTGCAGGAACCGGATGGCGCACAGCAGGAAAGATGCCAACAATCCCACAAAACTCCAGTGAGCCACTGAACAACGAACTTCCCTCAGGATTCTCAAAGGAAAATGGGGGGAGGGGTGTAGGGAATCACCTGTTGAACATCTCCGAGCAACATACGTTCTCCCCCTTCTCTCCCCTCCCACCCCCCCCGCCAAGAGCACGACTTGTGGGGAAATCTTCCCAAGCAGATCCAACTGAATTCACCCCCATCATTGGAGCCATACATCTTTGCTCCCACAGCCTGGAGTTAAATTAGCCTATTTCCACCTTCGGTGAGCCACAGAGGAGCGAGCACCTTTTACGCTACCGCAGTCCTCAGAAAACAGCAGCAGCTACATGGTCTTACACCAAAAACATATCCGTGCATGAGGCACTAGCCACGGGAATGTCATTAAGCAATGGTTTAGAAAAAGCACTGGATACTTGTGCTCAGTGTGACCTTGAGTCTGTACCCCAACAGCTGTGAATGCTTGATGAGAGGGGCTGAAGAGGACTGCAGCACCCCAACCAGACAAGGTCAGTAATGCTCCATATGGGGTATAATTTGAAACCGACAGATCCAGACTTTAGGAAGTGTCCTATTGTCTGGCTACTTTGCAATGATTTGTTGAGGCGTGGAACAAGATCATATCTGGATCTGACACCTCTTATGTCCCAGCTGACATCCTCTCTGCTCACCTGTTTACT
Organism: Ailuropoda melanoleuca; assembly: GCF_002007445.2. NCBI lineage: Eukaryota > Metazoa > Chordata > Mammalia > Carnivora > Ursidae > Ailuropoda > Ailuropoda melanoleuca. The sequence goes on along the minus strand of NC_048228.1, from coordinate 51,830,802 downwards.
CATCATTACTGACACAATCCACTGCACTCAGATGGAACCTGACCACACATCATGTCAACCCCCCCAAATACACAGCCCAGTTGCTGCCCCGAGGCTTCTCTGTCACTGCCAAACCATGTGAGATGCCTGCACACCAACCATTCTGATCACACAGGTGGCTAAAAGTGGGAGGAAGTTAACACCAGGGAGCAACCCTTGACCAATGGGGAACTAGAAGCAGGAGATATATTTTCTCTCCTGTCTGACCTTCACATTTTACACAGCTCCTCCAAGCGTCCCTGGAAGAATCAAGCTCTGATGTCCCATCCTGGAGACCATAATGCACCGTGGATTGGCTTTCTCCACTTTCCACTTTCATGCTTCCCAATCTGAACATCTTGAAAGCAAGACCTTGTCTTAGGCACTGCTTTCAGGGGGAATCCAGGCAAAAAAAAAGCTGTCGCCAACAGTGTGCCTAGAAAGCATACCTTCTGCATGGGATTCTGAATCTGAATCGTTCGTGGGCAGAGATAAGGACCACTTAGGTGTTGGTATTTCAGGAAGTAATGACCCCGGGCATGCAGCAGCATCACAAACACCAAGATGTTCCCGTGGTGGAGTAGAGAAAGGAGCAAAAGAAAGTAAAGGATTGAAGTATGTGACTGGAACAGCATGCCCAATATGTTAACTCTAGTGATTGTGAAGCTGTCCGGGTTCATTTACTTGATTTAGAAACCCTGACAAAAGACAGGCTCAGGTTAGCTAACTAGCAGTTCAAGGCACACTGTGAAAGTCATAAAGTCTCCCTTGCAGAGTTGAAAGAGGCCCTTAATCCTGCAGTCTGTGTTGAAAACCAGAACTAACTGTCAGGGTCACAGAGCCGCAAGAAAACTGAATGCACAACCTCAGGAGAATCCTGTGCTGAAGCCAGGGCCCCAGTGTGGAGACGGGGACCCTAGGAGGCAGTAGGGACTCAGCACAGGGACCTGGCAGGAGGTGGGGCAGAAGCACCCATGGGCCCTTCTCTGTTCCTGGGGACACATGAGGCAGCCCAGGGCTCTCAGAACTAGGCTGGGAACACCATGGCCTCGGCCATAAAGCCAAGAGAGACTCCTATCACTGTAATGTGAGTTAAATTTTGTAAATGTATCATTATCTTCATCATCTCCAAGGAAAATTACCCTTAGACTTTGTTATATACATAAATATATTCAAGCTATATATTTTAACATTTAAAGAATTTAAAAAGCAAAGGGCCTGAAGACCAACTGGAAAGGAGCTAACTTGGGGGATTAGAAACAGCAGAGGCTTTCAAACCATACAGATGAGAGTTCAAATACCAGCTATGCTACTTAGAAACATACTGGCTTCTTCATCTGGAAAACAGGATGATCTTGTTGTGAGTTGTTGGATGTTAAACAGTATAAAGTGTGTAAAGCTCCTAGCTCATAAGAAGCATTCAATACATGTATCTAGATTCTTTTTTCACCAGGTAAAAAATTGAGCCAAGTCTTTCATCATAAAATGAGCACTGGCGATTATCAATATTGTATGTTTGGTATAAACCAGGAAAATATTTCAGTTTACTGGTCTAGAGGGAAATTTCCTCATTTTAAGGATAAAATAAGCCAATTTCTCATAAGACTATAGCAATCCCCTCCTGGGTAATTTATAGGTAATATGTGAATCAGTTAAACTCATTCTTTAGTAACAAAGCTAGCACAGAGAAATTTATATTAGAAACCCTTGATTGAAGGTTTGGCTTAATTTTTATGGCATTAAACTGCTAGAGAATTTGGACTGTTAACAGTTTTTAATAATTACTGTCAAGGTTTCAAAGCTCCAAAATTGGCAGAGGTCTTATTTTACTTCTGAGTTTTAGCTCCATAGCATAACATGCAGCAGAGATCTGGCTGCTGTCCAGGGAATCTGATCCCGTAGACAGCCAAACAGGCCAAAAACATCCACTTCTGTAGCTAACCCTATGGCAGCAGACTTTGGATTGGCCACTTCATTCTGAATATTTGGGGGTAATTTTCATGCCCAGGAACATGGCTGAGAAGGCTTAGAATAGCCAGATCAGACAGTGAGAGACGGCTGCATAATTCGGTTCAGAAACCTTCACAAGACAAAGATCTACAGGGGACTGAATCAGTATTCTCTAGTTTAGAGGCTCCCTTCAGAGAAACCATTTGTAAAGCATTTCTGTAGGGTGCTCCCTACTGAGAAAAGTCCTTCCAGAGGAAATGTGCAATTCAACTGCCAAGTCTCATCACTCACGTGAATGAGTTTTGGGTATTTAAAAATCATCTTAAGTGAATATTTTCCCCATCCAAGAAAGGCAGTCCAAAGCACAACGTATTTTAAAAGCAATATTGGTAGGTTAGAAAGGATCAGGCAAGAGGTGATAGATAGATAGCAGATTATAAAAATACAAAACCTTAATTTATTTTGTATAGAAAATGCAGTGTTATTCCTTCTTTCATTCAACACATGTTTATGAAAAGTGTATCAGGCACCAGCATTAGGAAGGTAAAGACAAGCAAAACATAGTTCTTGTCTTCCAGAACCTCATGGTCCATTCTATCTCAAGACAAACTGATAAAATATAAAACTATCTATATAAATAGAATGTAGGAGTACTGGGAAAATAGAAAGAACAAAACTACTGAGTCCAATCGAGTTTTATGCACAAAAGATGGGAACAATAAAAGGTACACACACTGGCCAAACCCAAGATGATTTCTCAGAAAACCGAGATTGGGAACACTCTTAAATAAAACAGCTAAATATGGGGCGCCTGGGTGGCACAGCGGTTAAGCGTCTGCCTTCGGCTCAGGGCGTGATCCCAGCGTTCTGGGATCGAGCCCCACGTCAGGCTCCTCTGCTATGAGCCTGCTTCTTCCTCTCCCACTCCCCCTGCTTGTGTTCCCTCTCTCACTGGCTGTCTCTATCTCTGTCGAATAAATAAATAAAATCTTTAAAAAAATTAAAAAAAATAAAAAAATAAAAAAAAAACCAGCTAAATATTGCTTTAGTAGGTTAAGAGCTGGGGCATGATAATGGAGCAGTAAAGGAATTCTTAAAATTATTTTGAGAGGCAAAAGAGTTGAGGAAGTTACCCATGTGTGATGGAAGTGTGGGTAAAAAATATAGAGGCAGTTATTTCTGTAGCTGTCATATTATTTCATTTGCATATTTTGATTTATTAGTTGGAATAGGGGAGAATATTTGACCAAAGCCCCGCCAATCAGATTCCTCCCCAGGGAATTTCAAATGAGGATTCCAGCAATTCGTCAATCAAGTGTTTTTCCACCACGTGCTCAGAGAAGCAGAATAGGCCAGTTAACCTAGAAAAAGGACAATGAAGCAAAGAGAGAAACTGAGGTGTTAGACTAGGTGCTCCAGGAAAAGAGGAAGAGTGGCCTCCTCTGATCCTGGCTGTTTTCAAAGCCCTGGTTCCAGTCCCACCTGAGACCCAGGTGAATCAACTGCCTGTGTTGTAGGAGACAGCCTTGCATCCATCCAGAAAATTCCCCCTTTGGACTTAAACCAGGGTGAGAGATTTGTAACAGAGTCTCGGACTACAACACACCCTTCCAGCAAGACTGACCTGTTCACTAACCTCAAAATGCCATTGGCATTTCTAAGAAATGTAAATTTCTACTATCCCTTCATTGTCCCACCCCCCAAAACCCACCCCACCCCCACACAAGTCCCTTGCCCTCAGTAAAGTCTTCATGCCTCAATGCCTTTTAGATGAACTCCTTGGAGATCAAGACCAGAAACACAGTTTTTTCTTACGTCACATCGCAGCCCCTCCCAGATGCGCCACAGTGCGGAAAGTCTTTGAAATCCAACATGCATCTTACATCGTAATTCCAACCAGCCACATTTCAAGTGCTCCGTCATGACATTGGGCTTATAGCTACCCTATTGGCCAGTGCAGCTCTCCAGTTTGAATCTAAGCTCTGCCACTTCCTTACTGTGTGATGCTGGATGGATTACTTAATCTCCCCAAGCCTCGTGAGGTTGTTTTTGCTTATTAAATGATTTATTCCCTACAAATCCTTTAGCATCGTGTCTGGCACAGAGAAATCACTCAAATCTTAACCACTGATTTTATCACAAGATACAAGGGTAAACAGAGGGGAGAATCAGAGAAAATTCATAGTTTGGTGGCATTCAGTAAAATAATTTAGCATAAAGTAACGAATAAACATCCTATTTTGACTGTTAGAATTTGTCTTTTATAGTGCTTAAGAGCTAGCTTGAGATTCAAATCCCGATTCTGCCACTTACGAGCTGTGTGAAATTGGGAAACTTCTGTAACCACTTGATTCTATAATGCCTTCGTCTGAAACCTGAGAAGAGTAACGGTATCTACCACATATTATCATCACCATCGTTTTTACCGTCAGCAGCATCACTATTGATGCTGTTATTCTACCATCCCAGATAGTTAGTAGCATGTTAATCACGGGGTCTCAGGTCCTCAGCTTTCACTCAATACATGCTGACTTTTAGTTGACCTGAAATCAAATAATCTATTATACATATAATCATGAATTTTCTCTATTCAATGTATACAGCCACACGAGGGCAAAAGCATAATTACAACAGACTAGTTAGAAATATCTGGTTTGCAAACATCACAATCCAATTCATAATTATAAGTGCTATGAAATAAAAGTAGGATGCTGGGGACTAGGCATATACAATAAATGATAACCAGATACTGTCTATGGGCCCTGCCTACTCTCCCATTCCCTTCTCTGTTCTCCTTTATATCACAGGGGCTGGAAGCCTGGGAACTAAATGTCATATATTCAGTTGCCAGCAGGATAGTGGGTAGGGTTTCATTTAGAACACAGAGATATGCTCATGCAAGACTCTGCTAGCGTTAGCAGAGAGGTGGGCTTCACAAAAGGGGGTTTTAATAATAGCTTCCATGTTCCCTTGAAATCCACTCCCTTGGGGCTGCAAGGATCTATGTAGGCTGGTTCTGGTTTCCTGACAGTTTCTGACCTATGGATAGCATTAGAATCTCTCTGTCTCCTTGGATGGACCATAGAACCATTGTTGTCCTCTTGACTTTTGCTCCTTCATTCCTCTCAGTAATTTTTGTAGGCAATTCCCTCCCCCTATTAAGTCTTGTTCTGTTTGAGATACCTGTTTTCCTGCCTGAACCCTGACTGATATTGTTGCTTTTCTCTGAAAATTGATCTTGACTCCCCAATCGAGGTGATGCCTCTAAGAGATGCAGGTAGTAAAATGTCAGGAATTAAATTTAGAAATTCTAATTCATTGACAAAGTTTAATTTCAATAAGAGCAACAATAACAATGAAAAGCAAAAGCCATTGCCATTTCTAAATGGCAAAGAAAATATCTTTTTACAATAAAAGAGTCCTCTTTTTTATGACTCTTTTACTGCCTCAAAAGTCAACCTAAAACCACCTAGAATGATTTGTTTATTCCCCCCCCCAGAAAAAATTCATACAGTGAAGTCTTAATCCTCAATATTATGGTATTTGGGGGTGAGACCTTTGGGGGGTAATTAGGTTTAGATGAGGTAATGAGATTGAAGAACTTATGATGGGACTTATAAGAAGAGGAAGAAACCAGAGCTCACTCAGTCTCTGCCATGTGAGAATACAGCAAGAAGGTGGCCATCTGCAAACCAAGAAGAGAGCTCTCACCAGACACCGTACCTGCCAACACCTTGATCTCGGACTTCCTAGCCTCCAGAACTGTGAGAAATAAATATTTATTTAAGCCACCCAGTCTATAGTATTTCATTATAGATTCCCACACTAAGACAAATGTAATACTAAAGCCCATGTTCTTAACCAGGAAATTGTATCTACTACATAGCATGTAACTGAGAACCAGTCACCCACTGGGGAGATAACCTTGGGCCACATTAATACCTATGCTCAGTCTCCAACATCAGTGCCATCACCATGGAGAGATACCATATCCTGTAACAACTCTACTTAAAATCTTGCTTCCTTGACCACAGAAGACATTAACCATGTGTTAACATAATCATTCCCATTTCTGGAAACACAGATGTAAATGTTGAAAGAATCTACAGTTTCAAAATAAGGCTGAAGCTAAGATGGCCCCACTTGATCTTAATTGAAATAAGTATGTGGTAAGTGCAATTCCCAGCAGTCATTCTGAAAACCATGCAGCACAAGAAGATTTTGTTTTCATCTAATTTAGCAAATCTTACCTAAAAATACCCCAAGAGTCCCACTCACCCAGGAAAAAGTCAAGGGGTGGGGCCCTTCTCTAGAGAAGGGATTGAACAGAGATATGGTCAAAGCCTCTGCTAGGCTCCTTCCCTAATGAGACGCAAAGCAGATGGATAAAGCAGCTGGGCTTAGAACAGAGTGTTCTTTGAGGCTTCAGGCTCTGTGTTTCCACAGCAACATCATACCTGGAGGGAAGCAGCCTTGTGATGAAGCCCTGCACGTCTGTCTCCATAACGACAGGATCATGGCAACTCGGGCATGACTCCTCCCTCTTCCTCCTCAGCAGTGACCACAGTAACAATGCTACACACCGTCAAGTTCCGGATAGGCAAGTGTCCACCTCTGAGCTTCTTGATGGATGTCTTAGTCAGCTTCCCCAGAGGCAGACACTGAGATGAGGATCTGGGAGCAAGTGGTTTTTTTAAAGAAGTACTCCCAAAGAAAACCAGGAAGAAATATCACCACTTCGGAAAACAGTTTAATGGTTTCTTACAAAACTAAACATACTCTAACCATATGATCCAGAAATCACATTCTTGGTATTTATCAAAAAGGAATTGAAAACAGGTCCACAAAAAAAACCTGCGCATGGATATTTATGGCAGCATTATTCATAACTGCCAGTATTTGAAAGCAAACAAAATATCCTTCAGCAGGTGAATGGATAAACTGTGATACATCCAGACAATGGAATATTATTTAGTGCCAAAAAGAAATGAGCTATCAAATCATGAAAAGACATGGAGGAAATTTAAATGTATATTATAAGCCAATTTGAAATAAACCAATCTGAAATCTCTACATACTATAAGTGTCCAACTATATGACATTCTGGAAAAAGCAAAACTATGGAGACAGTAAAAAGATCAATGGTTGTCAGGAGTTAAGGGGGAAGGAAGAATGAATAAGTGGAGCCATAAGATTTTCAGGGCAATGACTACTGGATATTTACCCAAAAAATACAAAAACACTAATTCAAAGAGATACACACACCCCTGCATTTATTGCAGCATAATTTACAATAGCCAAAGTATGGAAGCAGCCTAAGCACCCATCAGTACATGAATGGATAAAGAAAATGTGGTGTATATATGGAATATATACATATATATACATATGTGCATGTATATATATATATATATGGAATAATACTCAGCCTAAAAAAGGAGTGCAATCTAGCCATTTGCAACAAAATTCATGGAGCTAGAGAGTACACATCAGTCAGAGAAAGACAAATACCATATGATTTCACTCATATGTGGAATTTAAGAAACAAAACAAATGAGCAAAGAAAAAAGAGAGAGAAATCAAGAAACAGACTCTTAACTATAGGGAACAGAGGGTTACCAGGTTAGGGGATGGGTGAAATAGGTGAAGGGGATCAAGAGTACACTTACCATGATGAGCACTGAATAATGTATAGAATTGTTGAATCACTATATTGTATACCTGAAACTAATATATCACTGTGTGTTTTACTGGAATGTTTTTTAAAAACTGAATTAATTAATTAATTAATTTAAAAAATGTGTTTGTCAATTAAAAGGGAGGAAGGAAGGAAGAGAAAGGAAGGAAGGAAGGAAGGAAGGAAGGAAGGAAGGAAGGAAGGAAGGAAGGAAGGAGAAAGAAAGAAAGAAAGAAGGAAAGAAAGAAAGAAAGAAAGAAAGAAAGAAAGAAAGAAAGAAAGAAAAGAAAGAAAAGAAAAAGCCACCAGAGTTAATTCTGTGACATTATGTGTGAGTAAATGCTGGGAAGAGGTGCAGCAGTATCCCAGGGGGGAAAAAAGAATTTTAGGGAAATGAAACTATTCTGATTGATACTATACCTGGGGATACATGTCATTATGTGTCCAAACCCATAGAATGTACAACACATGAATGAACCCTAATGTGGGCTCTGAGTGATAATGATGTATCAGTGCAGCTTTATCAATTGTAACAAATGCACCACTCTGGGGGGGGGGGATGTCAGTGATGGGGAAGGCTATGCCTATATGAGGCAGGGAATATATGAGAAATCTCGGTACCTTGTGTACAATATTTCTGTAAACTTAATACTGCTCATAAAAATAAAGTCTATTTTTAAATAAATAAAGTCTATTTAAAAACAAAAACAGGGAGCCTGGATAACGGAGTTGGTTAAAGCTTCCCACTGTTGGTTTTGACGCAGGTCTGATCTCAGGGTCATTGGGATGGGGCCCTGTATGGGGCTCCATGCTATCAGGGAGTCTGCTTGAGTTTCTCTCTTTCTCTCTCCTTCTGCCCCTCCTCACCATGCTCTCTCTCTCTCTTACGCACACACACAAATAAAGAAATAAATGAATCCTTGAAAAAAAGAAAGAAAGAAAAGAAACTATAATTTATAGGAAAAAAAATAGAAGAAATCCTTGTAAGCTAGGATTAGGCAACAAATTCTTAGAATCAATACCAAAAGCACAATCCGTAAAAGAAAAAACTGATAAATTTATCAATTGTACTTCATCAAAGTTTAAAATTTTTGTTCTGTGAAAGACCTAGTAAAGAAGATAAAAAAAAAAATAAGCTACAAATTGGGAGAAAATATTTGCAAATCACGTATCTGACAAAGGACAAGTGCCTAGGATATATAAAGAACACACAGAACTCAACAATTAAAAAACTATCCAGTTAGAACATGGGAAAACAACATGAAGAGATATTTTAACAAAGAAGATACACAAATGGCAAATAAATGAAAAGATGTTCAGTATCATTAGCCAGGAGACAGAGGTAAGATGGTGGAGGAGTAGGGCAGCCCTAAGCTTGCCTTCTCCCTCAAACATAGAGAGATAAATATCAAATCATTCTGAATACCCAAGAAATCCATTGAAAGTCTTCGAGAACAAAGCTTCGTATCTACAAACTGGAAAAATGACCCGTGCAAGGTAGGAACTGTTGAGAGTTGGTTTATGGTAGAAAAGCACCATGGAAGCTCCCCAGAGGAGGGAGCGCTGATCGCAGAGGGAGCAGCGAGAGAGAGGAGGAGAGAGAAAGCATGGGGCGGAAAAGAGTGAAAACAGGCACAGGGGACTGCACAAGAAAACCATTCCCCCAAAACCATTAACAGGGAAAAAGGAGAAGGTTACAATACCGCCAAGTTTTTATCAACAGAGAAGCACAGAGTCTGAAGTTTCAGAGGTCATGCCTGGGGAGCTGAGCGGGGCTCCGGTGGGGGAATAGGGTAGAACCCCAGCAGCGGGCAGCCTGAGGACCCCCAGACTCACACGGGGACAAAGTGGTTCCCTTGCTTGGAGTGCATTTGGTAGAGATGATATGGCCTCTCTGCAGGCAAAGGGCCCTGCGGGCTCCATTGAGCTGCCCTGCTCACCAGTATAGGAACAAAGGCCAGCTGAGAGCAGCAATCCCTGCCTGGCACCGGCTGTGTTGCGATTTACCACAGACGCCAAACCGCTGCCTGGCCCCGCAACTGTTTTCTGAGACTGGTTGACACTGGCCACAGCTTGGAGTGCATCTAGAAGAGGTGGCACGGCCTCTCCACAGGCAAAGGACCCTGCGGGTACCACTGAGCTGCCCAGCTCACCAGTGTAGGAATAGAGGCACCAGCTGAGGGCAGCAAACGCTGGCGCCCCCTGTGTGTTGTGATTTACCATAAACCAGCTGCACCGTCCGCAACTATCTTCTGGGACAAGCCAGCACCAGCCACAACACAGCGACACCCTGCCCCAGAAGATCAGTGTGGGTCTGTGCCTCTGAGGTCTCTGAAGCGTGGGGTTTTGAAACACAGCCGCACCTGAGATGAAACACAAGAGTGCCCTGCCATTTGACAGGTGGACAGCTCGCACACAGACAAGTGTGAAGGCAGGGATCTGGCGGCAACCGGGGACACGGGAGAGCATTGTCTGTGTGTCCGTGAGAGCTTCCTGAAGCCACTCTGAAGGCAAGAGAAGGGGTGAAGCCATTTTCTCCCCCACCAGACAGCTTGATCCACCTTGGTGAGCTAAACAGCACCACCAAGTGGAGACCGGAACCACTACACCATGCCCCACGTCCCCGTGCCCTGCAGAGACACCTCCACTAGGGGGCGTCCACCTGAGATTCAGAGCAGCGGGCCCCTCCCCCAGAAGACCCGCACAAACCCCTTCCCCACACCAAGTGTACTGACTAGAGAGTGCTGCCGAGCTTTAGCTGGTAGGGGAAACAGGCTCTAGCGTCCTTTAGATTTTTTTGTTTCTTTGTTTCTTTTTTGTTTTTTTTTTTATGGGGGAATACAGAAAGAGAAAATTTTTAAAAAGATTTTATTTATTTGACAGAGAGAGAACATCTGTGAGAGGACACAAGCAGGGGGAGCAGAAGAGGGAGAAGGAGAAACAGGGTCTCTGCTGAGCAGGGAGCCTGACACAGGGCTCGATCAGGACCTTAGGATCATGACCTGAGCTGAAGGCAGACGCTTTACCAATTGGGCCACCCAGACACCCCCAGAAAGGGCAATTTTTAATTTTTTAAATTTTATTTTTTATATTTTTTACTTTTTAAATTTTTTCTTTTCTTTCTTCCTACCATTTTTCTATCAAGTTTCTCATAACAAGCAGACCAAAACACACCTAGGATCTAGCTTCCTTTATTTTATTTAAAAATTTTTTATTTTATTTTATTTTGCTTTTTTCCCCCTCCAAAATTTCAGGACAGAGGAATTCACCCAAAAAGAAAGAACAAGAAGAAATGACAGTCAGAGATTTAATCAATACAGATATAAGTAAAATGTCTGAACTAGAATTTAAAACAATTATAAAGATACTAGCTGGGCTTGACAAATGCTTAGAAGACACTAGATAATCCCTTACCGCAGAGATAAAAGAACTAAAGTCAACTCAGGCTGAAATTTAAAAATGCTAGTATACAAAATGCAAACCCAAATGGATGCCATAAAGATGAGGATGGACGAAGCAGAGTAATGGATCAGTGGTATGGAAGATAAATTTATGGAAAATAATGAAGCTGAAAAGAAGAGGGAAACAAAGGTAATGAATGACAAAGGTAGACTTAGGGAACTCAATGACTTATTAAAATGGAATAACATTCGTATCATAGGAGCCCCAGAAGATGAAGAGAGAGAAAAGGGGGCAGAAGGTTTATTTGAGCAAATTATAGCTGATAACTTCCCTAATCTGAGAAAGGACAGACATCAAAATCCAAGAAGCACAGAGAACTCCCATTAAATTCAACAAAGGCTGACCAACGCCAAGGCATATCACAGTTCACAAAATACACAGAAAAGAATCCTGAATGCAGCAAGGGGGAAAAAGTCCTTAACCTACTAGGGAAGACAGATCAGGTCCACAGCAGATCTGTCCACAGAAACTAGAATATATGGCAGGATACATTCAACGTGCTGGATATATTCAACGTGCTGAATGGGAAAAATATGCCCCCAAGAATACTTTATACAGCAAGGCTGTCATTCAGAATAGAAGGAGAGATAAGAAGTTTTCCAGACACAAAAATTAAAGGAGTTCATGACCACTAAACCAGCACTACAAGAAATATTAAGGGGGACTCTTTGAAGGGGAGGGAGACCAAAAACAACAAATACTAGAAAGGACCAGAGAACATCACCAGAAACACCAATTCTAGAGATAACAAAATGACACTAAATTGATATTTTTCAGTAATCACTTTGAATGTAAATGGACTAAATGTTCCAATCAAAAGACATAGGATATCAGAATGGATTAAAAAAAAAAAAACAAGATCCATTTATATGCTGCCTACAAGACCCGCATTTTAGACCTAAAGACACCTGCAGATTGAAAGTGAGGGGATGGAAAACCATCTACCATGCTAATGGACATCAAAGGAAAGCCAGAGTGCCCATACTTATATCAGACAAACTTGATTTTAAAACAAAGACTATAACAAGAGATGAAGAAGGGCATTACATTGTAATTAAGGGGTCTATCCATCAAAAAGATCTAACAATTGTAAATATTTATGCCCCCAACTTGGTAGCACCCAATTATACAAATCGATTAATAACCAACATAAAGAAACTCACTGATAACAATACAAAAATAGTAGGGACTTTAAACCCCACTTACAGCAATGGACAGATCATCTAAGCAGAAGATCAACAAGGAAACAATGGCTTTGAATGATACAGTGGACCAGATGGATTTAACAGATATTTTCAAACGCACTGGGTGTTATACACAAATAATGAATCATGGAACATTACATCAAAAACTAAGGATGTACTGTATGGTGACTAACATAACATAATAAAAAATTATTATAAAAAAATAAAAAATAAAATAAGTAAAAAAAAAATAAAAAAAACATTCCATCCTAAAACCGCAGAATGCACATTCTTTTTGAGTACACACAAAAATAGAATAGATCACATACTGGGTCACAAATCAGGCCTCAACAAATACAAAAAGATTGAGATCATACCTGCATATTTTCAGACCACAACACTATGCAACTTGAAGTCAACCATAAGAAAAAATTTGAAAAGACCAAAACTACATGGAGGCTAAAGAACATCCTACTAAAGAATGAATGGCTAACCAGGAAATTAAAGAAGAAATAAAGAAATACATGGAAGCAAATGAAAACACAACAGTCCAAAACCTTTTAGACACAGCAAAGACAGTCCTAAGAGGGAAGTATATTTCAGTACAGGCCTACCTCAAGAAGCAAGAAAAGTCTTAAATACACAGCCTACCTTACACCTAAAGCAGCTAGAAAAGAAACAGCAAATAAAGCCTAAAGCCAGCAGAAAAGGGGAAATAATAAAGATTAGAGCAGAAATAAATGATATAAAAACAAACAAAAAATCAGTAGAACAGATCAACAAAACTAAGAGCTGGTTCTTCAAAAGAATTAATAAAATTGATAAATCCCTAGCCAGACTTACCAAAAAGAAGAGAGAGGCACCTGCGTGGCTCAGTTGGTTGGGCATCCGACTCTTGACTTCAGGTCAGGTCATGATCTCAGGGTTGTGGATGGGACCCTGCATAGGCCTCGGCACTCAGTGTGGAGTCTGCTTGTCTGTCTTCCTCTCCCTCTGTCCCTCCCCCTGCTCATGTGCGTGCATGTGTGCTTCCTTTCTCTCTCTCTTTCTCAAATAAATAAATTTAAATTTAAAAAAGGAAAGAGAAAGAACCCGAATAGGTAAAAGCATGAATGAAAGAGGAGAGATAACAACCAGCACCGCAGAAATAAAATTATAAGAGAATGCTATGAAAAACTGTATGCCAATAAACTGGGCAATCTGGAAGAAAAAGACAAATTCTTAGAAACTTACAAACCACCAAAACTGAAAACTGAAACAGGAAGAAATAAAAATATGAACAGACCCATAATCAGCAAAGAAATTGAATCAGTACTCAAAAAACTCTGAAAAAAAACAAAAGTCCTAGGCCAGACGGCTTCCCAGGGGAATTCTACCAGACATTTAAAGGAGAGTTAATACCTCCTCTCCTCAAACGGTTCCAAAAAATAGAAATGGAAGGAAAACTTCCAAGCTCATTTTACAAAGCTGACAGTACTTTGATTCCAAAACTGATGAAGACCCCACTAAAAAGGAGAATTACAGGCCCATACCCCTGATGAACATGGATGCAAAAATCTCAATAAAATGCTAGCAAATCAAATTCAACAGTACATAAAAAGAATTATTCACCATTATCAAATGGAATTTATTCCCGGCCTGTAGGGGTGTTTCGATATTCACAAATCAATCGACATGATATACCACATTAATAAAAGATCCTCTTGATAGATGCAGAAAACCATCTGACAAAATACAGCATCCATTTTTTATAAAAACCCTCAACAAAGTAGGGATAGATGGAATATATATCAACATCATAATGGCTATATATGAAAGATCCACAGCTAATATCATCCTCGATATGGAAAAATTGAGAGCCTTTCCCCTACAGTCAGGAAGAAAACAAAGATGTCCATTTTCACCGTTACTATTTAACATAGTACTAGAAGTCCTAGCCTCAGCAATCAGACAAAAAAAGAAAGAAAAGGCATCCCAATCAGCAAGGAAGAAATCAAACTTTCACTATTCACAGACGACATGATACTCTGTAGAAAACCTGAAAGACTCCACCAAAAACTTGCTAGAACTCCTACATGAATTCAGCAAAGTTGCAGGATATAAAATCAATGTACAGAAATCTGTTGCATGTCTATACACCAATAATGAAGCAGCAGAAAAAGAAATCAAGGAATCAATCTCATTTGCAGTTGCACCAAAAACAATAAGATACCTAGGAATAAACCTAACTAAAGAGATAAAAGATCTGTATTCTAAAACTACAGAACACTTACGAAAGAAATTGAAAAGGACACAAAGAAATGGAAAAGCATCCCATGCTCATAGACTGGAAGAACAAATATTGTTAAGTGTTTATACTAGCCAAAGCAATCTACACATATAATGCAATCCCTATCAAAATGCCACCAGCAGGGCACCTTAACTCAATCTGTTAAACATTTGCCTTCAGCTCAGGTCAGATCTCGGGGTCCTGGGATCAAACACCATGTTGGTCTGCCTGATCAGCGGGAAGTCTGTTTCTCCCTCTGCCTCTGTCCCTCCCCCCAGCTCATGCTCTTGCTCTCTCTCCCAAATAAATAAAATCTAAAACAACAACATTTTTCAAGAGCTAGAACAAACAATCCTAAAATTTTTATGGAACTACAAAAGACTCCAAATAGCCAAAGCAATCTTAAAAAAGAAAAAAACTGGAGGCACCACAATTCTAGATTTCAAGCTATATTACAAAACTGTAATCATCAGGACAGTGTGGTACTGGCATAAAAACAGACACACAGATCAATGGAACAGAATAGAGAACCCAGAAATGGACCCACAACTACATGGTCAACTTGACAAAGCAGGAAAGAGTAACCAATGGAAAAAAAAGACGGACTCTTCAACAAATGGTGTTGGGAAAACTGGACATCAACATACAGAACAATGAAACTGGACTGCTTTCTTACACCATACACAAAAATTAATTCAAAATGGAAGAAAGACCTACTGTGAAACAGGAAATCACTAAAATCCTAGAGGAGAACACAGGCAGCAACCACTTTGATCTTGGCCACGGCAACCTCTTACTAGACATGTTGCCAGAGGTAAGGGAAACAAAAGCAAAAATGAACTATTGGGACTTCTTCAAGATAAAAAACAGCTGCGCAGTGAAGGAAATAATCAACAAAACTAAAAGGCAGCCTATGGAATGGAAGAAAACATTTTCAAACGAAATACCTGATAAAGAGTTAGTGTCCAAAATCTTTAAAGAACTTATCAAACTCAACACCCAAAAAACAAATAATGTAGTTAGACAAATGGGCAGAAGACATGAATAGACATTTTCCAAAGAAGACATCCACGTGGCCAACAGACACATGAAAAGATGCTCAACATCAACTCACCAGGATGAGATATCCCCTCACACCTGTGAGAATGGCTAAAATTAACAACACAAGAAACAATAGGTGTTAGGGAGGATGCAGAGAAAGGGGAACCCGCTTGCACTGTTGGTGGGAAAGCAAACTGGTGTATTCCCCACCATACTGCTGGAGAACAGTAAGGAGATTCCTCAAAAAGTTAAAAATAGAACTACCCTACAATCCAGCAATCGCACTAGTAGGTATTTACCCAAAGGATTCAAAAATACAGATTCAAAGGGGTATATGCACCCCAATGTTTTTTAACAGCATTATTAACCATAGCCAAATACAGAGAGAGCCCAAATGTCCATTGACTGATGAGTGGATAAAGATGTGGCGTATATATAAATACAATGGAATATATTACTCAGTCACCAAAAAGAATGAAATCTTGCCATTTGCAATGACGTGGATAGAGCTAGAGTGTATTATGCTAAGTGAAATAAGTCAGAGAAAGACAAATACCATATGATATCACTCATATGTGGAATTTAAGAAAGAAAACAGATGAACATAAGGGAAGGGGGAAGAAAAAGGAGAGAGGGAAACAACCATAAGAGACTCTTTACTATAGAGAACAAACTAAGGGTTGATGGAGGGAGGTGGATAGGGGATGGGCTACATGGGTGATGGATGTTAAGGAGGGCACTTGTGATGATCACTGGGCGTTGTACGTAAGTGATGAATCACTGAATTCTACTCCAGAAACCAATATTGCACTGCATGTTAACTAATTAAAATTTAAATAAAAAAATAAATTATTAGACATTAAGAAAATACAAACTGAAACCACAATGAGATATCCTTACGTACTTACCAAAAAGAGTAAAAATAAAAACAGTGAAAACATGAAATAAAATAGCAAGAATAAATTCTAAATAACAGTAATTATAATTATAACAGTCAAATTAAACTCTTGGCTTGGATGATCAAAACAAAACAAAAATCCAATAATTGTTGCTTAGAAGAGCTATCCTTAAAATGATGTAGAATGATTGAAAATAAAGTGATTATATACAACCGTTTTTATGCACACAAATGATTGACAGATAGAGATAGATGATGGATGGATAGATAGATAGATAGATAGATAGATAGATAGATAGATAGATAGATAATAAAGAATAAAATAAAATTCTCTTGTCAAGTTGAGCACTTGCATAGCCTATGCTTTAGCAATTCCCCTCATAAGCGTATCCCCAGAAGAAACTCTTGCCCATGAGCACTAGGAGATGTTCAGGAATGTTCACGGCAGCACTGTGTGTAATAGCAAAAAAGTTAAAATCCTTTGATAGAATGACATATTCGAATCATGAAATACTTTATAGAGGTAAACATGAATGAACTGCAATAACACAGAACATGGATGAATACAAGAAGCATAATGTTAAGCAATAAAACAAGTCCATAAAGGCTTACACACAGCACAGACACGCTTTAAAAGTTTAAAACCAGCTAATGAAAAACAATATGTTTTTTACATGTCATTGATACCTATATGTTTGTATGTGTATATATATGATAAAACAATTTTTTAAAGCAAGGCAATGATAAACACAAAATTTAGGATAGCTATTACCTTTGAGAAAAACAAGCAAATGGTTCAGGAGGGGTGCTGAACAGAAGCACGGAGATAGATGAATTATTACTGTTTGAGTTCTTGAGTCAGGTGGTGAGTTAAAAAATACTTTTTTAATCTATCTTTTTAAAGGGATGAAAAAAGACAAACTAATCAGATATTAACCAGAAGAAGTCAGTAACAATCCTAAAACTAGACTAAGAAAGGATATATAAGATAAAAAAACATCATATGGGATAAAGACGGGTATGATGTTGACATTAGGAACAAGAGATGGAGATATAATGATCATGAACAAATATATTTTTTTAATGTAGGCTTTAAAATATATGAATAACTAGCAGAACAATGAAATAAATTAATCTTCTACTTGGAAATTTTTAAGTTACCATTTTCAGAAACTGATAACCAAAGTAGAATAAGAAAGAGCAAAAGGGTAGCACATTTAATTCCCAAACTCAAACTGACAAACATGTTACTAAAAATACATGCAAAATGTATATAACCCATCCCAAACCGAATTTGGGGCTTTTCAGAGCTGCTCTTTTTCTTTTCATACATTTTAACATTTAGCCTTGAAAACCTAGAAACTCTTCTAACTCTGGTGAAAAGTCTTTGCAAGATAAGAAGCAAATATCTCCACTTCCCCCTGAAGCTGCCAGAAAAGCACGGAATATTCTGCATCATGAAACTGACCTGACATCTTTAAATCTAACAAAGATTTGTAAGACAACCAGATTTCAGAAATTGTTGTTATATCCTGGGGAAATAGTTCCTCATCGCTAAGAGGCTTAAAATGCTGATTGGCTGTTTTACAATGTGTTGCCCTGGTGATAATATTTAATATGGCATCTTAAAGATATACTTGTTGACTTTCTTTGTTAAGCCAGAAAGAGATCATTGGCACTTAAAATGCCTAGAGAAAACAAGTAAAATGGCTTTTACATTTCCATTTTAGAGTCTGATTGAAAGTCTTGTCTTATTTAAATAAATGAATAGCGCTTGGGTTAAACAGAAAATCATGAGGGAAATTATAAGCTACTTAGAACTGAATGACAAAGAAAGTACTATATATTAAAATCTGTGAGATGCACCTAAATAATACTTAGAGGGAAATTTGCATCTTTGAATATACTGAAAGATTAAAAACAAATTAACTGTTTCTCTTCTTCCTCTTCCTTTCCCTTCCATTCTTTTTCCTTCTTTCCTTTCCTGAACAATTCAATCCTAAATGTATCAGATGAGCCCACTTCTAAGATACGTGGCATCTACGCCACAGGAACGGGGAGACGGTAAGCCAGAGCAGCCAAGAGCTTAGAGTTGGCATCTGAGAAAGGTAAGAAGGGTGTCCACACACGGTAGTGGCCCCAACTTGGCCAAGCAGGGTAAGAGTTCACCTCCACCCAGATGTCACAGGGAGTCAGAGCCCTAGCAGGGTGAGCAAGTCATCCCAATGGAAGGGAGAGCTGGCATGGGAGGTTGAAAGAATGGGTACAGTGAGGGCCACACAGGGGAGGGCATGATGGCAGGGATGAGAAATTGAGTATATGCAGGGAATTAATCAAATAAGTAAATAAAGGGCGTCCCAAAAGTCTTCATACAATTTGAAGCTTTAATAACTTCAAAACCATAAATTCTACAGGCATAACAAATTAGTTTGGATATTGAGTATTAAATTTTCATCTATACTTACTTAGATTTGTATACTTTGAGTGATACTTAATTTAAAATTTTGTTTCAATCTCTCCAATTGAATATGGCAAATGTTGACTGAAACAGGATAAAATTTTAAATGTATTCTTCAAAATTCACAAAGATACACAAGTGTAAAATAAATTTAAATAATTATACTTTCAAATGAAGATAGAAAGGGAAAAAAACTAGGCTATACCTGTTAGGGTATATTGGAAATGAAGATATTGGTGCAAAATCATGGTTTTCAACTTATAAGTTCTGAAATTAATAGATGTGTGTGTATCCGTGAGAGAGAGAGTGTGAGAAAGTGAGCAAGAGCAGGAAATACAAATACCCCCTATAGTGTCCACTAACTGGACAAGAAGCAGTGTTACCCCAAAATCAATAGGCACTCCTAGCACTCAGATAATACCATTCTCCAGTAGAAGGAACCAGATCTTTTTGGAGCAAAGGCCAATTCAGGCTAGGACAAGGTAAATACAAAGCTGACCCTAGATCATATTGCTGTGCCAGAGAGAAAGTAAGGATTCAAAGAATGATGGGAACATGTTGAAAGAACACATAAGCTATCTCGAGAGGGATTTCACTGACCAATTGCCACATTTGAGCACTGAAATAAGTAATGATTGAGAAAATTATATCTCAATTAATAAATAGGCAGCATGACCCCATACTGATATAAACAAAAAAATTGAAAGTTTGAGGGGAAATGGACCGTTTGCATAGCTTCAAAATATTTCCCCAAAATATTTATCAAATAACATGGGAGAAAGAATAACTTCACAGTGAACAAGGGGGGCAGACACCACATAAATTGCACAAAGTTTACAAAATTAGTAACAGGACAGATATCAGGCATGTGCCACCCGGCAGGACCCAAAAAGAGAACACAACACCAATTCAGTGGTGTTCCTGCCAAAGGTGCATAACCTGAATGTAATCATGAAGAAACATGAGACAAATTCAAACTGGAGGACGGTCTACAAAAACTAACAAAAAACAAAACACAACACCTGGCCTGTAATCTTCAAAAGTACCAAGAATATGAACATCAAGGAAAAACTAAAGAACCATTCAAGACTATAGCTGACCCTTGAACAACGCAGATTTAAACTGTGCTGGTCCATTTATACATGGATTTTTTTTTCAATAAATACAGTATAGTACCTTAAATGTATTTTCCTTATGATTTTCTCAGTAACATTTTCTATTCTCTCGTTTATTTTAAGAATACAGTATATAATACATATGACATAGAAAATACATGCTACTCAGCTGTTTATGTTATCAGTAAGGCTTCCAGTCAACAGTTCACTACTAGGAGTTAAGTTTGGGGGAGGGGGTCCAAAGCTGATACATGGATTTTCAACTGCGCAGGCGTCAGCGTACCTAATCCCTGCGTTGTTCAACGGTCAACTCTAAAGAGACATGACCATTGAATGCAGCACACACAGTACCTTTTCATTATAATTGAACATTATTAGAGGGCATCTGGGGGGCATAGTTGGTTAAGTGGCCGACTCTTGGTTTTGGCTCAGGTCAAGATCTCAGGGTCATGAGAGCAAGCAAGCCCTTTGTCCAGCTCCACATGCAGCGCAGAGTCTGCTTAAGATTCTCCCTCTCCCTCTGACCCTCCCCATCTCTCTCTCTCAAATAAATAAATCTTTATAAATAAATAAATAAATAAATAAATAAATAAATAAAACATTGGGATCATTTGTGAAACCTGAAAGGAGTCTGAATTGAATGGTAGTAGTATAGTAATGTTGTTTTCATGAATTGGATAGCTGTCTTGTGTGTATGTTGGAGAATTTCCCTATTTCTTGGAAATAAATAGTTTGTAAGACTACTTATTTCCCTGGATCTCTGTCAGCAAATAGGGTTATTGACTTGATTTTTCTTTTCCTTTTTATTTATTTTTTTTTTTTGCAGTATGATAGATACTAAGTGATATTTCACTGTTACTTTAGTTTGCATTTCCTGACTGCTTGTGAGTTCAATCGTCTTTTGTAAGATCATTGCCATTTGAGAAAAAAATATACACACACACATATACAATATAATTTTTGGATTTCCAGTCCTACTTGAGATATATTCCATCCCTAGATTATAGATTATTTTCCTGCAATTCTCTTGCAGATTTTTCATTGTGGTTTCTTTTCTTCATTTACATTATTAAATAATCTTAAAATTATATTTGTATGTGGTATAATATAGGTACCAAATATTACTTGTAGATTTTTTTATAGATTTTGTTTTTGTTAAATAATTCTAACTTCTCCCAACATAGTAAAATACCAGTTTATTGCATTTTAAATGCTTTTATATGCTAAGATCTACTTCTGTACTCCCTTTTGACCCATGTGTCTATTTCTCTATTCTTATGCCAGTGCCATATTGTTTTGACTTGAAGGCCTTTGTAGTGTATTCTAATAACTGATAAGAAAGTCCTTCCTTTGCTAGTTTATGTTTTCAAACTTTTTTTTGACTATTATTAGGCACCTAGTCTTATTCTTAAACTTTAAAATAATTTTACACAGTCCCAAAGAGATTTTTTTAAAATGCCCTGTTGGTGTTCTAATCTAAATTTCATCAAATTTATATTAATTTAGGGGAAACTAACATTTTTATTATATTGTCTTCTCATTTAAAAACATTTTCTTACCATTTCTTCAAATCCTGTTTTATGTCATACAGTAAGAGTTGGTAGTTTTCTTCAAATAGTTCTGTGCTTTTATTTTAAAAATTATTTCTGGGACACCTGGGTGGCTCACTCAGTTAAGCATCTGCCTTCAGCTCAGGTCGTGATCCCAGGGTCCTGGGATTAAGTCCCGCATCACATCAGGCTCCCTGCTCATCGGGGAGTCGCTTCTCCCTCTCTCTCTGCCCCTCCCCCCTCTCATGCTCTCTCACCGCCCCCAAACAAATAAAAATCTTTAAAACAGAAAAGAAATAAAACTTTTTTCTAAGTACTGTACTTTATAATGCTTGTCACTTATGTAAATGCTATTTTTACTCAGTGCTTATTATTAAAATAGAAGAAAGACTGATTCTTGCACAAGAATCTTGTAGCAGTTGTCTAACCAAATTTTCTTATTAATTTTTATGCATTTTTATTTACTGGTATCTTGGGTTTTCTAACTATGAAATCATATCATCAGCAAAAAGTAATAGTTTTCACTCTTTTTTTCCAGTATATGTATCAATTACTGTGTTTTATTGCCTCACTATATTACTAATACTGCCCAGTCAGTGTTAAATAATAGTGGTGATAGTAGACATTCCTGGTTAGTTCCCAATTTGAGGATTTTAGGATAATATTTACTGTCCAGTTTTGGTACCTAGTCTTTATTTTAATTAATTCTGTAGCAGAACTGGAAATAACCAGCCACACTAATGATTCGTGTATAAAAAAGGCAGGCCTCCAGGGGAGAGTCCGTCATCAGGTTAAGCTGCATTCATCCCCTTGACCTTGCAGTTTTCTACTGTCAGGTAAGGAACTGAGCTCTCGAAACATCTCATATCACAGAAATTAGAAAAATGTCATGAGCATTTTGTAACATAAAGGAGTTTGGTGATTAACTTAAGAAAAACTTGTCTGGCTAGCTAGTTCTGGAAATTTATGGGTTAATTGGCCAGTTGTTTGCAGTCCGCTGGTTAGCAAGTTTGGAATATTTATATATTACCATACAGGTAAGAAAGCTTACTTTTTAAAATAATGGGACAAATGATGGTTGTCACCTAAGATGTACCACCCCAAATAATTCCCTTCTGCTCCTATTTTACTTAGAGTGTAATTGGGAATGGATGTGAACTTTTATCAAATATTCTTCCATATCTATTGAAATGATCATATGATTTGCTGATAGAATAAAGTACATTGCTACATTTCTTATTATTGATTATCCTTAAATTTCTAAAATAAAAAGACTTGATCAAATTTACTATTCTTTTGATTCTTTTCCAGATTATTTTTGCTAATACTTTATAATTTTTGCATCTATATTGATAAATGAGATTTGTCTATATTTTCCCCCTATCCTTCTCAGGTTTCAGTATTTAAGTTTTGATAATCTCATAAAATCATTTGGAGACATATCTGTCTTTTTACATGCCTGGACTCTTTTGAAAAACAACAGAATTATTCCTTTTTTAAGGATTAGATGATTGTTCTGAACCCATTTGTTCCCGAGTGTTTCAAATAGATCTGCCATCACCTTTCCATTCTCATCAATAGTAGTTTTCCATGTGTTCTCTGTTCAATCTTGATTATTTATATTTTCCTGGAAAATAAACATTCCCTAGAGCTTTTCAAAATTTTTGTAATGAAATCGCATCATCAAGATTTAAAATGAGAGTAAGCCTCAGAAATGAGAGTCAAATAAAACAAAATGGGAAACTAAATAAAATGAGAGTTAGCCTCAGAAAACCAGCAGCGCCTCTCAGCTGTAAAAGCTGCTTCTCTCCATCATCCATCCAAGTTCCCACGGGCCTCAGCTTGCTGCCCTGGACTGGGAGGAAATGGGGCGGCCGTAAGCGAATTTCCACCAACCAGGTACTGGCCGTGGGATCCTCAGGATTCCCGTTCAAGCCACTCTAATCTCGTCCCTGGATTGTAACAGCCTCTCACTGGTCCCCCTGTGTCTTGCCCTACTATGATTTATCCTCCACACAACTATGAGAAGATTCTTCAAAACTATAAATTAGATGAACTATCTTACTTGGAACTTCCCAAAGTCTCCCACCAAACCAGAAAAAATATCTGCATTTCTGACCACAGCATTCACAGCCCTATGTGAACTGGCCACCCTTGAAACTCTCCGACACATGTCATTCTGTTTGTACCCCCGCCACCATGCTCCAAGCACTCCACCCTCTTTCTCTCTCAGAAGATGCCAGACTTGCTTCTGTCTCTTGCCCTTTCCATCTGCCATTCCTCCTGCTTGCAATATGCTTCCTCCTTCCTGTTTTTCAGTTCTCACCTCAAATGTTCCCACCTCAGAAAGACCTGACCTGGCCACACAGCTAGAACCCCAGGCACTGTCCTTCCTAACACTGTTTTAGCTTTGTAACACTTATCTCTACCTACTTCTGTGTTTATTATCTATCTTCCCCCATAGAATCTAAGCTCTTTAAAGTAGGGATCGCCTCTGACTGCTATGTTCTTAGTGCCCAGAATAATGCCTGCCCATAGTAAATACCCGATAAATATGTGTGACCAATTACCTGTTACTTTCTAGACAAAATTCTAACCGATGCCAATCGAGTGCTCCATCATCTGGCCTGGCTTCGTGTCTTCAGGGTCACGCTTCCCTACCTCCTGCCAGGATGCAACTGGGAGCCAGTGTGGAGTAGTGCAGGTCTGATAAACCTTAAATAGTAACCTTAAGGACGTGAATGGTTGGTATCAAATCTTTACCAGAATCGAAATACATGCAGGGAGGGAGGGAAGAGAGGAAGGAAGAGAGGGAAAGGAGGAAGGAAGGAAGGAAGCGAGGGAGGGAGGGAGGAAAGACGGCAGGCAAGCAGGCATGTGTCAGCGTGGGTGAAGGATAAAAGATCATCAAAGAGATTGCTTTTTTAGGGGAGGATTCAAGTAAAGAGGATTAGAATAAAGGACAGGAAAGTTTCTATTGCACATGGAAAATTACAACACAAGACAGAAGATATTATAAGTATTAAAGGTACAGGCAAGAAAAGTGTTCTAAGACTGCTAATTTGCTCTGGAAATTTTACATATACATTTTAGTTTTCCAATTAGATAACTAGATAATTAGATAAACTGGTTTTCCCCAAAGACAAGAACCACCTGTAGTCCTTTCTTCCTTCCTTCCCTCCTTCCTTCCTTATTTTTCTAGAGTCCCCAAAGCCTTGAGTACAGCATTTTGCATGCAGTAGAAAATCAATCAATGCTTACTGAACTAAAGGGATAGATGAGTGTCCAGGTTTCATGGGGTTGGAAGTGGGTGAGATGTGGGTAGTGGATGGCAAGGAAACACTGATGCCTCCTTCTGCAAAGTCAAAATATCTCCATGGAACTAGTCCAAGGACCCACCCAAGGCCAGAGTCAGAATCAAGAATCATGCTTTGGCCACAGAGGAAAAGGCAGTAGAAAATCTTTCCTGATGAGATCTGTGTGACACCACAAGTGTACCCGTCGATGTAGAGAAAATACCTGGCCCCTCACCGGAGCTACTGCGTGCTTTCAGTGCAGGAAGATAATTTGCAAGCACCAGAGCAGAAACACTTAACATAATGATGAGCTGAGACTCACAATTATCTCCCTTTCCTGCCACTCCACTGCGAGCAGGAAAATGGCTGCCAGGGTCAGCCGTAAGCACAAGGTGGCACTGAACAGCAGCCAGAGGGAACCTGCCTGTTTCAACAGATTCCACGGGAGTGCACTCCCAGAGCATCTGACAGGCGAGGCTAAGTGTCTGGGAACAGCGGGCTGAGGAGGTCGGACCATCCGTTCCTGATTTGCTTGAGCGTCTGAGCAGCACTTTCCTTGGGGCATGTCAACAGCACTTGCTTCTCCATACATGAAAGGCAAGTGTGGATGTTTAAAAAGCAAAGGCATATTCTCAATTTAAAAGTGAGAGGAGGAGAGGGAAGATAAAATTCGTGCTTTAAAAACAGGGAGGAAATCATTCTGTGATCAACTATGTGTGTTCAACCAAAAGGGTTTCACCTGAGTAAAATGGTCCTGTCCCCAAACACCTAACACCTTTCACTTTCCTGAGGTCACCCGCTCTCAGGGAAGCGGGAGGATGGAGGTGCAGGTGCTAACTGGTACGGGAAATATGAAGTGAGGTAAATTAAGAGATGGAATCATCTAAGCTCCAAGACAGCAGTGATGTTACCAAGATTGAATTCCTTGTCAAATAATCAACTCAATGGGCAGCAACTAGCAGTTTTTCAAGGCAATAATGAAAAGAATAGAAGACATCTGAGTACAGCTAGCATAGTATGGATATTGTGTCTTGACAATATTTTTTCAGTCATATATACACATTGGGTTGTGATGTCAATTATATTTCTCACTGAGTGGTTGCAAGTCACAAAACTCGAAATGTTATGGTCAGAAGGACAGACGGTGACATCACCACTTGTAGGACAAGTGACTGCAAACTCCTGTTCCAAAAAAACACTGGGGTTTCCTCTGAAAGCCTAGAAACTTCCTTTCCACAAAAGTAATTGTCCTTTACACAACAAATAAACATTCATCATGGGGCCTGTCCATAGGGAATAGTTCAGGCCAAAAACATTTAAAGGACTTTTTAAAAACATTAAAAACAAAACACACATTTGAAAGTTTCCCCGTCCATCCCTGGGGCTCCTATCTTTGTCCTGGAGGAAATCGAAGCACGTGCACACTCCCCAGAAGAGCCTCTTTGCTTTGCTCTTGGGATCTGTGGGCTACACACATCTCGGTTCATAAGTATTTACGCAAAAGGCAGAACTTGAGGAAGTGTGAGAAACCGCGTCAAGAGCAGTGAGGCCTGAAAAGTGCACTGATCTGCCCTGGCAGTAATGCCAAGGTAATAAAGACCATGAATTAAAAATATTAAGTGCAAAAACACTGCCTTTATAGCTGAAGATTCATCTCTCAACTCACTAAGGCAGCAACAGGTTCACTGCTGAAAAAAGACGGCCTCGTCATCTATGGCGACTGAGTCCCCTTCGGCTTCACCAAAATGAATGGGATGGGAATTACCTCCAAATCGTGCGAGTTCAAAATTGCTTAGACTCAGAAGTCTCCCTCTTGCTAACAGGTACTCTCATTTTTTCGAGTTTCTTGCTCTTTCCTTCCCACCCTGCCTCCTTTTTTAAATGAAAAGGTGAACATACATAATTTACTAAGAATCAGACAGCATCCAACCACTTTGTGAATACTAATTCATTTAATCCTCGCCACATCCCTATAAAGTAGGTGCTCTTTTTTAGGATGAGAAAACTGCGGTATGAAGAAGTTAACGTGGCTTGCCCAGTATCACACAGAAAATACGTAGACTGCTTCCAGAGGCCAGGCTATTAACCACACCAGTCTGACGCTCATGGTTATGACTTGCTAATAATTGTGCCAGAACCAAAGGTCTTTCAATAAAAAATGCATTGTTAATGTTTATTATGGAAAATATCAAATACATAGAAAGGAAAATAGTATAATGAACCCCCTTGTACCCATATCTCAGCTTCAACAATTACCAAACCATTTCCAATCTTGTTTTGTCTAGAACCTTAATTCCCAATAATGGATTACTTTGAAGCAAATTCCAGGCATCATATCATTCCATCTAAGTGGAATGATTTCTTGAATGCAGTGCTAGCAGATCTTTTTTAATACAGTTAATGAGATATAACTCAC
Source organism: Ailuropoda melanoleuca (assembly GCF_002007445.2). Classification (NCBI taxonomy): domain Eukaryota; kingdom Metazoa; phylum Chordata; class Mammalia; order Carnivora; family Ursidae; genus Ailuropoda; species Ailuropoda melanoleuca. The sequence continues at coordinate 51,803,468 of NC_048228.1, read as the reverse complement.
ATACCATAAAATTTACTCATTTTAAGTATACAATTCAATGGCTTTTAGTATATTCACAGCATTGCACGGTTATTACCACAACCAGTTCTAGAGCATTTTCATCACTCCAAAAAGAAGCCCCATAGCCATTAACAGTCACTGCCCATCGCTCCCTCTTCCTTCCCCCAGCCCCTGGCAGCCATCAAGCTCTATGGATTTGTCTGTTCTGGAAATTTCATATAAATGGAATCACACAACATGTGGTTCTCTGCGACTGGCTTCTTTCACCGAGTATAATGTTTTTAAGGTTCATCCATGTTGTAGCATATATTAGTACTCCATTCCTTTTTATGGTTGTATAATATTCCATTCTAGAGCTATACCATATTTTGTTTATCCATTCATCAGTTGATAGACATTTAAGATGTTTTCACTTTTTGGCTAATGTAAAAGTGATGCTGTGAACATTCATGTTCAAGTTTTTATGTGGATATCAGTTTCCATTTCTCTTGGGTATATCCCTAAGAGTGGAATTGCTGCTTAGTATAGTAACTCTATGCTCAACATTTTCAGGAATTGCCCCATGGTTTTCCAAAGTGACACCATACATGTTCCCACCATCGATATATGAGTGTTGTAATATCTTCACATGCTTACCAACACTTGTCATTATCTGTCTTTTGCTCATAGCCATTCTAGTGGGTGTGAAGTTGTATCACATTGTGGTTTTGATGTTGTGAGTCTTGTTCATGTGGCTAGCAGATTTAAACCCTCAGATTCTCTCACTTGAGGATTCTCTCTAGAACACCTCTTTTAATTCTAAAATGTTTGTTCTCTCTTCTTTTACCAATGAAATGTTCATCAGCTTTGGTGTTCTACTTTCTGCTTTTTTCACCCCTGTTCCCCATACTTCCAACTATTTCAAATATAGTATCTAGCCAGAGATCTCCACAAAGAACTACTTTTTCTAAGTAGCTGCTGCATGTTTTATAGTCTTCATAGTATCTATCGCTGCCTGAATAATATTACTTACCTGTTTATTGTCTGTCTTCCCATACACACACTAAAATATAAGCCCCATGAGGGAAGAGACACTGTCTATTTTTTTACCACTGTATCCCCAGTGCCTAGAAAAAAGTCATAGCTGAAATTCAATAAATATTTGGTAATTGAATGAATAGCTCTAGATTGTAGAGTTCCTACTCGATTTTGTCATGCTACATTATGTGTACATTTGTGCACTAACCTTTCATAGCTTTTTAAAATAAGGTGCATTTCCTAAGGCTGGTCTCTGAAATACAAAAGAGTAAAATACGTCACTCTTCATCACAGCACATTTACAAAGGAAAAGTTATCAGTAACACTCTAAATACTTAACACCTATAATTGACATATTATGCAGATATTATAGAGATTGTAGTATTACAGGGATGTGTTTGCCTACCATATGAAAAAGAGCAAGACAAAAATATGTGTGTGTTACACTATGATCACACATGGGGTTTTTTAAATGCTTAAAGAAGAGATTGTGAGGAAAGAAACTAAAATATTTACAGGGTTGTCTTTGGGTGGTACAATGAAGAGTCACTGTTTTTCTCCCTTCTTTCCACTTTTCCACATTTTCTATCATGAACATGTGTTACTCTAATGATAAGAATCAAAACTAATTTATTAAGACAAACTAGCTATAATTTGTATAGTACTCTCATCATAACTTAGAAAAAGGTATTTTTGCTGATTTTTATACATTTCTAAAGCAATCATTTACAAAATAAAAGCATCAGGCCACAATTATTATCCACATTACCAAGTTGATTAGGGGAGTTTTCTCTTTATAGTAATGTTACTGTAATAAACAAAAGATGAATAGAATTAATCTTCAACCCCTAATAAAGTAATGGCTCTAAGACAATGATCATCAATGGCTACCAGTCATTATGTGTCTCCTAATGGAAGAACACAACATAAGCTACAAGTACTCTCGACAAGAATTTATCTTAAAACTGATCAATCTTATAGATCAAGTTATCTGTTTACAGGAAATACAGGGACTAGAAGAACATGACAAATGATGTTACAGGGATGCAAGCAGCAAAATCCAGAATGTGAAAAACTCCATAGGACAAACAACACATTTTCTTTAACAAATAAGTTACAAATGAATAAAATGAGGCAACTCATTCTGCCCACAGGTCCTGTTCCCATGCTTAAAAAAAAATCACCTTTTCCGACAAACACACACACACACACACACACACACACACACACACACACACATACACACACAGAAGAATAAAATGAATAGGGAGGTAGGGGGAAGGCTCTTGGAGATTAAAAATAACATAAGAGACATATCAACCAATTGCAGTAAATAGATCTCCAATTTGATAGTCACTAGCCATTTGTGACTAGTCCAAATTGAGGTGTGTAACTCCCTGATTTCAAACTACATTACAAAGCTATAGTAATCAAACCAGTATGGTACTGGCAAAAAACAGACACATAGATCAATGGAATAGAAAGCTCGGAAATAACCCCATGCATACAGGGGTAGTTCAATATTCACGAATCAATCAACATGACATAACACATTAAAAAGGAAAGGATAAGAGCCTTATGATCTTGTCAATAGATGTAGAAAAAGTGTTTAGCAAAATACAGCACCTATTCTTTTTTTTAAGATTTATTTATTTATTTTAGAGCACGAGAAAGGGGGGGAAGGCAGAGAGAAAGGGAGAGAGAGAATCTCAAGCAGACTCCACTAAGCACAGAATAGAGCACCCATTTTTGATTTAAAAAAAAACAAAAACACTCAACAAGGTAGGGGTAGAAAGAATATACCTCAACATCCATATAAAAAAGTCCCACAGCTAATATCATCCTCAATGGGGAAAAACTGAGAGGCGTTCCCCTACAGTCAGGAACAAGACAGGGATGTCCACCCTCACTGTTACTATTTAACATAGTACTAGAAGTCTTAGCCCTAGCAATCAGGCAACAAAAAGAAATAAAAGGCATCCAAGTCAGCAACCAAGTCAGGAAGAATTCAAACTTTCACTATTTGCAGACAACATGATACTCTATGTAGAAAACCAGAAAGACTACCAAAAAAATCACTAGAACTCACACATGAATTCAGCAAAGTTGCAGGATATAAAATCAATGTGCAGAAATCTGTTGCATTTTTTAAAAGATTTATTTATTAATTTTAGAAAGAGAGAGCACACTGGGGAAAAGGGGAGAGGGAGAGTGAAAGAGAGAAAGAGAGTCTCAAACAAACTCCATGCTGAGTGTGAAGCCCAACACAGGGCTTGATCTCACAACCCTGAGATCATGACCTGAGCTGAACTAAGAGTTGGACACTTAACTAACTGTACCACCCAGGCACCCCAATCTGTTGCATTTCTATACACCAATAACAAAGCAGCAGAAAAAGAAACCAAGGAATCAATCCCATTTGCATTTGTACCAAGAACAGTAAGATACCTAGCAATAAATCTAACCAAGGAGTTAAAAGATCTGTACTCTGAAAACTATAGAACACTTATGAAAGAAATTGAAAAGGACATGAAGAAATGGAAAAGCATTCCATGCTCATGGATTGGAAGAACAAACATCATTAAAATGTCTATACTACACAAAGCAATCTACACATTTAATGCACTCCTTATCAGCATTTTTCACAGAGCTAGAACAAACAATCCTAAAATTTGTATGGAACTACAAAAGACCCTGATAGCCAAAGTAATCCTGAAAAAGAAAAACAAACCGGAGACATCACGATTCTGGATTTCAGGCTATATTACAAAGCTCTAATCATCAAAACAGTATGGTACTGGCATAAAAACAGACACACAGATCAATGGAACAGAACAGAGAACTCATGAATGGATCCACAACTACATGGTCAACTAATCTTCGACAAAGCAGGAAAGAGTAACCAATGGAAAAAAAGACAGTCTCTTCAACAAATGGTGTTGGGAAAACTGGACAGCAACATGCAGAAAAATGAAACTGGACCACTTTCTTACACCATACACAAAAATAAATTCAAAATGTGAGACAGGAAATCACTAAAATCCTAGAGGAGAACATGGGCAGCAACCTCTTTGACCTTGGCCATAGCCACTTCTTACTAAACACATCGCTAGAGGCAAGGGAAACAAAAGCAGAAATCAGCTATTGGGACTTCATCAAGATAAAAAGCGTCTGCACAGTGAAGGAAACAATCAACAAAACTAAAAGGTAAACTGTGGAATGGGAGAAGATATTTGCAAATGACATATCAGATAAAGGATTAGTACCCAAAATCTTTAAAGAACTTATCAAACTCAACACCCAAAAAACAAATAGTGTAGTTAGACAAATGGGCAGAAGACATGAACAGACATTTTTCCAAAGAAGACATCCAGATGGCTAACAGACACATGAAAAATGCTCAACACCATTCACCAGGATGAGATATCCCCTCACACCTGTCAGAATGGCTAAAATTAACAACACAAGAAACAACAGGTGTTGGTGAGGACACGGAGAAAAGGGAACACTCTCGCACTGTTGGTGGGAATGCAAACTGGTGCCTTGCCCACCATACTGTGGGGAACAGTGTGGAGGTTCCTCAAAAAGTTAAATATAGAACTACCTGCCCTATGACCCAGCAGTTGCACTACTAGGTATTTACCCAAAGGATACAAAAATACAGATTCAAAGGGGTACATGCACCCTGATGTTTATAGCAGCACTACCAACAATAGCCAAACTATGGAGAGAACCCAAATGTCCATTGACTGATAAATGGATAAAGAAGATGTGGTGTATACTTACACACACACACACACACACACACACACACACAGGAATATTACTTAGCCATCAAAAAGAATGGAATCTTGGGGCACTTTAGTGGTTCAGTCAGTTAAGTGTCTGCCTTTAGCTCAGGTCATGATCCCCGGGTCCTGAGATCAAGTCCCACATTGGGCTCCCGCCTCAGCAGGAAGTATGCTTCTCCCTCTCCCTCTGCCCTTCCCCCTTACTTGTGCACTCTCTCTCTCTCTCAAAATAAATAAATAAAATCTTCAAAAGAAAGAATGAAATCTTGGCACTTGCAGTGACATGGATGGAGCTAGAGTATAAATGTTAAGTGAAATAAATTAAGCGAAATAAGCCAGTCAGAGAAAGACAAATAACATATGCTTTCACTCATATGTGGAATTTAAGAAAGAAAACAGATGAACATATGGGAAGCGGGAGGGGGAAAGAGAGAGGAAAACAAACCATAAGAGACTTAATGATAGAGAACAAATTGAGGATTGATGAAGGGAGGTGGGTGGGGGAAGGGCTAGATGCAAGTGATGGGTATTAAGGAGGGAAGGCGCTTGTGATGAGCACTGGGTGTTGTATGTAAGTGGTGAATCACTGAATTCTACTCTAGAAACGGATATTGCACTGTATGTTAACTAAGTAAAATTTAAATTAAAAAATAAAATAATAAAAAAGAAAAAAAGAAATAAGCCCGTGCATATATGGTCAATTAAATCTATGACAATGGAGGCAAATATACACAATGGAGAAAAGACAGTCTCTTCAATAAATGACGTTGGGGTAACTAACTAGGTTGCTACATGTAAAAGAATGAAACTGGACCACTATTCTACATCATATACAAAAATATATTCATAATGGATTAAAGACATGAATTTAAGACCTGAAACCATAAAACATCTAGAAGAAAACATGAGAAGTAAGCCCTTTGACATCAGTCTTGGCAATATTTTTTTGCACAAGTCTCCTCAAGTAAAAGCAACAAAAACTAAAATAAGTAAATGAGATTACATCAAACTAAAAAGGCTTTGCACAGCCATCAATAAAAACAAAGGAAGCCATCAACAAAACAAAAAGGCAACCTACTGAATGGAAGAAGATATTTGAAAACCATATATCCAATAAGAGATGAACATCCAAAATATTAACTTACATAATTAATATTTTTTAAACCCAATTAAAAAATGGGCAGAGAACTTGAATAGACATTTTTCCAAAGAAGACATACAGATTGGCAATAGACACATGAAAAGATGTTCAACATCAGGAAATGCAAATCAAAACACAAGGCAATACCACCTCACACTGGTCAGATTGGCTATTATCAAAAAGACCAAAAATAACAAGCGTTGGCAAAGATGTGGAGAAAAGGGAACACTTGTGCACTGTTAGTGAGAATATAAACTGGTGTAGCCACAGTGGAAAACAGTCTGGAGGTTTCTCAAAAACTTTAAAAATAGAACTACCATATAATCCAGCAATTCTACTTCTGGGTGTAAGAAAACGAAAACAGCAATTTGAAGAGATACATGCACCCCTATGTTTATTGCAGCATTAGTCACAATAGCCAAGATACAGAAGCAACCTAAGTGTCCGTCAATAGATGAATGGATAAAGAAAATGTGGTATATATGTATATATGAAATATTGCTCAGTCACAAAAATGAAATTCTGCCATTTGGGACAACATGGATAGACCCAGAGGGTATTATGCTAAATGAAATAAGTCAGAAAGAGAAAGACAAATCCCATATGATTTCATTTATATGTGGAATCTAAAAAACAAAATAAAGAAACAAAACGAAACACACACCAGCTGTTGGTTACCAGAGAGGGGAGGGCTTCGGGAAATGGGCAAAAGAGGTGAAAGGGGCTTATGAAATACAAACTTCCAGTTATAAAATAAATAAGTCATGAGGATATAATTTATAGCATATGTAATATAGTCAATAGTATTGTAATTACTGTATGGTGACACATGTTAACTAGATTTATCATGGGGATCATCATATAGCATAGTAATATAAAAATATCAAGTCACTATGATGTACACCCAAAACTAACAGGATATTGTATGTCAATTATACTTCAACAACAAAAACTTGAAGTATGTAAATATATACCAGATTTCAAATACTTAATATGAAAAGATTTATAATATCTGATTAAAATATTTTATACTGATAAATACTGAACTTATAACAGTAATATTTTTTTTTAAAGATTTTATTTATTTATTTGACAGAGATAGAGACAGCCAGCGAGAGAGGGAACACAAGCAGGGGGAGTGGGAGAGGAAGAAGCAGGCTCATAGCGGAGGAGCCTGATGTGGGGCTCGATCCCATAACGCCGGGATCACGCCCTGAGCCGAAGGCAGACGCTTAACCGCTGTGCCACCCAGGCGCCCCATATAACAGTAATATTTTTGATAGATTAAATAAAACATTAAATTTAATTTTACTTTTTAAATTAGCATTAAAATTCATATATAGATTGCATTATATTTCTGATAGTCTGGCATTATTGATATTCTTCAGATTCTGATTTAACATAAAAGTTGTTATATAAACATATAATTGTCCATTTGGTCATTGCTTTAGGTGTGATAATAGTATTGTGGTTATAGTTGGGTTTTTTTAATTGTCCTTAGCTGTTAGAGCTCTATCTGAAATATGTAGGGACAGTATGATATTATAACTGGGATTTGCTTCAAAGTAATGTGAAGGAGGACAGTGAGGAAGGGTATAGATATATAAGGCTGGCCATGAATTGATCATGTTGATACTAGGCAGTGAATATGGAGTTCAGTGCATTAGTCTCACCACTTTTGCATATGTTTGACATTTTCCATGATACAAAAAGTTAGAAGGGGCCAACGTCAGGGTAAAGCTACAACTGTGAGCTTACTTTTAAGAACAGCAAGATAAGGTGGTGGGTGAAGGGGTAACTTGGTGAAGGGCATTAAGGAGGGCACATGCTGTGATGAGCACTGGCTGTTACACACAACTGATGAATCACTGAACACTACATCTAAAAGTAATGATGTACTATATGTTGGCTAATTGAATTTAAATTTAAAAAATTAATAATTAAACAGAAGCATTAAAAAAAAAAGAGCAAAGATAGTAGTGTGACATGTCACAGAACCCCAACCACTCATGCTTCGCTAGGGACTCCCTTAGTGGCTACCCCATACTTGATCTCGAGTCCTCCTTCTGTACTCAAACTCCTTTCTGCTATTTAGCTCTTACTTTGGAAATGCATCCTTGACTTGATTCTCTTATCCCAGATCTTCTTGCTGATGGACCTTAATTTTGTATTTCAGTTGCTATTGCTGGGTACAAGTCACCCCAAAACTTGGTGGGTTAAAACAACAACAATCATTTTCTCATTCTCTCTCATGGATTCAGCAGGTTGAGCTGGGAATTTCTCAGTCTATCACGTGGTTACAGTTAGGAGGTGATGGAGGCTAGAGCCATCTGAACACTTCCTCACTCTTGAGTCTGGCAATCAATGTTGGCTGTTGGTTGGGATGTCAGCTGAGGCTATCAGCCAGCACACCCACATGCAGGCTCTCCATGTGACCTGGGTTTCCTCATAGCATAGTGGCAAGGTTCCAAGAGCAAGCATTCCAGTAGTATCCCAGGTAGGAAGTCTATACACTTTACAATCAAGTTTAGGAATTGACTTCAACCATAGTCTCCAGACACCCACATCCAAGGGGAGAAAAAGTAGGTCCCACCTATTGCTGGAAGAAGTGTCAATGTCACATTAGAAGATGCACATGTAAAATGGACAACTTGTTGCAGCCATCTTTGAAAATTCAGTCAGCCATACTTTGGATTCCCCTTGGTATGTATGTTTTTTTTTCCTCTGGCACTGACCAGTTTCCAATTATCAGGAAGCCAAAGAGCACTTTTCCGCTTAGAACTATCATCCATCTGGTCCTGCTCAGCTTGCAGATTCCCCATGGCAAATCATTCCAGCACAGGTGCTGCGTGATCCCAGACTTTCGGCTCTACCCTTTACCCCTCACCATGCCTCCCTCGTCTCTAGCCCATTTCAAAATGTATAAGGACATAACATTAGCATGTAACACTGCTCACTTGGAACACTGCTCATATACTCTAGAAAATACTCCACCTTTACAAACCTGATCCAAGAAATACAAACACGCAGATATGAAATATGGTGGTGATAGGCATGCTTAATCAAATTTTAAAATTATTCAATGACATGTTTGTGTCATTATTACATAATGGACAATAAAAGTCCTCACTGTCAGTAATCCTAAAAAGCTTACTTGTAAGTACCAGGTTGAAAAAACTCATTCTGCACAGAAGATTCCTATGACCAGAAACATTGTGGCACCCTCTGCTGTCAGGAAACAAAGTTTAAAGGTACCCAAGGTTCATTTTCCTTGAAGGACTCTCTAGCATCCTTTAACTATAGGCTGTCAATCATCTTATCCAGATGTAAAAAAATCAGAGGCAGTGGGGAATTACAGGGCTTAATTCAGGCAAGATAGTAAAGAATGAAAATCCAATCACTATATGTAGCTTAATGGTAATATGTAGGAAAGAAGCTAGGTAGAGAATCTCAAGAGGTAGCAGATATCAGAGACCACAATATAGCTATCTTTCTCTAAACCTTTTACATAAATTAATCTTGACAAATTACCCATGAAACACAGAAAGGTTAAACAAGTTGCCCACGGTCACACAGCAAGTGAATGGCAGAGCCAAGATACAAACCCCAGCAATCTGTCTCCAGAAACTGAGACCTTAACCACTCTTCTCTACTGCCTAATAAACAACGATAATTAATAATGGGGAGGGACTTCTTTGAATGTATCAAGAATTATTATTAGGTATTACTGCTCTTACCTAAAAGAAAACTGATTACCAGGAAAATTACTTGCCCCATCCTAAGCAGAGAAATTAGGAAGTAAAATCTCCCATTCACAATTAAGCCATTCTGAAGTTCGGAAGGTTCTTTTCCCTTCTAAGTGCAGGAACAAATTTGTTCTTTTGAGAAGCCAAAATGTATTACCATGACCCCCAAGGTAATATCCCTCATCACAATCTCATGCAAGTTTGTCAGCTGCTTTTACAAAGAGAATGGATTCCTCCTACAACAAGCTCAAGGCTTACACAACTGGACTCATTCATCTACCACCCAACAAGTCAGCTGAGCAGATAGTCACTCAGATCCAAAGACTGGTTCACTTGCCGAGTGAAACCTATACGGAGGCAGGAGAGAAAAAAAAAGCCTTTCTTCAGAAAGGACAGAACAATGGGTTCCTATCCTATCCTCCTTCAGGAAAAAGTGAGTGAAAAACAGATCTGGGGGGCGCCTGGGTGGCGCAGTCATTAAGCGTCTACCTTCGGCTCAGGGCGTGATCCCGGCATTCTGGGATCGAGCCACACATCAGGCTCCTCCACTGGGAGCCTGCTTGTACCTCTCCCACTCCCCCTGCTTGTGTTCCCTGTCTTGCTGGCTATCTCTCTCTGTCAAATAAATAAACAAAAACAGATCTGGGCCAGGATGAAAATTATGTCCAGGGGTTTGGGGAGCTCTGGGCTTCACACTGAATAAAACCAGACCAAATTCCTGGTTTGGTGCTGGAAGAACCTCATGGTCCAAGGCCCTCTAGGCAGAGCAAGGAGCAAGACCTAATCTGCTTGAGGGCACTTGTCCCTGGGCCGACTCCCAGGCCCCCTTCAGTCAGCACCCAGACAATAATGGTAGAGCCCAGACCCTGTTCCAGTCTTAGAGACTTGGGGACACTGGTACCATTCGCTGGGAGCACATGCTGCAGATCACCTAAACGCTGCAAACAGGAAGATCATGAGCCTAATGTCTACTGAGCACTCAGTGTGCACCAGGCACTATTTAGTGCTTTACCTTATTCAAACTTCACAACACAAACCCTATGTGATTGTTACTACTATCCTTATTTTACAGAGTAAAATGTCTGGGTAGTTAAGAACTGACCCAAAGTCATATGCCAGCATGTGTTAGACTGAAAGAATCTGAACTTCTGTCTCTCTGCTTCCAAAGTCCCAAGCTATTTCTATTACATCAAGCAGTTCATGTGACAAACAATTCATATATAACATTGTGTAACTCTGGGCAGCCTTCCCCTGACATTTTAGACTAGACTAGAAGCCCAAATGCTTGGGTCTACAAATACACCCAGATTGCAATGCCCAGCTATGACACTGGGAAGTACAGTTTGGAGGAGGTACCTCTTCTATTTACTCCTCCAGGTTTTTCCTTCTTCCCCCATAGTCCTCAGGTCTCCCTTCCTCCATCCCAGGTCATCTCTCTGGATCGTTAAATCTTGGGTATTTGTCAAAAGGGACAACCCTATTTATTTCAGCCTCCAACATACATTTACTGAGCCTCAGGGGAGATAATGGTGCAGAATATCAAGAGAAATTCTTCCTTTGCAGGACTGCATAGAAAACCCGGGCAAGGAAATTTAAGTTTGCTGGGCTTCAGGTGCACAAGCAAAACCAGAGTGGGTTGGACTATATGGTCTTCTAGCTTCAGTCTATAATTCCATTATTTTAAACAAATCCGTTAATCTTCACAATGAAATGGCCCTAAACAAATACATCAACTTAGAAAGAAAAAGGTCAAAAGCAAGAGATAGATTAATTCTAACAAACATTGCACTTTACCTAGGACAACATGATTTGATTAAAAAAAAAAAAAAGTATACAGATGTACACTAGCCAGCACTGCTTCCCTCTCAAAATGACAAAGTGGAAGGTACGTCTTACAGGTGCCACAGCTCACACCATCCCTGAAGGTCAGGCCAGTTTTAGACTTTGTACCAGAAAGAGGTTATTCATCTATCCTCTGCAAATTACATTCAGCCCACAGGGGTTAACCAGATTCAGATTATCCTTCCAATGCCAGGATCTAGGGCTGCCTCAGGGTCTCTAAAGGATTTCTCTATATTCTTGCCTCAGTTAAACAATTCTGCCCCCTTTGGAAGTACTGGAAAGAAAGCCTCCATCCCTCCCTCCACAGCTTCCCCATTCACCCCACCCCACCAGAAGAGAGTTAGTGAGAGTGGTGAGATTTGAGAAAAAGCCATTACACCCGTGTGGTCTAAATCCTTTCTAAGGCTCTAGCCTTGCCCCAGGCAGCTGCAATATTTAGAACTCACTGCTCGTCTCCCTAGGACAGAGCCTCACCTGTGGGACACCTGCAGCCTGTGACCTTATGGGTAAACTCAACTGAGAACAAGGAGAAGCAAGCTCAGTTTGGCCTGGTTCCAAGCCACAATCCCCTTCCCAGCTTTAGCAGCAATATCTGACTCCCATATTTACTTCTCAATTGATTTAAAACTTGATTCAGAACTCCAGAGTAATATAACCCTTTAAAACTTTAATAAGAGAAAGCACAGATCATATTAAATTCAATGTCAGACACTGTATGAGATGCTCTAAAAGAAATTAGAATTCAACAAGGGACATTAATATATAAATAATCTAAGCAAGGCAGACTGGAACAAATGCCAACCAGAGATCTCAAGCAAATGTTGCCGTGATGCCAAGTGGGAGGTGGGGAGAAAGGGGTGGTGACAACAGCCAGGGACATCAGGGCTGGGTTTCCAAAAATCCTTTGACGGATGTGGTAACCAGGCCCTGGGAGAAGACCCAGAACCATCCCTGCCCTTCAGGGTTCTCCATGCATCAGCAGGCAGGCTCAGCTCCTCAAGGTCCCCACATACTTGAGGATGAAGAGCCAATGGCCAAGCCCCACCCTGATCCACTCTAGTGGCAAAGGCTGCAGTTCCAGGAGCCTCTAGATAGGCTAAAGAGCCGTTCACCATACTTGGCTCATTCTGAATTCTGACTCCAGAAAAACAGAACACATGCACGTGAGACAAGGAAAAGGACAAAGAGTGAAAATGAGACAGAAGTTGGAAGCAGGTTGGTGATTAAGACAAGTTTTGACTCCAGTTTGAATATATGTTTGTGTCTGGAGGGAAAAAAAAGTGCAAACAGCCTGAAGCTTTGATCTTGATCAGAGGTTTACAAGAGTAGACGCTTCGCATGCCTAAGCAACATAATCTGGGCAAGGGCAATCCTTAATGAACTGAGGAATGGCAGGTGTTCCACCAGGGACCCAGTGTATCACATATCATGGACTGAGCCTCTGTTAATTGACATCCATACGAATCTAAGTTTAAATGCCTATTCTAAAATAGAAGGCATACAAGTCACAGGCTTACATGGTCCCTGCGTGGCAGAACCAAGGCAAAAAGTTGTCCTGAAAAGGCTGGTTCTCAGGACTCCCTCTTTACAGAGCCACTTAATATTAAGGTTAGAATTCAGCCAAGGCACTCCTGCAGCATGTTCTGTCAGTCACACATCCTTCTCTCCCAGGCCAGGAACAGTTTGAGGTAATTTACTGTCTTACTCATTTTCTTTTTTTTATAATCCAGCTCTACATACTGTGTCTGGCATATAACCAGTGCAAAATAAGCATTTGTTAAATGAAACAAATGTACCTAACAAGCAGCTTCCAGCATGACTTGATTTCTGTCTTCTAGTTTGAGAAAGGTACGATACCATCACACTTCAATCAATATGTTCAAGTGTTAAACACTTGGGGGCTGGGGAAGTCTCGACCAATTTTTTATGTATGTGTACACACACTTCTATCAGATTCTTAAGTATGATGAAAACTTAGGAATAAGATTTTAACCTCACTAGAAATTCAACAAATTCTTATGAGCAAGATATGATATAAAAACTCCCATCACTGTCCTCAGAATGTAATACTCATTCACCCTAACCCTGATCAGTTAGTTGCTTCCTATTTTGTCTTGCATGAGTCAACTGCTAGAAAGCTTTCAGTAGCTTTAGTTGTACCCCCGCCCCGACCCAGCTTTATCTATAAGAAGATTTATAAACTGTTTCATAAACAATGTTGAAATGAGGGGAAAAGCAAAAATTGAACTATAATAAAAAGAATGCTAAGTACTTTAAAACTGGTAAAAAGTGCTTATCGTAGAAGAGAGAGAGATTACAAAAGAATGTGGGGTATTAATTAGCATTCATGGAACAGGTAAACTTTGAGCTGGACTATGAAGAAGCAGCAGGCCTTTGACAACACATTTTTCTAAGAATGACTGTTCCATGAAGGAACTGTATGCACAAAGGAGCAAAAATTCAGAGGCCGTGTGTTTTAAAAATATATGTAAATGAATAACGAAAAACAAAACTGAAAAGATAAAATTGGAACAATATTTTAACGACTTCAAAGTAAAGAATCTGGGCTTAATCAAATGAACATTAGGAAACTTGTACTTTATTTTGACCAAAACTGTAATGAGTCTAAGTGTAGGAAAAGTATCATTAATCTGGCAGGATGGACAAATAAGGTGTGAAATCAGATGTAAGATAACCAGGTAGGTGTAAGACTATTACGGGAATGAAAAGGGGTGCGTTAGAACAAACAAAAAAAGCAAACCTGCCCAAAGGTGGCATATAATCCGAAGGATTAATTGGACAAACACAAGGAAAAAAATCCACATGAAAATGACAATAAGAAACAAGTCTACTCAGTAAGAAATAAATTCAGTAAATATAAGGCAAACAGCAAAAAGTTTTAAGAGAATTTAAGCAGAGATGATTAAAGAAATGGAATAAAGAATGAACATCCATCATTTCAAATTAATTAACTGATTTCAAATTAATTTATTCACCACTGGCCACCTATTAAGTGCCAGGGACTTATAAAATAGGATCTTGATTTCACAGTACTCACATTCATTTTGATTCATGACCAAAACTTGAAAAAAATTAAAAGAAAATTAAACATGTATACATTATAAAAATGTTTTAGTGGAAAAAAGCTTGGTTTTAAAATCTATGACGTCATAAACATACCTCAAACATGAGTTCAAGTTAGTACCATACAGAGCTCCCTGTACTAGTTAAGACGACTCTAAAAGCTACAAGAGATAAAAATAAACAACTTCATACACACTCTTGAATGATAAAAGGAACCAAATGAGTTTCTGCATACCAAGCTCATAAACATATTGAATTACGGGCTTTTAAAATAAGTACACACTAGATACAAATTCTGTAGCAGGGCAACCTGACTTATTTCAGGCACAAGAGTCTTCTCTACCTTATTTCATGGACAATTCTACCATACTTAAAATCAGACTAAGGGTTTAATAGTTCTTTAAGATTTTTAAAGTCTCTAAACAGAGAAAGAAAAAACAATGAGGTTATCTGTTAAAATGTTCATAATATTTACCTCTGGAAGATGAGATTGTGAGTTTTTCACCTTTTCTTACACATTTCCTACAACAGATATTTTTGAAATCAGAAAAAGCCAAAAACATTTAAGATTATCCATATTAAGTATTACATACTGAATGCTAAGAAACTTCTAATTGTGAATGAGAATTTTAGGATTTTAAACACGAATTAACGTGCCAACGACAAATCTTTGAAGAAATCCTGAGTACTACAGACTAGAGACTTCAAGGGCATCTGAAAACTGCTTCAAGCACATGACTGGATGTAAACAAGTGATTGCATATAAATCCTGCATTATTTTGGACAAATTTGGATCCTGAGTTGAAGATGTAAGTAATCAGATTTTGAATTAAAGTATCTAAAAATGGACAGTCTAGCAAATCATGAGCTCCTCCATGTAGAGGACTTAGCTATTACACAGGTCAGTTGAACAAAATCGAAGTTTGAGTGAAAGGCAGGGTGGTACAGGGTGTTTGGGGGTCACAGACCTAATCTGACTCCCAGTTCCCAACACTTAATAATTATCATTTACTCAGGCTGGTCATTTAACCTCTGAACCTCAGCTTTCTCATCTAAAAATTGAAGACAACACTTACCCTACAGAATTATCATGACGATCAATACTAATGCATAAGCCTGCCACACAGTAGATGCTCAAAACACGAAGCTTTGTTACTACTATACGCTCACTCCTACTCAAGATCCAGTGATTCTGTGATTAAAAGCAATAGGATTTAAATTAGTTTAACATGGTGAGATAACAGAAATAAAAAGTAATACAACTGGAAAATTAGTCTTTCCTTATTTGTATACTGATTGGTTAACACCTGGCAAGATAACACATTCCTTCCCCAAATCAAGATCAGCCCTGCTCCTCTGCCTAAGCCAAGGAAACTGACACAGGGAGAACACAAGAAGAGTAGAAGAGAGAAGACAGGAAGGCAGAAGAGAATAAAGATCTGGGCCCAAAACTGGAAATCAATATCATTGCCTTTATCCAGGTAAAGAGACTTCAACAGAAGAAATAAATTTACCAGAAATGTTAGGATTTCTAGTTCTAAGACAAACTTTCTTATTTGCAAGGGATTCAACTAGCTCAAAGTTACAAAAATGGTGTTAAAGAAATACCCATCAACTGATATGTACACATTTTACTCCCTAACCTAAAGCTCTTTATAAAACAGGCTAAGGTGGATACTGGAGCTCTACTGTAAAAGCTGCAGGATCATCAAAGCATTTTTGTGTATTTTGTTCCTGAATTAAGAGGTGTATTTAATTCCATTACATGAGCCCAAAAAAGTATTATAAAATTGAGATCTTACCAGGAATATTCCATGCCCCTTCTACTTATCTACTCTCAAGCACCTGGGCAAGAAAAGACATTTACACCAAAGACAACCACTTCATAAATAAAAAAGGCAAGGAAAAGGCTAGTCATGAGGCATATGAAGAATGAGGCACCACCATGAGGGCAGGGACTTCTGTCTGTATCATTCACTGTTGTCTCCACAGCCATCTAGAACCTTACCCTGCACATAGTAGTTGGTCACTGAATACTTGCTGACCTAATGAATTAATCCTTGAAGAATAACTTTGGGGAAACCAAAATAAAATTATTTCAATGTTGATGGTTTTTCTTAAGGCTTGGAAGAGTTCTATTATATTTTTCTCGACTACTCTAATGGAAGAATACTTCAAAAGGAAAAAAAAAAAGAGGTTTTCTATAGAAATATATATACAAACATGTATATGTATGCATATTTGTATTTATAGAGAGAAATACATGTGACTATATTGCCGAAGTTGAGCCAAAAACAGATAACCTTGGAAAAAACTTTCCATAAAACACTGTTTCGATATAATTTTATTAGCAGTTATTACATCAAAATTCACATTTACAGGATCCAAAGGACTGTCTTAGAAAATTCTAAAGTATATGTAATAAGATTTCAACAGTAAGACAGAACATATTCTCATTATAGCACAGCCCTTAAAAAGTCAAGAATAATACTGAGAAATAAGTGCAGTTCTATCAAGAACTAGAAATGAACTCTTCGTGCATAGTGTCACTTAAAGCAAAGTTCCATGGAAGTATAATATACTTCTCTGGATGTGAATTTCAGTGGCAAACATCATTGGCTTCCAAACAACTGACACTAAAGGAATTTCCAATCAAAAAACAAGCACAGTGGCTTTCATCCAATATAAAGCTATGATAATTCTATAAAGAGACCCTGAATCCTTAAGTACATGTAATATGATTTTATGCTGTGACACTAGTACAAAACACATCAACTCTAATGCATA
This sequence comes from Ailuropoda melanoleuca, assembly GCF_002007445.2. Classification (NCBI taxonomy): domain Eukaryota; kingdom Metazoa; phylum Chordata; class Mammalia; order Carnivora; family Ursidae; genus Ailuropoda; species Ailuropoda melanoleuca. The sequence goes on along the minus strand of NC_048228.1, from coordinate 51,786,060 downwards.
GATTCTGACACATTATGACAAGAGAATACTAAAGATAGCCTTTTTCTAGATCAGAAAATGCTGAGTCTTCCAGTGTCGTATACCCTGGTCATTGCTGATCTAGTGAAATTCTACATCCTCCAGCTTGAGCAGTATTGTAGGATTCACAAATATTACATTTCATGCCTAAAATATGGAACTGGACTGTAGATCTCCCATTGCAATCATTGCAGAGAATCTGAAAAGTGAAGAGATGAATTCAAATTAAGTATATTAAGCCTTATAGACAGAAAATGGCATTGTCTGCTCAAAACAATTCCTCAAAAACCATACCGAAGAACTGAAACACATATAGCTAAGTCTAAATATTTCCCTAAACAGAAATGTCTTTTGTGATGAAAATGTCTTTTGATGAAAACTCTAAGAGGCTATTAAGGTGGCTTTGAATTTATAAGATGAAAGCGTAGATTTGAGTCAAGAAGTCTTATTTTAAAACTGTTCCCAAATAGTATAAATAGTACTGAGCATAAAATCTAACAGGTATAATCTGATTGACACCTATACTCAGAATTCAAAATAACATACATGATTTATTTTTCCTTGACACCTGCAAAATTATCTTATTACTTAATAATAATATCTTATTAGTTAATAAAACAAATCTTTATACACAATATCAATATTTTTGCTTATTCTTTAGGTTTAATATACTAAGTTCTTAATGCCTCAGGAATGAATTAAAGTCCAAAAAAGTAGTTCCTACTTTAATAAAAAGAAGCTTTTGGCACATCCCTAAAATGACAATAAGATGTCACTTGGGAGGGGCGCCTGGGTGGCACAGCGGTTGGGCGTCTGCCTTCAGCTCAGGGCGTGATCCCGGCATTACGGGATCGAGCCCCACATCAGGCTCCTCCCCTGTGAGCCTGCTTCTTCCTCTCCCACTCCCCCTGCTTGTGTTCCCTCTCTCGCTGGCTGTCTCTATCTCTGTTGAATAAATAAATAAAATCTTTAAAAAAAAAAAAAAAAAAAAGATGTCACTTGGGAATTAATCTCTTCTAGTACTGAATCCCGAAAAATAAAAAGGTGTTAACCTGAAAATAGATCAATGCATTATTATGTGAGAGAAGCATTAGCTTTAGAATAGTCATACCATAATAAAGAGAAAACTTCCAAATTTGCTCAAAATTATAATCTGGAAAATAAGAATACAATCTGAATGTAGAAAGATTAGTGATTGCCTAGAGCTAGGGGCTTGGGGAACGGGCTAACGGGCATGGGGGCAATAAAAATATCCTAAAATTGATGATGGCGATGTTTGCACAACTCCAAAAATACACTAAATAGCACTGAACTGCACACTTCAAATGGACAAGTTACATGGCATATAAACTATATCTCAATAAAGCTGTTATTTGAAAAAATGATTTACATGGAACATAGCATACTGAAGCCTGTAGTAAAACATCACATAATTATCGGGGCACCTGGGTGGCACAGCGGTTAAGTGTCTGTCTTCGGCTCAGGGCGTGATCCTGGCGTTCTGGGATCGAGCCCCACATCAGGCTCCTCTGCTATGAGCCTGCTTCTTCCTCTCCCGCTCCCCCTGCTTGTGTTCCCTCTCTCACTGGCTGTGTCTATCTCTGTCGAATAAATAAATAAAATCTTTAAAAAAAAATCACATAACTATCAATTAGTATTCTAAAAGTGATCCTTCATTGACCTTACTAGCAATTCAATTATCCACATGAATAAAAAGGGTAATGAACATTAAAAAAACAAAAGTAATCTTCTTCAAAAATCAACAAAGACATACACCTGAAATAAAATTAAAAATAATTACAAATAAATCATCATTAAAATAAAACATGAGAGCAGTAATTCACCTCCACTCAGTTACATTACTGACTGGCTCTGACAAGTAAGGTGTAAATAATTCAGAATGAAGTTTTTGCCGCCATCTAGTGTCAGGAAGAATTGCATTAAGGTATTCTCAGGAGTTTTTTGGTCTGGTCTTTTGAATTCAAAGTAACTAAAATCTATTATTTGGTCCTTCCCATTAATCATCACATTGGTTTCTATGCCAAAGCAGTATTTTTTTTTTAAAGATTTTATTTATTTATTTGACAGAGAGAGACAGCCAGCGAGAGAAGGAACCCAAGCAGGGGGAGTGGGAGAGGAAAAAGCAGGCTCCTAGTGGAGGAGCCTGATGTGGGACTCGATCCCAGAATGCCGGGATCATGCCCTGAGCCGAAGTCAGACGCTTAACGACTGCGCCACCCAGGCGCCCCCCCAAAGCAGTATTTTTTAGACAGATTTGAGCAAAAAGTCAAAAATAAACAAGAACATCCACCAGGAGCAAAGTTCTAAGCACTGATTATACTCACATCCACAGTCATGTTCTGATATTCTGATGGCATAGGAGTCTGTGCTACCTCATCATCCAGCTGTCTCCAGTACCGCGTCATGTCTAAAGCAGAGTGCATGCACAGTGGGCATCTGTAGCCTCTAGAAGAGACAGAAAGGTTATTTTCCAAACATTAAACAAGGAGTATATCAACTCAGGTATACAAGATGCATAGTAACTGGTACATAAACCATCCAAAACAGAGCATTATTCTGTATTTCAGGATGACCTGTTACAAACCTGGGAACTTTTACACTATAGTTATTAATTAAATCCTGTAACCCACGAGGCGCCTGGGCAGCTCAGTCGTTAAGCATCTGCCTTTGGCTCAGGTTGTGATCCCAGCGTCTTGGGATCGAGCCCCTCATCGGGCTTCCTGCTCCACTGGGAGCCTGCTTCTCCCTCTCCCACTCCCCCTGCTTGTGTTCCCTCTTTCACTGGCTGGCTCTCTCTCTAATAAATAAATAAAATCTTTAAAAAAAAAAAATCCTGTAACCTATGGTATTTTTTAGACCTCTTCTTTTTCCTCAGTTCTCTAAAGGAATTAGTCCCTATTCTTTATAGAATACATTTAATACATTTTTATATAAAGTTTTTTATTTAAGTAATCTCTACGCCCAACATGGGGCTCAAACTCACAACCCAAGACCAAGAGTCACATGCTCTTCCAACTGAGTGAGCCAGGCACCCCTATATTTAATATATTTTAAAAACCTGTTCAGCTGCTTTTTTTTAGCTAAATAACCTCAATTTCTTAATATAGTCAGGCAATTCAGATTGAATCATTTTCTTTCTAAAAATTCTGAAGGATTCCCTTCTACCTGGCTCTAAAACTAAAAGTTCTGCTTATGAATTTGCAGGACCAAAATACATTTACACAGTCTCTTCTCTCCTAACTACTCTCATTTCATTTTAACATCCCTCCCCCACAATAAAGTCTCTGCTTTAGATAATCTTGTTACCAGCTTTCTTTGCAGATGATTATCCTGGGCCAATATAAAGACTTAACAGAATTTTGAGCGACATGCCTCAGCATTTTTACAGTGCTATGGATTGCCTTTGGCAGAATCTGTGCCCCCTGGTAAGCACAGCCAGAGAAGAAGAGGTAGCTCTTGCAAGTTGTGGGATGAGATAAAGCATAATACAAGCATGGGGACAAAGATGCAGTCCTATATCTGCAAGATGCTTTGCCCAATTTAACACTATTCATTTACCCTACCCATCTCAAGATAAGTATCTGCCATGCCAATAAGATTTAAGTATCAGCAATGTTTGCTGACCGCCATATCCCCCGCACCAAAAAAAAAAAAATCAGACATCTTACAATTATAACTTTTAAAAATCCCATCAAACACTCACTCTTTCAACATTTCTTCATAACACGTTCTGAAAAAAAATATATGACACTATTTTAGTAAAGCAAAAATCATCTCCACTATTTTCAAACATTTCTGAGAAAAAAAATAGAATTACTTTACCTATGTAAAAGATGTCCACATGGCAGGACATGAGCAACAACACGGGATGTGTGAATGTCCTATAAAGGAAATAAATGTTAGTGTTTGCATGAAGACAATATAAACATCCAAGTACTTTAAATTCCAGACGGAATATTTCCCAAAAAAATGAAATCTTGCCATTTGCAATGACGTGGATGGAACTAGAGGGTATTATGCTAAGCGAAATAAGTCAATCAGAGAAAGACAATTTTCATGATCTCAATGATATGCGGAATTTAAGAAACAAGGCAGAGGATCATAGGGGAAGAGAGGAAAAAATGAAACAAGACAAAACCAGAGAGGGAGACAAACCGTAAGAGACTCAATCATAGCAAACAAACTGAGGGTTGCTGGAGGGGAGAGAGGTGGAGGGATGGGGAAACTGCGTGACAGACACTGGGAGGGTATGTGATGTAATGAGCACTGGGTATTACATAAGACTGATGAATCAGAGACCTGCACCTTTCCCTGAAACAAATACATTATATGTCAATTAATTGAATTTAAATTTTAAAAAATTTAATCTTAAAAAATGGAATATTTTTTAAAGTTATTAACACGTCACAAATTTGCTACTCCCAAATTTATTGTAATTTTTTTAAGTAGGCTCCACATCCAACATGGGGCTTAAACTCACAACCCTGATATCAAGACTTGCATCTCCACAGACTGAGAGAGCCAGGCGCCCCTTTATTGCAATTTCAACATGACTTTTGCTAAGAAAATATTATTTCTCGCTCTTTAGATGTCCTCAGGTTTCTAGAGAATAAACTGAATTAAAAAAAAAAAAAAGAGTGAATATTTCCAAAGCAAGTAATATTTTAAGCTTACCTCCAAACATATTGGACAATTCTGCCTGGAAACATTTTCAATACACTGTTTAAGAGAGAAACTCAAATTACTAAAAGCTTAACGAGATGGAAATGACAGATATATACATATTAACAAAAACTAATGATAAAGAAAACAATGATACTAACTTACTAAAGACAATAATTAACATTAATACATGTCTCTTATATGTCAGACAAGAAGTGCACAGTTAACTCACACAACTATTTCAGGCTTTGCACATTACCTGAAACAATGAAATTATTCAATACATCTTAATTTTTCAAATTATCTTCATTTTACAAATAAAGAAAATCAGTGAATCAAGATTTACCAAAGATGCAGAGATAATAATGTTTGGAATCTCTCTATTTTACATGTATTTTGTTCAAAAGCTACTTAAGGATATTGACAATGATAACGGCTCATATTACTGAAATTTACTACATGCCATATATTAAGTACATTACCTGCATTAGCTCAATCAAGTACTACAACAACCCTAAACGCAGGTACAATTATTACCCCATTTTACTGATGAGGTATTTGAGGCCTAGAGAAGCTCAATAACTTCCAAAGTCACATGCTAATAAGAGGTGGAACAGTATTTGAGCTCCAATAGGCTGCCTCCAGTGCCAGATTTCTTAACTTGGTAAGACAGGTTGATTAAACACGGGAAGGTAACGGGAAACACCAAGCCATGGATGATGCCCAGGTTCTTTAAGTGAGCACCTGAGTATATGATAGGACCATTTACTAAAATACAGACCATAAAAAAACAACTGACAAACAAAGCAAAGATACCATAAAAGAAAATGTGTATACAGTTTTTGAAAGACCACACAGCTATCATCCCCCAACCCAAGTCTATAAAACCAAACTCAAATCTTTTAATTCCAACAAATTCACAGTCTATCAATCAAGTACCTTAAAGCAAGGGCTAAAAAGCTTAGGAGTTCTTTATTCAGCCCCATTCTTTTTCCCTTCTCCCTTGTCACCATATCGCAAATGCTCATTATGCAATTCAATTTCTCGTAACACTTGACTATTTTAGGCCAGCATCTATTTAAAAATCCTCATTAATGTTAACCGTATCAAATTAAAATAAAAAAACTTTAAAAAATCCTCATTAGCCTCTCCAATCTCTGATTTTTTTAGATTTTTTTCCAAATAATGAAAAATAATTTTAAAGGGCCTGGTATCATGACATAATTACTATATCCAAAATTAAAAATATTTCTAACTATGAAAGGAAATATAAAAATATTTTCTGAATTTTCTTGAAATGCTGTTACATTGCTATTATTTCTTTACTATGCAATTTTACTTTTTTTTTTATTTTTTACTGATTTATTTGACAGAGAGCGAGAGAGCACAAGTAGGGAGAAGGGAGAAGGAGAGGGAGAAGCAGGCTTGCCATTGAGCAAGGAGCCTGATGATGCAGGGCTCGACCCCAGGACCCTGGGATCATGACCTGAGCCGAAGACAGATGCTCAACCAATTGAGCCACCCAGGTGCCCCTCCTTTTTAGCTATTCTTAAAACAAGTATCAATGAGATGAATCCATAAACTTACTTAGAAGTTGTCAACATTATGCTAATAACTGATATAAGTATTCTTTTTTTTTTTTTTTATTGTGTTAATCACCATACAGTACATCCCCAGATTCCGATGTAAAGTTTGATGCTTCATTAGTTGCGTATCACCCAGTGCACCATGCAATACGTGCCCTCCCTACTACCCATCACCAGTCTATCCCCTTCCCCCACCCCCTCCCCTCTGAAGTCCTCAGTTTGCCTCTCACAGTCCATAGTCTCTCATGTTTCATTCCCCCCTCTGATTACCCCCCTTTTCTTTATCCCTTTCTTCCCCTACCGATCCTCCTAGTTCTTATGTTCCATAGATGAGAGAAATCATATGATAATTGTCTTTCTCTGCTTGACTTATTTCACTTAGCATTATCTCCTCCAGTGCCGTCCATGTTGCAGCAAATGTTGAGAATTCGTTCTTTCTGATAGCTGAGTAATATTCCATTGTATATATGGACCACAGCTTCTTAATCCAGTCATCTGTTGAAGGGCATCTCGGCTCCTTCCATGATTTGGCTATTGTGGACAATGCAGCTATGAACATTGGGGTGCATATGGCCCTTCTCTTTACTACGTCTGTATCTTTGGGGTAAACACCCAGTAGTGCAATGGCTGGGTCATAGGGTAGTTCAATTTTTAACTTTTTAAGGGACCTCCACACTGTTTTCCAGAGTGGCTGTACCAACTTGCATTCCCACCAACAATGTAGGAGGGATCCCCTTTCTCCACATCCTCTCCAACAATTGTTGTTTCTTGCCTTGTCTATCTTTGCCATTCTAACTGGCGTAAGGTGGTATCTCAGTGTGGTTTTGATTTGAATTTCCCTGATGGCTAATGATTTTGAACATTTTTTCATGTGTCTGTTAGCCATTTGTATGTCTTCATTGGAAAAGTGTCTGTTCATATCTTCTGCCCATTTTATGATTTGTTTATTTGTTTCTCGTGTATTGAGTTTGAGAAGTTCTTTGTAGATCTTGGATACCAGTCCTTTATCTGTGGTGTCCTTTGCAAATATATTCTCCCATTCCGTGGGCTGTCTCTTAGTTTTTTTGACTGTTTCCTTGGCTGTGCAGAAGCTCTTTATCCTGATAAAGTCCCATAAGTTCATTTTATCTTTTATTTCTCTTGCCTTTGGAGATGTGTCGTGAAAAAGGTTGCTCTGGCCGATGTCATAGAAGTTGTTGCCTATGTTCTCCTCTAGAATTTTGATGGATTCCTGTCTCACATTGAGGTCTTTCATCCATTTGGAGTTTATTTTTGTGTATGGTGTGAGAGAGTGGTCAAGTTTCATTCTTTTGCATGTAGCTGTCCAATTTTCCCAGCACCATTTATTGAAGAGACTGTCTTTTTTCCACCGGATGTTTTTTCCTGCTTTATCAAAGATTAGTTGCCCAAAGAGCCGAGGGTCCATTTCTGGGTTCTCTATTCTGTTCCATTGGTCGATGTGTCTGTTTTTGTGCCAGTACCATGCTGTCTTTGTGATCACAGCTTTGTAGTACAGCTCGAAATCCGGCATTGTGATGCCCCCAGCTTTGTTTTTCCTTTTCAACAGTTCCTTGGAGATTCGGGGCCTTTTCTGGTTCCATACAAATTTAAGGACTATTTGTTCCAGTTCTTTGAAAAATGTCCTCGGTATTTTGATCGGGATAGCATTGAAAGTGTAGATTGCTCTGGGTAGTATGGACATTTTAACTATGTTAATTCTTCCAATCCATGAGCATGGAATATTTTTCCATCTTTTTATGTCTTCCTCAATATCTTTCAAAAGTGATCTATAGTTTCTAGCATATAGGTCCTTTACGTCTCTGGTTAAGTTAATTCCAAGGTAACGTATGGTTTTTGGTGTTATTGTAAATGGGATGGATTCCCTAATTTCTCTTTCTTCAGTCTCGTTATTCGTGTATAGAAATGCAACTGATTTCTGGGCATTGATTTTGTATCCTGCCACCTTACTGAATTGTTCTATAACTTCTAATAGTTTGGGAGTGGATTCCTTTGGGTTTTCCATATAGAGTATCATGTCATCTGCAAAGAGAGACAGTTTGACTTCTTCTTTGCCGATTTGGATACCTTTGATCCCTTTTTGTCTTCTGATTGCTGTTGCAAGGACTTCTAGTACTATGTTGAATAATAGTGGCGAGAGTGGGCATCCTTGTCGTGTTCCTGATCTTAAGGGAAAGGCTTCCAGCTTTTCCCCATTGAGAATAATGCTTGCAGTAGGCTTTTCATAGATGGCTTTTATGAGATTGAGAAATGTACCCTCTATTCCTACACTCTGAAGGGTTTTAATCAGGAAAGGATGCTGTATTTTGTCAAATGCTTTTTCTGCATCAATTGAGAGGATCATATGGTTCTTGAGTCTTTTCTTGTTGATATGATGTATCACATTGATTGATTTGCGAGTGTTGAACCATGCTTGCATCCCAGGTATGAATCCCACTTGGTCATGATGGATAATCCTTTTAATGTACTGTTGGATTCTATTAGCAAGGATCTTGTTGAGGATTTTGGCATCCATATTCATTAGAGAAATCGGTCTGTAATTCTCCTTTTTGAGGGGGTCTTTGCCTGGTTTGGGGATCAAGGTAATATTAGCCTCATAGAATGAGTTTGGTAGCTTTCCTTCTGTTTCTATTTTTTGAAATAGCTTTAGGAGAATAGGTATTATTTCTTCTTTGAATGTTTGGTAGAATTCCCCAGGAAAACCGTCTGGGCCTGGAGTTTTATTATTTGGAAGGTTGTTTATCACTGACTCAATTTCTTCATAGTTAATTGGCCTATTTAAGAAATCTATTTCTTCCTGTTTCAGTCTTGGTAGTTTATAGGTTTCCAGGAAGGCCTCCATCTCTTCCAGATTGTTTAGTTTTTTGGCATATAGCTGTTGATAAAAGTTTCTAATAATCCTTGCAATTTCAATGGTGCTGGTCGTGACCTCTCCCTTTTCAGTCATAATTTTAATAATCTCAGTCCTTTCTCTTTGTTTTTGGACAAGTTTTGCCAGTGGTCTATCAATTTTATGGATTCTCTCAAAGAACCAGCTTCTAGTCCTGTTGATCTGCTCTACTGTGGTTCTGGTCTCTAATTCATTGATTTCTGCTCTAATCTTGGTCAACTCCTTCCTTGTCAGTGGGTTAGGCCTGTCCCTCTGTTGCTGTTCCAGTTTCTTGAGGTGAGAATATAGAAACTGCATTTTAGATTTTTCTATTCTTTTGAGTGAGGCTTGGATGGCTATGTATTTCCCCCTTAGGACTGCCTTTGCAGTATCCCATAGGTTTTGGACCGTTGTGTATTCATTCTCGTTGGTCTCCATAAATTGTTTAATTTGTTTTTTGATTTCCTGGTTTATCGAGTCATTCTTGAGCAGGATGGTTCTTAGCCTCCAAGTGTTTGAGTTTCTTCCAGGTTTTTCCTTGTGGTTGAGTTCCAATTTCAGAGCGTTGTGGTCTGAGAATATGCAGGGGATAATTTCAATCTTTTGGTATTGGCTGAGACCTGTTTTGTGTCCCAGAGCATGATCTATTCTTGAGAATGTTCCATGGGCATTTGAATAGAATGAGTATTCTTTGGTTCTGGGGTGTAGTGTTCTATATATATCTATGAGGTCCAACTCGTCGAGTATGGCATTCAAAGCCTTTGATTCTTTGCTTAGTTTTTGCCAGGGTGTTCTGTCTATTTCTGATAGTGGGGTGTTGAGGTCCCCTACTATTACTGTGTTCTTATCTATATGTCTCTTTATTTTGGTTAAGAGTTGGCTTGTGTATCTTGCTGCTCCCCTGTTGGGGGCATATATATTAATAATTGTCATATCCACTTGTTGAATACTTCCTTTAAGAATAATATAGTGCCCTTCTGTATCTCTCTCTATGGCCTCTAGTTTAAAATCCAGTCTATCTGATATGAGAATTGCTACTCCAGCTTTCTTTTGAGGTCCATTTGCGTGGAAGATGGTACTCCATCCCCTTACTCTAAGTCTGAATGCATCTTTGGGTTCAAAATGAGTCTCTTGTAGACAGCAAATGGATGGGTCATGTCTTTTTATCCAATCTGCAACCCTGTGGCGTTTTATGGGAGAGTTTAAGCCATTTAGATTGATAGAGATTATTGACAGATATGATTTTAATGATGCCATTTCTCTTTAAAGTCTTTGTATCGGTTGTGACTTGCTGCTCTGTATCACTCTTGGGGCCTTTTTACCTTTATAGAGCCCCCCTTAATATCTCCTGTAGGGCTGGTTTCGTGGTTACGAAATTGGTTAATGATTGGCGATTTTGGAACGTCTTTATTTCTCCATCAATTCTGAATGACAGCTTTGCTGGATAAAGGATCCTTGGCTGCATGTTTTTCTCTGAAAGAGCTTTAAAAATGCCCCCCCAAGCCTTTCTCTCATTCCAGGTCTCTGTAGACAGGTCTGACGTAATCCTGATACCTTTGCCTTGGTACGTGAGAAATTTCTTTGCCCTGGCCGCTTTCAATACTGTATCCTTGGATCTAATATTTGCGAATTGCACTATGACATGCCGTGGCGTAGGTTTGTCCTGGTTGAGCTTGGATGGGGTCCTCTCTGCCTCTTGGACACGAATGCTTGTTTCCCTTGCTAGATTAGGGAAGTTTTCAGCTACAATTTGTTCAAATATCTCTTCTAGACCTCTGTTTTTCTCCACCCCTTCAGGGATGCCGATGATTCTGACATTGGATCGTTTCATAGAGTCAGTAATCTCCCGTAATCTACATTCGTGGGCGTGGATTTTTTTAAGACCAGCTTCTATTTTCGTTTTTTCTTCTACTAACCCATCCTCCAATTCGCTAACGCGTTCCTCTGCCTCGGTGACCCTGGCCGTCAGAGCCTCTAGTTTTGACTGTATTTGGCCCACTGAGTTTTTAATTTCTGTCAGATTCGCTCTCATTTCTGCCCTTAGGGATTCTATATTCTCAGCAACGCTTTCTCTGATGCTTTTTTCAAGTTTACTCATCATCTTGACCATTGTTGCTCTGAATTCCATTTCTGATAATTGGGATACATCCATATGTATTAATTCTGTGGCCGAGGCCAATTCTGTGGCAGAGGCCACAGACTCATTATCTTTTCTTTGCTGGGGGGGACTTCTCCTTCTCGTCATTCTGATGAAGAGAGATTGCAGGGTTGTCCAGAGCCCAAGTGTTGACTGGGACCCAGGCCGTGCGCCCTTGTTTTATAGAGATCTTAGGGATGTGGGCTTCTTCCTTAAAGAGTTTATTTATTTATTTGAGAGAGAGAGAGACAGTCAGCAAGAAAGGGAACCCAAGCAGAGGAGTGGGAGAGGAAGAAGCAGGTTCCCGGTGGAGAAGCCCGATGAAGGACTCCTTACGGAGCGTTGTGATCACACCCTAATCCGAAGACAGGTGCTTGGTGACTGCGCCACTCAGGCGCTCCGGGTTGTGGGCTTCTTGATTTTTCAGCCTGCCTTCTGGGGGAGGGGCCTGCCTGCCGGTACTCAGAAAACCCTGTTTGGGTAGAGTCTCTGTGTCCCTTGCGAGGGGGGATGGGGATGGGCACCCTGTGAGCCGGTATTTCCGGGCTTTTGTTCTCTGGCGGCTTTCCCTGGCGGTTTGCTATGCCTCTTCTGAGAGAGCAGCAGCGGCTGAAATTCAGCCTCTGTCTCAGAACAGAGGGATCGCGGATCGTTCTCCACTGATGTTCTGGCCACTTTAACTCTGTTTCTGTTGGTGCTGCTCAACCCTGCAGCATCCCGGGCTGTGCGCCCCACACCCGGCGTCCCAGCCCTCACTTCCAGGGCCGGCACGTCTCTGTCCTTTGTGTTTCCAACCCCGCCAGCCGCCAGCCGCCCCGCGCGGGCTCCCGGAGCTCCCCGTCTCAGTCTGGTGTCTCACGGGTGCTGACCGCGAGTCCGCCTGCTCCCCCGTGCAGGTGGCCCTCCAGCCGCCAGCCGCCCCGCGGACGCTCCCGGAGCTCCCGGTCTCAGCCTCGATCCAGTGAGCACACCGGAGCTCCGGAGCTCCGTGAGATGCTTGGTGGTGCACGCTCCCGGCTCACGGACTCAGTCTGCCGTTTCCAGAGTGCGGGTCCGCGGTCCGCCCGCTCCCCGGTGCAGGTGGCCCGCCAGCCGCCCTGCGCGCGCGCTCCTGGAGCTCGCGTTCTAAGTCTGTTGTCTCGCGGGTGCCGTCCGCGAGTCCGCCTGCTCCCCCGTGCAGGTGGCCCGCCAACCGCCAGCCGTCCCGCGTGCGCTCCCGGAGCTCCCTTCTCAGCCTGCTGTCTCAAGCGTGCGGGTCCGCGGTCTGTCCGCTCCCCCTTGCAGGTGGCTACCGCTTCCCGGCGCCCTGACACGGCGGCTCCCTCCCCCTTCTGTTTAGCTTCCGATATCTGTGCGCGGTTTCACGGCTCCCCGCTTCGTACCTCGATACTCAGCGCTGGAGATGTTCATTTGTAGAGATCCAGATGTATCTTCCTGCGTCTCAGGCTGATTCCGTGGATATTCCTGCTGGTTCTGGTACCTATCCAGCTCAACTCAGGGGACCGGCTGAAAAAGGGGTCCCCTACTCCTCCGCCATCTTAACCTCCTCCTCTGATATAAGTATTCTTACACACTATGGGGCACCTAGATGGCTCAGTCAGTTAAGTGGCCAACTCTTGATTTCGGCTCAGGTCATGATCTCAGGGTCCTGGGATCAAGCCCTGTGCTCAGCACAGAGTCTACTCGAGACTCTCCCCTTTCCTCTGCCCCTTCCCGTGCTTGTGTGCTCTCTACATAAATAATTCTTTAAACAAAAAAAGGTATTCACTACACAGAAGAAAAAGAATTGTAGATCAGATACTCTGAGGCAGAGGTCTTAGAACACCTACTTATTAATGCTCAAAAATAGAAAGCAACATAGTTGTACTTGGTAGTATCTGAAAATTAGCATGCTTCCAAACATATAACGATTTAAGCCAGTTTTCAAACACAATATAATACTTTTTAAAATATGCAAACTTAATTATATACCTTGTGCTTTCCTTGGAGATTCATAGCTAGGCATAAGTTACATTTCAAACAGTGGAAAAAGTCTTCCTTTGGACCAATCCTAAAAATACACAAGAAAGCCAAAAAATTAGCTTCATTTTCACTACAATGATAATTTACTCATTTTTATGTAAGTTTAGTTTCATTGTAAAGTTAGTTCAAATCACAATGACGAACATGGGGTAAACCCCCACCTCCCCAGTGTTACTCCCCAAACATAAGCACTATAAACAGAATGGTATCTATCCACATTTTTTCTATAAAAGTGTATACGCAATACATACACGCACACACCCTTTGGGCTTTATTTTTACATAAACGGATTCTTTCTATATATCCTGTTCTGCGACTTTTTTTCACTGAAAACATATCCTGAAGATTATTCTGTCTATATGGAACCACTTCATTTCTCTTCATAATTACACAGTATTACATGGTATGGATAGATCATAATTCTTAAAAGTATTCCCGTATATAATTTACTATCTTTAGTCAATACAATGATATAAAATAAATATGCTTATAGAGGGACACCTGGGTGGCTCAGTCAGTTAAGCGTCTGCTTTCAGCTCAGGTCATGATCCCAGGGTCCTGGGATCGAGTCCCCCATCGGGCTCCTGCTTCTCCCTCTCCCACTGCTTGTGCTCTAACAAATAAAAATAAAATCTTCAAATAAATAAATAAATACGCTTATACAGACACCACTCAGCCCATCTGTTGATAATTTTTATAAGATTCCTAAAAGTGAAACTATGGGATCAGAGGGTATTGCATCATTGGTTTTGATACTAACAAACTGACCTCCAAAAAGACAATACTAAATTATGCTCCCATTAACAATGTGTGACAGCACCCATGTTCCCCACACCCCAGTGAACACTGGTTACCTAGATGATAGACAAATAAAAGATGTCATTTTAATTTGCATTTCTCAGGTAATGAGACAGGAAATATATTTTAATGTTTATGAACCATACGGATTTCTACTGTGGATTGTATGTTCATGTATGCTCCGTTCATTCTACGGTATCTGCCTTTTACCATTTTAAAACATCTGTTTATATATCCTGACTATTCATCTTTTTCATTTGTATATTTACAATCTCCTGGTATGTCATCTATCTTGATTTATATATTTTGTCATACAGCCATTTTAACTCCTACGTACTAAAAAGCCACTGATATGTTTTCCTTTACGGCTTATGCTTCTGCCTCTTGTTTAGGAAAGACTTTTGAAATCTACAGGTTATAAATATATGTATACCTCTAATACTTAGGAATTTTTATATTTTTCTTTTATCCATTTGAAATGTATTACGCATGATAAAGATGACTGCCAGTTGTCCCCAAATTTTTATTATCCCCTTCTTTCACAATAAGAAAACACTTAGCTAGGCACAGGGGTGTCCTGAATAAAGACCGTTTGCAACTTCTCTGGACGTTGTGAATAAAAGAGATAAATGAAAATTCTATGTTGTGCCCTTACAAAAAAGGAAAGCTCAACAAACCCTAAACACAAGCAATGTGAAAAAAAACTCTATCACTGAACATCACAAACTGCTCAAAACCAAAGATAAAGAGAAAATCTTAAAAGCATCCAGAAAAAAAAAAAGGCCTGTATAGAGGAACAAAGATAAAGATGACACCAGACCTCTCACTGCAAACAATGCATCAGGTATTATATAGAATACAGTAGAGGGACACCTTTAAGGTACTGGAAGAAAAAACTGTCAGCTTAGAATTCTATATCCAACAAAATATCTTTCGAAAGTGAAAGCAAAATAAAGATATTTCTTTTTTTTTTTTAAAGATTTTATTTATTTATTCGACAGAGATAGAGACAGCCAGTGAGAGAGGGAACACAAGCAGGGGGAGTGGGAGAGGAAGAAGCAGGCTCATAGCGGAGGAGCCTGATGTGATGTGGGGCTCAATCCCATAACGCCGAGATCACGCCCTGAGCCGAAGGCAGATGCCTAACCGCTGTGCCACCCAGGTGCCCCCAAAATAAAGATATTTCTAACATACAAAAACCAAAATGATTTACTACCAGAAGACTCTGTTTAAACAAAAACAGCCAATTTGGCATCAGTACTTGAAATCCCAGTTAGAGGTGATCTGGGAGGCTCCGCAGCAGTGTCTCTCAAACTTCACCCCAACACACAGTAAATACTTTTACATCCTGACCCAGTTCTCCCTCCCCACCCCCACTCATGTGTGTGCTCTCTCTCTCAAAATTTAAAAAAAAAAAAAAAGTGTAAAACCCAGAAGAACATGAAGCAACAATTATACCAACAAATACCAAACATCAATCATGATCCCACCACTCATAGGTAATTACTGCTAATATTTTGGTATGTACGATATCCTGACAGACATTTTGTATCAATCATTCTCCCAATCCCTAAATATTATTCAAGAAATTACTTTTAATATGGGTTTGCAAATTTAACAATCCTCCAACATACATGTTGGTTCTCATTTTTCATTATTATATTTTTGTTATATATTTATGGGTACAAGACATACTCCACACATTATTTTTGGTACATATCTCTATTTGCTTGGAATAATCTAAAAATGGAATTATACAGTCAAAGGGCTAAAACATTTTTTAAGATCAAAAATCAGAACCCAAAACCACATTTGCCATATCATACTCTCATGGTAAATATCCGGTGCTTACTTAATAACAATAAGAAATTATATTTCCCCATTTTAAAAAAAGAGAAAAAGCTCATTCTAGTACATTTCAGTAAGGATATATGCACCCATTGCCAAAAAATTCAGTGTTGGATGTCTGCCTCTGAAGAAAAACTGAAACCCTATCTTTAGGGCACGTCACTCTTTGAGATTGAGAGAATTACTGTGATAGTCAAAACATTATCTAAATATCATGGAGCTATTTTAAAATACAAAAGCAGGAATAATATATTACTAAACTCTATAAGAACCACTGATTTCCTTATAATGATTACTGCCTGAAGACAATTTTCAAGCCCAGAGACCAGAGTCAAGCTTAGAGGTATTGTAAGTACCAAGCACCAGTAGGAGAAATCTGATCACCTTTACCTTGCAGATTTGTTTAATGGACTAAAAGCAATAACTAGATTTCATAATATACTTAAGACAAAAAAGCTGTCTTTAACATCCAAAAGAGGACTCATTGTAAAAGAGTATCAAAGAAGGTTCAACTACAAAATAAAAAGACATATATTTAAGCAAAAACAGAATAATTCATACATTCAAATGACATGATTTTTTAAAATCATGGGTAAAGGGTTTCCAACAACACTGCTATTGGAAAAACATTTAACTTGTCTTTTGATATTTTTATTGTTTAAAAAATTGTCATTATCTTATGGCTATGTCATTTCTGACTAAACACAGTATTTGCCAATCTTACTTAATAGATTTTGCTCCCAATATCTTTTTCTTTTTTAGAGAGGGAGGGGGAGTGCGGGAGAGGCAGAGGGAGAGAGAGAATCTTAGGAAGGCTCCACACCCAGCATGGAGCCCAATGCAGGGCTTGATCTCACAGCCCTGAGATCATTACCTGAGCTGAAATCAAGAGGTGGATGCTTAACCAACTGAGCCACCCAGGCACCCCTACTCCCAATATCTTTAAGCAAATTTTAAAAAAATAAAAATGAATACCTCTGAAAATCCCCAAGAGGAATGTATTTTCAGTGTGCTATAGGCACTCTGAAAGAACTGTACAAACACATTCCAAAGATTTTTTTAACAATGACAATAGACATAATACCACCTAAAATACCTACCTGAAGTGATCATAATCATCTGTCTAAAACACATACCCTAGATAAATGGCCTCACAAGAAAATGAATGAACAATGTATTTTTTTTAAGATTTACTTATTTTTATTTTAGAGAGGGAGAGCAAGAGAGCAAGAGAGTGTGGGGGGAGGGGCAGAGGGAGAGGGAGAGAATCTCCAGCAGACTCCTGCTGAGCATGGAGCCTGACACAGGACTCGATCTCATGACCCAGAGATCATGACCTGAGCCAAAATCAAGAGTTGGATGTTCAACCAACTGAGCCACCCAGGTGCTCCTACACAATGTATTTCTAAGGGGGAAAAAAAATGGATTCCTCACCTACTCAGTCATTCAACAGGAGGGACTTCAATTCACAGTATTTTGTTACATGAAGCTAGACCATCCCATTTTGCTAAAAGGATGTAACAGCATTCTTCCACCTTTAATGACGTTTATACACCAAATTTACTTGGTACGGCTCCTAAATAGAGAAATGTTGAAAGAAAGTATGTGTATAAAGTATTTGGAAGAGGGGCACCTGGGTAGCTCAGTCCGTCAAGCACCAGCCTTCAGCTCAGGTCATGGTCCCAGGGTCCTTAGATCAAGCCCCTCAATGGGCTCCCTGCTCAGTGAGGAATCTGCTTCTCCCTCTCCCTTTGCCCCTCCCCCCACTTGTGCTCTCTCTCTCTGGCTCACTCTCCCTCTCAAATAAATAAAAATCTTAAAAAAAAAAGTATCTCAAAGAAAACAGATGATGTAAAAATTGAAAAAATTTACAGGATTGATCATCCTAAATAAGGTGTTTATAAATCTAAAAATAAAAAATATTTTGTTATAGTGAAACTAAAAAGATAGTCACCTTTAAATACAATTATGAGCTCTCAGGGTTTCAAAAACATTCAATTTGACAACGCATAGACAGAAGTAATGATAAGCCAGAATCTATTAGTGACATATTTGAGATCTGGAATGAATATTATATTTTGATGGTATGAGTGCAGGAACTGAAAAATTTACAGGACTATAAATTAAAGTAATTACAAGCTAGAACCTACTAGAATTGTATCTAAAACCTGGAATCAGTTATTAACAAGATAGACATGTGCCAGATTCATGAATGACAAATGACCATTAAATAGCTACATTCAAAGGACACTGTCAAATTTAGTACATACCCCTTCAGAACTAGAAAAATATGGAATCAAAATTTAGATCTGCAACGTTTAAATTCTTATTAAAATTTCCAATGAAGTTGTCTTTCACTGCCTTTATTCTTGTCATTTATAATAAATATATAAGTAATATACAATAAATAAAAATATTCTCTTATTTGTAAAAGGATTTAAAAATATACTTAGATGCTAAATGTTGATGACAAATTTTCCTCATATACAGACAGAAATCATAATACCAAAAACATTTTGCTAACGATACACAACCTACAAATTACTAAGCACCTACTGTATACATGGCACTTCCAGGTATACAAATTTAAACTTTGAAAATACCTTGATCTCATGAAGCTTAATATTTACCAGGTGTAGGAATTTAAAATTTGAGAACATCTTAATTTCATGAAGCTTAATACATATAGAGTAAGATGAGATGTCTATCTATTCTGCACACTCAACAACTTGATAGTCAATAAATTAACTATAAAATGTATTGATTCCTTTGTTATATAGTGGTAATTAAAAACTGTGTGCAGATCTGACATACAAAATAACTCAATACAAGACTGAAAATGAATTGGAGCTCATGAATCAAACAGGATGAACCCTAGAAACAAGGTTCTGTTAAAAAAAAAAAAGCCACAGAAAAAATTTATAGAGTATGATTTTAAAAAAAAGCAAACCTAAACATGTATTGTAAACTTCCACTCCACAAAGATAAAGTAGCCTGTATAGGACCAAAGCTCCCACTGACAACTACAAAGGCTAGATTCAAAGAAAACAAACAAGCTATTTAATAGCAGTAAAGAACAACTAAGGGCTTAAAGGATCAATATCCCAGAGAGAAGGGAAATTCCCTGAGGCAAAGCCAACATTCCCTTCCTCTTCCTCCTTGGGGAACTTGCAGTCCCTACGCTATTCTGTTAGAAGCTAAGGATCTAAGCACCAAGCAGTAGGTAAGAGGATAGGAAACCAGGTAAACCCTCTGGCAATTTCTCTGCTACGGAGACAAAACACCGGAGGCCAGGTCCCACCACAAGAGATGAACTGGTAAACACCTTGGCTTTAAGTCAAGCCCCCAAAGGATCCATGTCCTAGGAGCCTGAGTGTTAGGGAAAACAAAATAGAACAGGACTTATAAATGAAACTTGGCCTCGAATGATCTCAATCTTTAATTGTATCAATGGGATCTGTCTCTAATTAAGTGCTTGCCAAAAGAAAATTCTCTTTGGACAAAATTAGCATCCAGAGCTTATACAATTTTGTCCAACAACCAACTAAAACGAAGTATCAAGCATGCCAAAAGGCAGGACTAAAGAACCAAACACCAGAGGAGGAAAAACAGAAATCAGAACTGACCCACAGATAATCAAGATCGTGGATTTCTCAGATATTGCCTTTAAATTACCAGTGATTAATATGTTGAAGGAAAAAAAAAAGGTGAAGAATTTCACCTAAAAAATGGAAGGTACAGAGGGTGGGGGAGGACTAAATGTAAATTCCATAATTTTAAGGGGGAAAAAAAAAACCTAAAATGAAAAACTCACTAGATTAAATAGACTATTCAACACAGTACGGAAGAGACCTGGGAGATAAATCAGTAGGAAGTATGCAATTTAAGCATGAAGGGGGGAAAAAAGATAAATGCAGAAAAAAAAATTTAAGAGACATATGGGACACGGTGAAAAGTCTCAGGAGAGGCAAAAGCAGGGGGCAGAAACATTATCTGAAGAGATACCGGCCAAGAATATTTCAAAACTGAGAGAAGACATCAAGCTACGATTCAAGAAATTCTACAAATTGCAAGCCGGATAAATATCTCACAAACCTGGGCACATCATGGAAAAACTGCTAAAAACCAATGACTTGAAAACATCTAGAGAAGTATAAAAGACAGATTATCTTCAAAGAAGCAATAATAATCCGGTGACTCAAAACAGAAACCATGGCACCAGAGTATCTTTAAAATGCTGAAGGAAAGTAATTCTATATCCAAAACAGATAAAATCTTAAAAATGAAGGCAAAATAAAGACATTTTCAAAGAGACAAAAAAAGTGACAGAATTGTCACCAGCAGAGCCTCACTAACAGTAATAATGAAAAGAATTCTAGGGGCGCCTGGGTGGCACGGCGGTTGGGCGTCTGCCTTCGGCTCAGGGCGTGATCCCGGCGTTGTGGGATCGAGCCCCATATCAGGCTCCTCCGATATGAGCCTGCTTCTTCCTCTCCCACTCCCCCTGCTTGTGTTCCCTCTCTCGCTGGCTGTCTCTATCTCTGTCCCATAAATAAATAAAATCTTTAAAAAAAAAAAATAATAATGAAAAGAATTCTTGAACCTGAAGGAAAATAATCCTTAAGACAAAGGAGATGCAGAAAGGTAAGAAGGTAAGAAGAGTAACAGAAATGGTAAATATGTAGGTAAATCTAAGAATATATTGGCTGTTCAAAACAATGTCTATAGAGTTTATACACATTAAAAAACATGACAACAATTGCATGTAAATCCTTTTAGTTAAGGTTCTTGCATTGCCCAGAAACAATAAACGCATTTACTCTAGTAAACCAAGGGTGTATGTTATAATTTCTAAGATAACTACTAAGAGAATAATAGAATAGAGAATGCATCTCTAACAAGTTTACAGAAAATAATAACAAAATAGAAAAATTGCTGATTAATCCAAAAGAAGGCAAGCAAGGAGGAAAAAAAGACAAACAGACAAAAACTAAGGGAATAGAAAATACTAAAATTGTAGTCTGAATTGGAAAATTGTACATTGTATATTTATATATATTTATACAATTATAAGTAGACTAAATATGCTAATTAAAAATAGTTTTCATCGAACTCCATAAAAAATAAAATTCAACTACGTTCTGCTTACAAGATACATGTCTTAAATACAGATGTTTGGAACAAAAAAAAGGATGGATACACATGCAAAAACTCATCAAATGAAAGCTGATCTAGATATAGTAGCTCTTAAGGCAGGAAATATTGCTAACAATAAAAAGAGACATTATATAGTGATAAATGGGTCAATCATAAAGGAAAATAGAGAAATTCAATGAAAACACCTAACGATATTGCCTTAAATATATAATAACACAAAAGAGCATATACTATATGATCCCATTTACAAAAGTTCAGGAGAGTGGTCACCTTTGGAAGAGTGTATTGACTTGAAGGGGGCATAAGAGAGGCTACTATATTGCTATGAACATTCCACTTTTTGATCTGGGTGGTGATTAAAAAAATGTTTTCCTAAGTAAACTCATAAGGTGTTTGTCTATGATTTCTGCATCTTTTGGTATGTTTGTTATCCTTCCTGAAAAACAAACTACATAAAAGCTAGAAAGTGATTTAAAATATTCAAGACAGTGGTTATCTCCAATGGGAAAGAGAAAAGACCAGTGGAACACCTGGAGCTCCAACAGTATTGGTAACATTCTATTTCTTTTTCCTTTTTTTTTTTTTTTAAAGATTTTATTTATTTATTTGACAGAGAGAGAGAGACAGGCAGCAAGAGAGGGAACACAAGCAGGGGGAGTGGGAGAGGAAGAAGCAGGCTCCCAGTGGAGCATGGAGCCCAATGTGGGGCTCGATCCCAGGATCCTGGGATCATGCCCTGAGCCAAAGGCAGACACTTAAAGACTGAGCCACCCAGGTGCCCCGGTAACATTGTATTTCTTAAACTGAGTGACTTATTTATTGTATTAGTATGCCTTATAACACATTGTACATATGTGCTTTTGTATATATCTAATACAGAATTTTTAGAGAGAAAAAATTCTTATATATGGCATGTTGATGGTAACTTATCAGTAAGAGACTGGACTGTAGGTTATTTTTATTCTTTCTAAATTTTCATATTTTCCAATTTTTATAAAATCAGCTTATATCTTGAGAATTTTTTTAAAACTGATTTTTAAAAAAGAAAAGTCCACCCTAATTTTCTACTTCAGTTGCCTACAAAACACTTCATATAATAGTGTATTTTATATCCAAAAGTATTTAAAATTTTAAATAGCCACACAATAATTGATGGGCTAATTAAATTACTACTACAAAAGAGGCATGAAAAATTTTTTTAGAATAACGGAAATGTTTTTTATCTTCATCGTGTTGGTAGTAACACAGTTATGTATATTTGTCATACTTACTAGACACTTAAAATGAATGCATTTTATTAGATGCAAATTATATCCCAACAAAGTTGATTTTAAAAACTATTATTGCCCAGGTACATTAAAAGCAATTAGAAAAGAACATATTACATACAGTACCTACAAATTCCACAGTTTTCACAATGATACTGCTTCTTGTCTTTGTCAAAGAGATGGCATATACTGCAATAATATTCCCCAAACAATGTGCTACATTCTTCGCAAGTCTGTTGGGCCTAAAACAGACACGTGTAATTAAAAATTAAATTTACCAAACCATTTTGTATTATTATTTGAATATCCACAATTTATGTTACAATACATGCAGATTTTTATAAGGCTTTAAATATTTAAATCAAAGATATTGCTTAGAGTTAAGGAAGTCTTATTTGCAATACTGTTGATTAAATTTTGTAAACCACCTTAACAAACATTTTTTTAAAAAGAAAATAGAAATGTGATAAAATCTTACGTGTTGAATTTTTTCACAGTTGATGCACTGCACTTCCTTTACTTTAAAGCGATCTAGCTGATGATCTTCATTGTTATCATGACACAACCGACAAGTATAAAGTTTGTCACAGCAAGGTGCCTAACGCCCAGGGGGAAAAAGAGTTATAAAAAGAGAAAAACAAGTTTACAATGCAAAAAAAAATTTTCTTCCTCCTCCTCCTGGAACAAAGTCAAAAAATACAACCAATGGATCAGTTTGTAAACTGATCCTAAACATAACTTTTCACTGTTTCTTAGCATATTTTAACTATTCCCCCTCAACATCTATGTCTGTATCAAGTTGAACATAATCTGGTCCTTAAAGACAAAGAATTATGAAGAATGGACATTCACAGAAAGAACTACTAATCCCACAACACCCTAAACTCATCCTCAGCCTAAATGGCAGGCAGGCAACTTCTTCTGAGACATTTCCAGATAAATTCACTTAACTTCTTCAACCCTTAAACATTAACTATAATAAAGATTATATTTCAATTCACTTGTGTTTATTAACCATCAACTATACTCTTGATATTTTAGAGGATACAATAAATGTAAGAGATAGCCATTGTTTTCAAAAGTGGCAGACTACCAAAATTTTTTCTCTCCTTCTTCCTGGACACATGATTGCCCAGCTATATACTACAGTTCCCAGCCTTCTTTTTATTTCAGCTGTGGCCAAATGACTAAGTTCTTACCAAAAGAATATGAGCAGAAAAAATCAGTGCCACTCGTGGGCCTGAGTATTAAAAAACTGGGCATGCCTCCTCCTCCACGCTCCCTTTCCCCTTTCCATCAGATGAAACCTGGACATGGCAGCAACCCAGCTGATGACTGCATGCCCTAAAACATGGCAAAATAATACAGTGGGAAGAACTTGTCCCTGGAGTGATCATGTGGATCAGTCTCATCGCCAAACTGGATAATTCACCTTGAAATTGTTAGGTGGGAAAAAATAAATTTGTAATTCTTTAACCCACGTTACTGTTGGGTTTTTTGTTACCCTTAGTAACTTACTCTTGTCCTAACTGGTACATCAAGAAGTTTCCAAGCCAGTAAGTTAACCCAGTGCTTTCCATATACTGTGACCTTCCAGAGCCACTCATTACTAAAGATTTCTTATGATGATTTACCACAACACCGTTCATTCAGTAAAGATTTTAACACTCAACTGGTACCCTTTCTCTCCCAATACTACTCTTGTCCTAAATCTTAGTGATCTGCACACCCACCATGATAAGATACCCTGAACTTTTAACTCTCAATTCCTTGACTTTCTCACTTCCAATGGCCTTGTCCTCCAAGCCTCCTCAGTCACATATTCTCACAGTCATACCACAGAACAGTGGTTCTCAAATGTTTTGGTCTCAGCACCCCTTTACAGTCTTAAAAATTACTGAGGATCTCGAAGAGCTTTTGATTATGTGAATTATCTCTATTGACACCATACTATAAAATAAAACTGAAAGGTTTTTAAAACATTACTTCTTTTAAAAACAACAGTAACAAACCCATTACATGTTAACATAAATGACATATTTTAATGAAAAATAACTAGGTTCCCCCAAAATAGCTGGTTTCTCATTTCTGCTTCAACTTCTGTATTCAATCAGTTTAGGTGAAGTATATGAAGAAACTTTGGACCCACAAATATATAATTGAGAAAGGGAGGAGCATTTTAAAAGACTTTACAGAGAATCCTTCTCTGATACTACACCAAAACTCAACTACTCTTATAAATGATCAGTTGTAACATAGACACTGAAAATTGTATTGGTGAACTTTTCTCCCTCTGTTACATTAAAATCCATTTATCTATCCTGCACTTGGAATCAAGCTTTTACCCACACATTAGTCATTTGGAAAGTATCAGTTCACTGAGTTCTACAGCTCTTCCAAATGTTCACACATTTTCCATGCAATATAAAAAAATCGTATTTGTTAACATCACTACCTATCTCATCAGCAAAGTCTCTAGGTATTGGGACACTTTCAAGCTTACAGAGGCTTATACGAGTGTTTCAAAATTCTAATTTTTATGTGAACGCTTGAATTCTACCACTGTCAATTGTTTTCCTTGGAATGACAGTTTCTTTTCAACAGTTCACTTTTCAAGAAAGTGCCCACCAAATACTCAAGTCTGAATAACCAGATTTCAAGTAAAAACTGTTACACGAGAAACTAGTTCAGTTCACAATCCAATTGCGTAAGAACTTTCCTCACAACGACCGTCTAATTTTAGTTTGCAGAAGTGCTTGATGAAAACATCCCATTCCATCAAACATGTAAAAAGACATGTATTCAAGAGTTGAGATTTTATAAAATTAGTAATTTTATTGCTTTAATTTTATCAATGACATTCTTAAGTAAAACTTTTTTTTTTTTTAAACTACAGGCATAGTACAGGTCAGATGCCAGCAGTTTTAGTAACTGCTTTTGCACACACTGAAAAACACAACACCTGAGTATTAGAAAGTACTTTTGACTACGAGGATCCCCTGAAAGGGCCTCAGGAATCACCAAGGGGTCCATTCACCACACTTTGAGAACCACTGCTCTAAAGCAAGAACTGAATCCTGTTTATATCATATTTTCAAGCATGAAATTCTCTAACCACTACCTCTCTTTCCAACTCACTTCAATGCTTCCCTTACACATACTCTAGTTCCTTCCTTCTCTCTTCCTCTACATACTCTCCTATCCAAAACCCCAAGTCTGGTTAAACCCAATTCTCTCCTGTATAGGAATAGCCAGATAAAGCTAAAGAAAAACACACTGGTCTCACTTTTAAGTCATGATCACTAATAAAAAGTGGGTTTTTACTACCACGTTTCTCTAGTCAATTCCCTCATTCTTCTACAGTCCTAGGACCTAAAATCTAGATGATTGTTTCACACCTTCTCTCTTTAAACCTTTTCCTCCACCCTTACACTCCACTCATAATCTTGATTATTAAAAAAGAAATAATCAAAGAAAACATTCTCTCACAAACTCTATCAACCCACTTGCAAATGTACCTAATACTCAGTCTTCCCTTGTTAGATGTTTTTCTGTAAGGCCAACTCCTCGAATTGTGTACTGGATGCCATCTTTTCTGTGATTACTCAAGAGCAGTAAATAATCCTACAGTTTTTCCTTTCCCTCCTGCATTATAAAATGTTCTCACTTCATGGGATGCCTGGGTGGCTCAGTCGGTTAAGCATCAGCCTTGAGCTCAGGTCATGATCCCAGGGTCCTGGGAAGTCCTACATTGGGCTCCTTGCTCAGCGAGGAGCCTGCTTCTCCCTCTGCCTGCAGCTCCCCCTGCTTGTGTGTGCTCTCTCTCTCTCTCTGACAAATAAATAAATAAATTAAATATTTTTTAAACAAACATTCTCACTTCACCGGGCCATTTCCAAGAATATGCAAACATGCTGCAATACCTCCCATTTTAAAGGGGAAAAAAATCTCATGATACCACATCTCTCAGCAACCACATTTTCTCTCTCTCTCTCTTTCACAGCAAAACTCCAAGAATTGTCTATCAAGGCTATTTCCAGTTTCACTGCTCTCATTCTCTCTCAATTCCACTCCACTCCAGCTTTGTCCCAATCGCTCCACTGAAACTTCCCTTGTTAAGATCACCAGTGACCTCCCCACCAAATTTAAAGGTCAATTTTCAGTTCTTATCTTACTCAAACGGCAGCGTTAAACTCTTCACTTAAAACTCTTCACTTGGCTTCTGGTATTTGAGGAAGAAGGAGGGGGAAGGCAAAAAAGTATTTGATACTCAGGGTCAAGTATCTCAGCGCTATGAAACACAGACATATTTATGTGGTTTCTTGGGGGAAAGGGCCAACATGTCAACTTCAGTTCTAGTCATCAAGTTTCAAAGAGTTACAGAATATGTCAGTGGAAATGGAGTCGTAAGGATAGCATTCAATTTGCTTACACAACCCTCGGTGAACGACTAACTTTCCAAGAGCTTCACCCAGTGCAGTGGAGAATGTTCACCAAGCCTGGCCTACAAAGGCGGCTCTAAGTTGTCCTTACAGGCCTCATACTTTTTTTTTTAATGAAACAGGAACTTTTATCACCCCTATCTTACAAACGGAGCACTCGCTCAAAAGCACTGAGCTATCAAGGGTCAGAGCTAGATTTGGGGGTAGGGCTGTGGGACTCCAAACCTCAAGCTTTCTAAGTAAAATATTTAAACTGCTTCTTGCAGCAACAACAAAAAATCAGGAAACTGAATGGGTGTCAACTCAAAAAGTTTCAGATTTACTAGCAATTTTCCTCAAAGTAAAGAGCAAAAATAACAATACATGCATACTGGGCACTTTCCTACACATACTCTCCTATTCAGTGGCAATTACACTGCTGTCTTCCTATTTCACAAAAACATTTTCTAGGCAGGCTTAGGCATACTCATTGACTCAAAAATGAAGCTGGCAAGCTGTAAAACTTATTCACTACAGAAGCTGAAATTGTATTCCGATTCTCCACTTATTTATCCCTCTTCCATTATTTCATCACACACCTGATAAGTCACCCTGGCAAAAAGCCAGCCTGGCCCGGGGCTGCCTCAGTCAACTTATAGTAGCAAAAGACTAAATAAACCCATTGATAAGGTGACTGATGTGCGAGCTCAAGCTCTTCCCAATCTGAGAGCTTTGCTTACGAAGTGTGAAGCAGGAGAAAAGCTGGGGCCTGGGGTCGCCTTGCCAAAACGTTCTCCACAGCAGAAACCCAATTCGAGGTGGAGAAGGTAACCTGACAAACATTTTGGCCTCTAATTTAAGCCCAGCCTAACTGCCTTGCCCACTCCGCCCCCGCCCGGCCCGGCGGAAGCTTGTAAGGGAAGAGCCCATTTAAGTCGTCACCTTCAGGAGACATCCTCTGTCATAGTGCTCGCAGCCCCGCCGCCCTTGCTTTTGGCTGCGGGCGCCATCTTCCCGCGCCGAGGCCGCCATCTCCTCCACCTCCCCTCAAACTCCACGGACCCTTTCCCCAGAATGAAAACCACGCCCAGAGAAGTAGCGTCACTAGCGCACCCCCTCCCGGCCTCAGAAGCCAGACGAGTTGGTATGGCGGCTGAGCACGTGACCCGGGGCAGCCGGATTTCCGGTTCCCGGGGCTACGGGGCGGAAGTGAAGGGAAACGCAATCTCTGTCGTCGACGTTAGTCGCTGACTTCGCTGCTAACGGTAATAACTCTTAGGTTGCTTCTTCTCCCCCCACCCCACCCCCATCGATACTCGCCCAAACTCTGGGCGTGGTTCGGGGCGAGGTGGACCATAGCGGCTCGGAGACGCCCGGTGGCCCCAGAGGAAGGGACGCTCTCCGGCGGCATCCGCACCTGCGACAGGGCGGCCCCTCCCTTTCTCCCTGCGGGGGCCCGGAGCCTCGAGAAAGGGGCGGAGCTCCGCGGGCCCGGCGTTCGGACCGGGTACCTGCGCGCGCTGCTCCTCCAGCACTAGGCATTCCCCGGCCCTTCGAGCTGCTGCTGCTTTTCCTCGTTCTTCATACCTTCAAGATAGGCATTGACGTTTACTATGTGCCAGTCACCAGTTAAGCATGGGGACAAAAAGTGAGAAAAAACACACGCCCCACCATGCCCTCTTGGAACTCACAGACTGGCAAGGGAGAAACACATTCATCAGAGAATCACTGAAATAAGATGACAATTTTGAGAAGTGCTAGGAAGAAGTTTGTGTTCTGTGAGAGCTAATGCTAGATGGGATCTGATTTCATCTGTCAAGGAAGGTTTCCCTGGGGAAGCAACACGTAGTTAAAAGATGAGTAGGAGTTAGTGTGCAAAGGCCTTGTGTCCTGGTGCCTGTAAGAAGCCACGGAAGAGAAATGTACAAGCCTGCAAGATTGAGTCAGACACTTCAGAGTGCATAGTGAAATGCATTTGCCTTGTAAAGAGCCAAGCCCCTGGAAAATTTTTAAAGCTGACGGTGTTGAAGAAAATATTTTGCCTTTGGCTTTCTTGCATGATTTCACAGTACCTAAAACATGCTGGGGAAAAGTAAATATGTTGCCCTTAGCTTTGAAGTTACTAACTCTTACCGTTTTAATTTTCTTTCAGTTCTGTTATGAGTTGCTAAAATCATGGTGAAATGTTGCTCGGCCATTGGATGTGCTTCGCGCTGTTTGCCAAATTCCAAGTTAAAAGGACTGACATTTCACGTGTAAGATTTTGCTGTAGTTAAGCCAAGTACTTCTGACTGTTATAAAAAGCCAAGGAGAGTTCCACTTAAATCTTCAGTTTTGAACTTTAGTTCCCAAATCTGTTAATAGCTTTTTTAGCTAAATTTGAAGTGACAGTGATACATTTACATTTTTGTAATTTAGTTTAAAAATTTAAGATACCTGCCAAGGTATCAGAGGCTAGTACACAAAAATATCAAGCTCATTTTTGCTAATATTATTACTTTGCATTTTAACATACCTTCAAAGAAATTCAGTTTTGTTTACAATCTGAAGGAAGAAAGGATCTTTGCCCAAATAAGTCCTGTCCTTTCTGTTTAGAAATAGGTCAGACTTATGTTGTAGAGAAAAAATAGAAATTACAAGCCCAGACCAAGGGCTCTTTAGCAGTATTACAGATAAGTCAAGACAATCCAATTTTTCTATTTTAGCCATTCTTCTGAAAGCAAAGGAAAGGAATAATAAGATTTAATCATTACTCATTTGCTAAAGGTTTATTTTGCTGCTTTTGTGCCAGGCACTGTGCCACATGCTAGAGAAAGATCTGTTAACTACTTTGTTAGGTATGAGGAAACAAAAAATAAGTATGTTGTATACCCTACCTTTTCCAAAAAAGATTTGAATCAGCTTGGAAAATTGAAAAGATATTGATATTGGTTTCCAGATCTCTCAAAATAGTTCTTATCTCTAGAACTCCATACTCTGCAGCAGTTCTTTGCCTCATTCACTAAGCATTTATAGACCTGTTATGTATTAAATGCTATACTAAACAACCTTCTGATGCTGACAGAAGAATGAAGGTACAAGGTACTCTATTCATCTGGGATAAATTCTGGATATTGCTTCATGCAGGAAAAGGCACAAGTGATATTATCATGTATAGATGAAGAAAAACCTCCAGTTGTGGATCTTCCTATAAGGTTGAAATATCCATTGAAGCTTTTCTTTATAATATCAGGAAAATTGAAATGAGGGCCATATGTCTGCAGCATGATTGGTAGAAAAATCTATTAAAACTCAAAGTTCTGAAAGCATGATTCATGATGGCTTCTGAATATTCCATTTCCCAAGAGTAATAACAAACTCATCAATGAACCAATTTAATCACAGCCTTAGTTCAAGGATCTATCAGTGGTGTTTAATTTTAAAATACTTTTTTGTATTTTTTTTTCTAGATTCCCCACAGATGAAAACATCAAAAGAAAATGGGTATTAGCAATGAAAAGACTTGATGTGAATGCGGCAGGCGTTTGGGAGCCTAAAAAAGGAGATGTGTTGTGTTCAAGGCACTTTAAGAAGACAGATTTTGACAGAAGTGCTCCAAATATTAAACTGAAACCTGGAGTTATACCTTCTATCTTTGATTCCCCATCTCACTTACAGGTTTGTTTATGAGACACCGCTTACCATCATTACTCATTTTTTATGGTACTATTGAAGAACCTTTACCACTTAGGCTAACATTTTTATTGTTTGCTTATTCCTCTGAAGTCCATTTTTTGAGTTTTCACATTTGTAAGCTACTGCTTCAGCTTCTGTAATATGTAGTAGGAGTATTTTACTAGTAGCCACTCAGAAGTATTTGTATGTTACTAAGATTGGTGAAGGAAACTGACTTTAGGAATTAACATATCGCAGGATTTGTATCTAAACAATGGAGGAAAATAAGAGGGTTGAACTGAAGTTCCAAGTTAGCAGTCCTTACACTGAAGCAAAAGTCAAGAGCAGAGCCACTAATAAGACCAAAATATACTTTTAGAGCTACATATATTCAAGCTTAAAGCTTAGGTAGAACTAGAAGGAAGAAAAGCAAAAGAGATGAGAACAGAAGAATGAAAGGAGAAAAAGGGTAAGAAAAAGAAAATAAAAGGATTGTATAAGTAAAATCTAGTTGAATTTTGTGTTTTTTTCTCAGTGATATTAGTGTTATAGATTGCCTTGCCTTCAGTATCTCTCTTAACTTAATATACAGAAATGTGTTTCTAGAAACTATAGAGTAACTGATTCCGGTGTAGAAAATTCAGGGAGAGCCTGTGGGTTCCCAGAACAATAGTAATGAACCTCCGTTGAAAATTACCTCCTGGGGCGCCTGGGTGGCACAGCGGTTAAGCGTCTGCCTTCGGCTCAGGGCGTGATCCCGGTGTTATGGGATCGAGCCACATCAGGCTCTTCTGCTATGAGCCTGCTTCTTCCTCTCCCACTCCCCCTGCTTGTGTTCCCTCTCTCGCTGGCTGTCTCTATCTCTGTCAAATAAATAAATAAAATCTTTAAAAAAAAAAAAAAAAAATTACCTCCTTCCCAACAGCTGGAAACAAGGGAAGTCCTTGATTTACGATTTTTCAACTTTATGATGATGCAAAAGCAATGCTCATTCAATAAAAACCATACTTTGAATTTTTAATTTTCATCTTTTTCTGGGCTAGTGAAATGCAGTGTACAATACCATCCTCCCATGATGCTGAGCAGTGAGAGTGAGCTGCAGCCATGTGGTCACGAGGATAAACAACCAATACACTAATTATTTTGTATCCATACAACCAGTCTGTTTTTCAGTTTCAGTACAATATTCAATAAATTACATGAGATATCAACACTTCATTATAAAATAGGTTTGGGGCGCTAGGGGCTCAGTTGGTTAAGCATCCAACTCTTGATTTCTGCTCAGGTCATGATCTCAGCATTGTGAGATGGAGCTGTGTATTGGGCTCCATGCTGGGCATGGAGCCTGCTTAAGATTCTCCCCCTCCCTCTCCCCCTGCCCCTCCCCTCCTTGCTCTCACTCTTTCTCTCTCTCTCTCTCTCTCTAAAAAAATGAAAACAAAAAATAAAAGAGGCTTTGTGTTAGATAACTTTGCTCAACTACAGGCTAATGTAAGTGTTCTGAGCATGTTTACGGTAGGCTAGGCTAACTATTAGGTTCAGTAGATTAGGTGTATCAAATGCCTTTTCAACTTACAAGATTTTAAATTTACATAACCCCATCATAAATCAAGGAAGATCTGTAATCCACGAGTGTACCTGCTCCTCTGTGATCTTGGCCACTATGCCGCTGTCTACTTGGTCGTATTCCAGTACCTGAGTGATAAGTAGAGACTGCCTCACTCTCTCCCATGTTAATAAATGTACCATATCTTGTGTAATTTGTTGTGAAGGGTTTTCTTCCCTTATAGCAAACATCACCTAGCTTTAATGTTGAGAACTTAAGAAATGTGGGCATAATCAAATAAACCATAAGTTACTAACTTTCAAAAACTATTTCTATCCTTAAAAGAAGTTTTTCGTTATAGGAAATTAGATGATGCAAACAAAAAAAATAAAAATTACCGATCATCAGGGGCACCTGGCTGGCTTAGTTGGTAGAGCATTTGACTCTTAATCTTGGGGTCCTGAGTTCAAGCCCCATGTTGGGCATGGACCCTACTGTTAAAAAAAAGTATAAAAAAAATTAACAGTAATCACACCCAGAGATAATACTTTTAACACTTTGATATGTATCTTTCCAGTCATTTGTTTGTGTATGTTTGTATATAAATTCATCTATATATATTCTTACAAAAATATCATTACACTGTACATTTGAACCTTGAACAACAGAGTTTGAATGCATGGGTCCCCTTATACACAGATACTTTTCAAAAAATACAGTACAGTACTATAAATGTATTTTTTTCTTCCTTAGGATTTAATAACATTTTCTCTAGTTGACTTTATTGTAAGAATACAGTATAAAATACATATACAAAATATGTGTTAACTATTTGTGTTGTCAGTAAGGCTTCTGGTCTACAAACAGTAGGTAGTTAAGTTTTGGGAGAGTCAAAAGTTATACATGGATTTTCAACTGTGCAGAGGAGTTGGTGCCCTTAACCCTGCATTGTTCAAGGACCAACTGTATATCCTTTTCTTAATTTGCTTCCATCTCTCTCTCTCATCTCAACATTTATATAGTGTTTACTATGTGCCAGGCACTATTCTAAGCACCGGACATGTAAACTCATTTAGTCCTCTTAAAACCAGGTGAAATAAATACTATTATTACTCTCATTTTACTACGTGAGGAAGCTTAGTCCCAGAGAGCTGATACCTTCCCCAGAGTCACACAGCTATTAAATGGCAGTGGCTGGATTTGAACCCAGACATTTTGGCTCCAGAGTCCACTGTTAACTACAACTATCCATGATGTTAAATATTTTTCAATAACAATGGCTTTCAAACTTTAGTCTACATAAGAATTATCCAAGGAGCTTGTTTATTTTTTTTTAAGATTTTATTTATTTATTAGAGAGAGCACAAGCAGGGGGAACAGCAGGCAGAAGGAGAAGCAGGCTCCCTGCTGAACAGGGAGCCTGATGCAGGACTCAATCCCAGGACCCTAGGATCATGACTTGAGCCAAAAGCAGATGCTTAACTGAGCCACCCAGGTGCCCCAAGAAGCTTGTTTAAAATGGAGAATACAGGGCACCTGGGTGGCTCAATCAGTTGAGTGACCTACTCCTAGTTTCAGCTCAGGTCACCATTTCCGGGTCATGGGATAGAGCCCTGCACAGGGCTCCATGCTCAGCAGGGAGTATACCTGATGATTCTCTCCCTCTACCCCGCCCCCTGCACGTGGCACTCTCTCAAATAAATATATCTTTTTTAAAAATAAATAAAATAAGGGACGCCTGGGTGGCTTAGTTGATTAAGCGTCTGCCTTTGGCTCAGGTCATGATCCCATGGTGCTGGGATGGAGTCCCACATCAGGCTCCTTGCTCAGCGGGGAGCCTGCTTCTCCCTCTGCCTGCTGCTCACCCTGCTTGTGCTCTCTTTCTCTCTGACAAATAAATTTTTTTAAAAGTTTTAATAAATTAAATAAATTAATTAAATTAAATGGAGAATCCTGTGCACCAGACATTTTGATTCACTAAGTTTGGGCTAGAGTCCAGAAAGCTACACATTTTAACAAGCATCCCACACAATTGTGTTGCAGATCTACAGATGATATTTTTAAGAGAAACCTATATAGAACATCAATTTTTTTAATTATATACCAAAATATACATATGGGAAAGTACATACATCATTTAAGTGTACCTAGCAATAAATTGTCATAAAGTGGATACACTCATGTTACTCCCTTTAAACCAAGATATAAAATATTACCAGCACCCCAGAGGCCTCCTTCATACTCCTTTCCAGTCACTACACCCCCAAAGGTAAATACTATCCTGGCTTTTATCACTGTCTGTTATATAAATGGAGTCAGTATGTCCTCTGACTTCTTTAGCTCAACATTTTGTACATGTGATTCATTTATGTTGTAGTATGTGATAGTGGTCCATTTATTTTCTTTGCAATATAGTATTCTATTGTCTAAATATAATTTCACTTTTCTACTGTTGATAAACATTTGGGTTGTTTTCACTTTAGATCTGTTATGAATGGTGGAACTATGAATGTTTTTGTCCGTGCCTTTTGGTGCACTTAGGTTCACGTTTCTACAGTATATGTACAGTTCTCTTAGAAGTGGAACTGCTGGGTCCTAGAGATGTGTATGTTCAGCTCGAGCAGATAATGCCATCATTTTCCAAAGTGGTTTTGCCAATTTGTAGTCTCACCATCTGCATATAAATGTTCCTCTGGTTCTATATCCTTGTCAGTACCTGGTGGTACCAGTTTTATGAAACATTTTTAGTGACCAAGTAGCAGTTGACGTAATGTATGAACAATAGTTTATCTAACCAATTACTATTGTATATAGGTTATCATCACCTACTATTTTAAACAGTGCTGTGATGAACATTATTCTAGCCGAATCTTTATACATTCTTGATTGTCTCAAACTAAATTCCTGGAAATAAAATTGTTGCATCAAAGATTACACACATTTTTTAAGCCTCTGCTTTTGATACAGATCCCCAAAGGCCCACCAGAAAGCTTGTACCAATCTTCTCCCCTATTACCTTTGCATGAAAGTGTCCATCCACCGTAGTCGTCAGAGTAAGTTTTTTTTTAACCTTCGTTAAAATTGGTAGACAAAAATGGCATTTTATTGTTTCAATGTATTTTTGAATATTGGCCTCTACATTTTTTATGCATTTATTAGACATTTGTATTTTTTTCTTTTGTGAATTACTTACTAAGGTCCTTTTCTGTTTTCATCTTTTTCCTCAACTACCTTTAAAAACACTACGTATTGAAGATAGGGATCATTTAACTGACATCAGTGTTGCAATTACTTTTTGTTGTTTTAAGTACTAATTATCAGGTTGGTTTCAGTTTTTAGTTTTGTTTAGTTTGAAATTCAGATGTCGGGGGTGCCTGGGTGGCTCCATCGTTAAGCGTCTGCCTTCAGCTCAGGGCCTGATCCCAGAGTCCTGGGATCGAGCCCCACATCAGGCTCCTCCGTTGGGAGCCTGCTTCTTCCTCTCCCACTCCCCCTGCCTGTGTTCCCTCTCTCACTGGCTGTCTCTCTCTCTGTCAAATAAATAGGTGAAATCTTTAAGAAAAAAAAAAGAAAAAAGAAAAATTCAGATGTCTCTTGTAAATAGTCAGTTCTATATTTTCTATTGAATTATCTGACTTTAGCCTTCCCCACCTTAAAATAATATAAATATTCCCTATTTTTTCCCTACTTCCTAAGGATTTTCATTTTTACAAAAATTTTCAGTGCTAGAATTTCAACATGATTTATTGTATATAAAAGACATAACTTTTTTTTTAAAGATTTTATTTATTTATTCGACAGAGATAGAGACAGCCAGCGAGAGAGGGAACACAAGCAGGGGGAGTGGGAGAGGAAGAGGCAGGCTCATAGCGGAAGAGCCTGATGCAGGGCTCGATACCATAACGCCAGGATCACGTCCTGAGCCGAAGGCAGACGCTTAACCGCTGTGCCACCCAGGCGCCCCAGGATATAGCTTTTTCTTAATTAGTTCATTTTTACATGATTTATAGCTTTTTGAAAGTATTTTTTAAATATTTTATTTATTTGAGAGAGAGGGGGAGAGCACGGAGAGAGTGAGAGAGAGAAGCAGACTCCCTTCCAAGCAGAGAGCCCGACCTGGGGCTCTGTCCCAGGACCCTGAGATCGTGACCTGAGCCAAAGGCAGATGCTTAACCAACTAAGCCACCCAGGCACTCCTATAGCCTTTCTTCCCTTATTTTTTTTTAAAGATTTTATTTGAGAGAGAGAGTAGGTGCACATGCACATGCAAGGTGGGGGGAGGGGCAGAGAGAGAAGCAGACTCCTTGCTTAGCACAGAGCTAGAGGCAGGGCTCAGTCTCACAGCTCTGAGATCATGACCTGAGCTGAAACCAAAGTCAGATGCTTAAACAACTGAGCCACCCAGGCACCCCAGCGGTTCTCCACTTATTTAGACTGCCATTTTTTATTCTAAAGCCTTTTATCCACCCGATCTATTTCTAGATTTTTCTGCTTATCTTTAAGGGAGTAGCACACTATATTAACTATTGTAAATGAGAAATACATCTTTAATAAGTGGTAAGACATATTCTTTCTTAATAGCAGTCTTATTTTTTTAGGAAAATTTGTGTTTCTAGATGAACTTTAGAGTTACTTTCAGGAAGTTCCTTTAATCTAATCTCAGAGATTAAACTTGTACTTTTGTTATGTTATATGTGGGCCAATATTACCTGTAAAAAGATTTTCTATATAAAAAAAGGCAATATTGGTCTATACACTACAGAATACCATATAACACATACTAGCTCATGTGCTAGAACGTCAGCTCTAGTCTCCTAGCGGCCAGTAAAAAGAATACGTTAGGTTACCTGGATTGCACTGTCAATATGTTTTCTTAAAACTCATGTTCCCTGTTAAGGAGAAGCAAAACCCTTTTCAGCAATAGCTATGAAAAGAATGTTTCTCTTGAGGCCTCTTAAAGGAGACATTGCCTGACGTAGTGGACAAGACCTCAATGACATCCTTAAAGCAAACAGCGCAGCAAATTTCACAGTAAAAATGCTGTTTCTCTTACAAGCTGAGTGCATACCACCAGAAAACAATTTAAAATAAAATTTGAGAGTGGATTTAAGCAGTTCAAATCAAATCTGCCTCTCTATGGTGGCCTCTCTTGACCTGGGGCTGGGGATGGGGAGAGGGGATATCTAGGTTATTTGGAGGATTCCATGAATCCCAAGTTATTTTTTAATAAACTTTAGTTTGTATTTTTAAAAAAACTAATTTCAGAGGAATTTAAAATTTACTGAGTTTTTCAAGCAGTTTCCATGAAAAATGCTGTATTCCACTACACAAAGAAGGAACAAAAATTTTAAAAAGGACAGAAGTGTCTACAATAATTTTTATTAACTCTTCTTAACAGGGGAAAAGAGAAAAACTTCATTGTAGAAAAAACTTCACCCTCAAAACCCTTCCAGTCAGAAACCACAATCACCAGCTTGTTGGTTCTTCCTCGTGTACTGAAGAATTTCAAGCCCAGTTCTTTTTTGTAAGTAAAAGTACTTACTGACCTAATGTTGATATTTTTAAGATAATATGTCTTCTCCATTAAGATTAGACTAGAGGTTTATGTGTTTGAGATTTATATATACATACATATATGTAATGTCCAAAAATAATATTGCTTCCCAGGGCCATTATAATCTTTATATATGCAATAATAATATAGAGGTAGTTAATCCTTTGGTTACATATTTGGTTGAAAGAATGCTTTCACACAGATACTTTTACCAAGAAAAATGCAATAATTAATTCCTCCTTTTAGGTACTGTATCTTCTACATGGAAATACCTAATAAAAAATATAGTTACCTCTTTAGGTTTTCGTAAAGAACAGTGATACACATACAGAGTTTTCAAGCTTGCATTATTATTCATCTCATTGCATATTCATGTTAGAGCCAGACCTAGAATCCAGATCTGTTTTACTTTCTTGATTACTATAGCTTTGTAATAAATCTTGAAATCAGACAGTGTTTGTCTTCCAACTTTGTTATTTTTCAAAGTTGTTTTGAATATTCTAGATCTTTTGCATTTTCATGTGAATTTTAGAATCACTTTGTAACAATTTCTACAAAAAAACCTGCTGGAATTTTAACTGGGATTGTGTTGAATCTACAGATTCCATTTGGGAAGAATTGACATCTCAATGAAACTATTTTAAGTCTTTGAACCTGTGAACTAATTATATCTCTACATTTATTTAGGTCTTTAACCCTTCTCAGCAAGAGTTTTATGGTTTTCAATGTCCCGGTCTTTCACTTTGTCAGATTTATCTCGAAGTATTGTATGCAGTTGGATGCTATTATAAATGGTGGTGTTTTGTTTTTACTGATAGTATATGGAAGTTGATTTTTGTATGTTGATCTTGTATTTTGCAAACTTGCTAAACTCACATATTAATTATAAAACCTTTTTTATAGAGGCTCTTAGGTTTTCTACATAGTCATGTTTGTCTGTCATTAAAGACAGTTTTAAATCTTCCTTTCCAATACAGAAGCCTCTTATTTCTTTTTCTTGCTTTATTGCACTGCTTTGAACCTCCAGGGCTATGCTGAATAGTAGTATTTAGAGCTGATTTCCAAGCTTTGCTCCTGATTTTAGGAGGCAAGCATTCAGTCTTTCATCACTAAATATGTTAACTGTAGGTTTTTCATAAATACCTTTTATCAGGTTGAGGAAGTGCTTTTCTGTTCCTAGTTTGGTGAGAGTTTTTATCAGAAGCGAATGTTAGTTTTGTCAAATGCCTTTTCTGTATCTGTTGAGATCATTTGGTTTTTCTTTTGTAGTTTGTTAATATGATTAATTTTATCAATTGACGTTTGAATATTAAACAAGTCTTAGAATAAACTCTACCTCATGGTGTGTTATCACTTTTATATATTGTTGGATTAGATTTGTTAAAATTTTGTTTAGAATCTTTCCTTGTGTGTTCAGTAGGGATATTGGCCTGTAGTTTTCTTTCCTTGTGATGTCTTTGTCTGGTTTTAGAATCAGAATAATGTTGAATAAGTTGGAAAATATTGCCTCTTCTTTTTATTTTCTGGAAGAATTTGTATAGATTCAGTATTATTTCTTCCATAAGTATTTGCTAGAATACCCCAATAAAACTATCAGGGCTTATGGTAGGAAAAGTTTTTTTGGTAGCTTGTATCTTCCAAGGGATTTGTCCATTTTATCTCAGTTGTCAAGTTTATTTAAGATTGTTCATAATATTTGCTTATTACCCTTTTAATATATGTAGAATCTGTAGTGATATTATCGCTCCCATTTCTGATATTGACAATTTGTTTCTGTTCTCTTTTATTGCTGATCAGTCTGCCTAGAGATTTATCGATTTTATTGATCTTGTCAAAGAACTAGCTTTCACTGATTTTCTTGCTTTTTTGATTTTGTTTTATACTTCACTGATTTCCATTCATCTTTATTATTTTCTTTTTCCTACTTAAGTAAAATTTGCCCATCTTTTTCTAGTTTCTTAAAACGAAAGCTAAGGTCATTGACTTGAGGCTTCTTCTTTTGTGATATAGGCTTTTAGTGATATTGCTTTAGCAACCCTCCATAAATTAAATGTTTTCATTTTCATTTAGTTCAGAATACTTCCAGATTCCATTTTTATTTGTTCTTTGACCCATGAGTTATTTAGAAATGTATGCCATAGAGTTTCCAAATATTGGGGAATTTTCCAGATATCTTTCTATGAATTTCTAATTTAATTCCTTTGTAGTCAGAGAATATATGTTGTATGGCTTGAAATTGCTTGAGATATTTTTAAATTAATATAGTCTAGAATATGGTCTACCTTGGCAAATATTCCATTTGCATTTGCAAAGAATGTACATTCTGCTAATGTTGGCTAGAATGTTTTAGAAATGTCCATTAGATCAAATTGTTTATAGTGTTGTTCAAGTTTTCATCCTTACTAAACTTCTGTCTACTTGTTCTATTATTGAGAGAGGAGTTTAATCTTCTGATAATCCTCTAATTCTCCTTGAAGTTGTCAGTTTTTACTTGTTATGTTTTACAGCACTGTTATTGGGTACCAAATATATAGGATTGTTATGCCTTGATAATTTCACCCTTTTATTATTAAGAAATGACCTTCTTTATCCCTGGCAATGTTCTTTTGCTCTGAAATACGTTTTGTCTGATAGCAATATACCCACTTTAGTTTTCTTTTTTATTAGTGTTATATATTGGTATACAGATGGTTCCCAACTTATGGTGATTCAACTCTTGATTTTTCAACTTTACAATGGTGCAAAATCAATAGACATTCAGTAGAAACCATATTTCAAGTTTTTAATTTTCATCTTTCCCTGGGCCAGTGATATGTGGTACTGTACTCTTTTATGATGCTGGACAGTGGCAGCAAGCTACAGCTCCCAGTCAGCCACACGATCACAAGGGTGAACAGTCAATACACTTAGAACCATTCTGTGCCCATACAGCTATTGTGTTTTTCACTTCCAGTAACAGTATTCAATTACATGAGATATTCAACACTTTATTATAAAATAGGGCTTGTGAAACCCATCATAAATGGAGGAAGATCTGTATCTTTTTCTGCTCTTTTACTTTCAATTTTTTTTTTGTTTGAAGTGCATCTTTTTTTAGGTAGGTTATACTTTTGGGTCTTGATTTTTTTTTTTTTTTAAGATTTTATTTATTTATTTGACAGAGATAGAGACAGCCAGCGAGAGAGGGAACACAAGCAGGGGGAGTGGGAGAGGAAGAAGCAGGCTCATAGTGGAGGAGCCTAATGTGGGGCTCGATCCCATAACGCCAGGATCACGCCCTGAGCCGAAGGCAGACGCTTAACCGCTCTGCCACCCAGGCGCCCCTGGGTCTT
Source organism: Ailuropoda melanoleuca (assembly GCF_002007445.2). Classification (NCBI taxonomy): domain Eukaryota; kingdom Metazoa; phylum Chordata; class Mammalia; order Carnivora; family Ursidae; genus Ailuropoda; species Ailuropoda melanoleuca. The sequence continues at coordinate 51,745,149 of NC_048228.1, read as the reverse complement.
GATTTTTTTAATCTAATCTGATAATTTCAACCTTTTGCTTGGGTTATTTAGACCATTTACACTTAATGTGTTTATTGATATTGTTTGGTTTAATTAAATCTGTCGTCTTGTCTCCTGCTTGTTCCATTTGTTCTTTGTCCCATTTTCTTCTTTTTCTGCCTTTTTTTGGATTAATTGAATTTTTTTTGGTTCCATTTTATATCCTTTTTTTGACTCATTAGCCATAACTTTTTGTTTTATTTTAGTAATTGCTTTTGAGTCTATAGCGTTCATCTTTAAATTATCAAAGGCTATATCCAAGTGATATCATTCCACTTAACATATAGTGTAAGAATCTTAAAATAGTCTGCTTTAATTTCCCTTCTCCCAATATTTGTGTTATTGCTATCATACATTTCACTTTTACATATGCTATAAACCACACGCTACATTGTTATAATTTTTGTTTTATCAGTAAATTATCTTTAAAGAGATATAAGTAATAAGAAAAAAAATCTTATACCCTACCCATGTAGTGGCCATTGCCAGGGCTTTTCATTCCTTGGTGTACGTCCATATTTCCCTCTGGTTTCATTCTGTCTGAAGGACTTTAACATTTCTTACAGTGCAGCTATGCTGGTGATGAATTCTTTAAGCTTTTATATTTCTGAAAAAATCATTATTTAGTCTCAGTTTTTGAAAGATTTTTTCATTAGGTATCAAATCCTAGGTTGCTAGTTTTGGAGATTCTTTTGTTTGTTTTTAGTTCTTCAAAGATGTTGTTCCACTGTATCCTCACAGGCATTGTTTCTAATGAAAAATCTGTCATCTTTATCCTCTATATACCTAATGTTTCTTTCTTTCTTTGCTTTTAAGAATTTTTCTTTTCCAGTGGTTTGAATAATTTGATTATGATGTACCTTAACTTAGTTTTCATCATATTTCTCGTGCTTGGGATTTTTGAGCTTCTTTATCTGTGGGTTTATAGTTTTCATCAAACTTAAATTTTGGCCATGGTTTTTTCAGATATTTCATTCTACCTCAACTTTTCTTTCCATTTCTTCAGGGATTCTGATTGCATGTATATTAAACTATCTGAGTCACACTACCACTCACTGATGCTCTGCTAATTGTTTGGTTTTTTCTGGTTTTGTTTTTCACTATTCCCTTTTCTCTCTGTAATCTATTCTGGATAGTTCATATTGCTGATTCTTCACCTTCACTAATCTGCCATTAATTCCCTCCAATGTATTTTTCACCTCACCCATTGTAGATTTTATCTTTAGATGTTCTGTTTAATTTTTTTTAAAAATCTTTCATGTCTCTACCTAACTTTTTGAACATATAGAATACAATTTAGTAACTTTCTTAATTCCCTTATCTGCTGTTTCCAACATTTGTGGCAATTCTGGGTTAGTTTCTGTTGACTGGTTTATTTCTTATTATGGCTCATCTTGTCCTATTTCTTTGCATACCTGATAAATGTTTGTGCTGCATATTGTGGATTTTACTCTGCTGGATATTTTTGTATCCTGTATTCTTGAGCTTTGTTCTGGGATACCTCAAAATTATTTGGAAACAGTTTGATCCTTTCAGGTTTTGTTTGTTAGGCAGGACTAGAAGAGTGTTCCGTCTAGGGCTATTTGTTCTCCACCACTGCGGCGAGACCCTTTTGTATACTCTATTCAGTGTCCCAGGAATCCTGAAATTTTGTTATCTGTCGGGGTGGGAATAGCAGCCATGCCCTCTGAACACAGGGCACTGCTGGTCATTTCTGGTCATTCTTTCCTCAGCCTTGAACAGTTTCCTACCGGTGTGTAATGAACACTAGAAGGGGAGCCTGTAAAGATCTTCAGAGTTCCCTCTCCTCTCTGGTACTTTCTCCTGTTAACCTTAGCCACCTTGGTCTTCCTGGACTCTTTGCACAAACTTCTCAGTCTACCGAGCTCTGCAGCATACACACTCTCCCAAGGCAGTAAGCTGGGGCAGTCGGCCGTAGGGCTCACCTCTTAGTTTCCCATCCCTCCAGGATTGCTGCCTTCCTTGCCTGATGTCCATTATCTTCGTAATTTTTTTTATGTCTCTTAGCCATGGGTTGGGTTTTTTAGATAGGAATCAATCCAGTCTCTGTTATTTCATCTTGGCTAGAAGCAAAAGTCCTCTTTACTAATTTTAATATTAAATAACAGCTTTTCAAAATTATTTTATAGTGCCTTTTTAAGATATGTTGGTGTTACTTTCCCTATTTTCAAATAAAAAAAAAAAGTATACCCAGCAAAGTTAAGCATAGCCATAATAAATATCAAGAGAGCTTTAATTCTCTCTCTAAAAACCCCAAACCATAGTCCTCTCTAAATATATAACATTCAGCCTGAGGACCTGCTCCAGTGCCCCTTTTCTGTCATCTCCTTTAACATGAATATTCATCAGTATAAAATAAAATAGCTAAAAGTGTAACAATTGAAGATTTGTTGGTATGTAAAACTTAAACTTAGCAGCCCCACACCTAGGGAACGAAAGCTGGATAGTCATTACAACTGTCATGTTCATAGCAGATACTTACCCAAAACAAGTAGTGCTTCCCCTCCATAGATTCTGTACCCCTCATGTTACGCCTAGCCTTAGATAAAGGAGGGTGGCTCTGGGTACCCAATATACTGCTGCTACCCCATCTTCTTCCTGTGTTCTTTAAACCTCTAAGTATCACCAACTTAAAGATATCTAAGCATTATAAATGGAGAAACAGGTGAGGCCTAGCTATAAGCTTTTATGTAACTACTTGTCTCTCTGGTTTAATAACTTGGTGTTTATGTTTTTAGGAACATAGCTACAGTGTAATGGACAGTCCAAAGAAACTTAAGCATAAATTAGATCATGTGATCAGCGAGCTAGAGGATACCAAGAAAAGTCTGCGGAATGTTTTAGACCGAGAAAAACGCTTCCAAAAATCATTGAGGAAGACAATCAGGGAATTAAAAGATGAATGTCTCATCAGCCAAGAAACAGCAAATAGACTGGAAGCTTTCTGTTGGGAGTGTTGTCAGGAGAGCATAGAAAGAGACTATATTTCATGAAATAATTCCATGTTATGTTCTACCTGAAACTAACATTGGTACAGCTTTTTAGAAAATAGTTCTCATTTACCATCATTAAATATTATCCATCACTTAGAGTGCTTCTTTGGATCTCCTGTGGCATTATGCATTTAGTTGTTATCCAAAGATTTTTTTTTTGAAGATGTACAGAAATGTGTGCTAGTTATCATGTTTTTGTGTGATTTGTGACAATTATGTTTTTATAGACCTAAACTAGTACCAGGTCACTATCGTAAGATGTTAAAAGATCAAGAAGATTCCACAGGACTTAGGAAATGATACCAAATTAGCCACATTCAGCAATGGTAGTAGGAACTGGACTCTGCTTCAGCAGCATCAGATTTTTGGCTTCAAAGGAGTACCTTTACTTATGTATGCTTTATGGTAAGTACGTTGAATTACACTTTAAATGTATTTTACTATAAAGCAGAATTCATTTATAACACATGTCTATCTTGGATCCAATCCAAGGTGCTTTTGTTCTTAGTAATACCAGAAGGGTATTTTTTTACATAGCGTTCCATAGTCCTGACCCTGAGAATAGCATATGGTACAGATCTGTTGGCTTTTAGAGTTGTTCAGAGCCGGGTTGAGAAGACCTCTGACAAGGTCTCAGTTTTTCAGTATGGTACAGCATTCCTCCCCTCTAGGAGCACTTTAAATAAACCCATATAGGTTTAAAAATCAAAAAAAAGGTCATAAATCTGATCTTTAAAGGTTGGTTGCAGACAGTTGTTCTGAACATTTTGTTTCGTTATAAAGGAATGTCTTTAATACCTAGACACTAGTACTAGCTGAATATTTTTAGTGCTACTTTGTGTTTTACGGAAAGTAATATTGCTGACATTTCTAAAATACGAAATATAGGTGAAATCATTAAAAAATAATGATTGTGGCTCTTCCAGTTGCAATAGGACTTGGAGAAAGGGTTAGAATATTTTCCTGTAATTAGGAGAGTATACTGTCCAAAGACTTTAAAGAAAGAGAGTAAAGCAGCAGCTTTAGAATCGCTTCTTACTGAATATACAAAAGAAGAACCCTTAGCTATTTTTTGATCCAAGTGTCAGAAATTTAGCTTTTCTCCTAATTTCTTAAGAACAACTGAAATTAAGAGTCATAAATACTGTGGATTAGAATAAAAATTACCAGCCCAAAGCCAGACACATGTACATATTCAAGCCTCGTTCAGATGTCTATGCTATAGTAGTTAGAATTTGAGTATCAGTTGTTTCATTGTGTTAACTAGAAATGAATTGCATTTTGTGCTAAAATGTTCATGGAAATTATATTTGTGTTATATTAATATCAGTAAGGATATGGTCACTTGAATTTTCTTTGTATTCGAGAATCTTCTGTGTTAATGCATGTTATATTTTTATGTAGGATTCCAAACGTCCCCTCTAAAAGGGAATCTTCCCACATTTCAGAGGTCAGCATTATGCTAAGAAGAAACAGTGAGGTCGTAACTTTTTACTATCTAGAAAAAAATCTCATTAGCTACCCACTATTTATTTAGTTATTTAATTTTGAATTCATAATGGACATTCTAAGGGGAAGTTGGGGTAGGTACTGTGATAGAAATGGAAACTATTTTTGAGTATAAAAATTAAAGTCAGTGGGCAATGGAGAAAAGTAGGATAGATCCAAACACAGTATGTCCAAATTCCGGCTCTCCACTGGCTGCTTAGAAGGACTCCAGCCTGGGAGACCTTTCCAAGAGTCAAAGTCCAGTTTGTGCCTCGATCACAGTTGCCACAGTCACTCTTACCACTTGTATTCACAGTGAAGTCAGCCCTTGTCTTTGTCATTGGGCTTAGTATCACTGAGAAATAGGTAACTGAGAACAAAATGTCGGTATCATCAAGGACCCGGAGCTACCCATTTGCTCTTTATTCTTATGGAGATATGATTACCAATAGAAATCTAACATAAGAAATAGGGTTCTTCTCACCTGCCATCCCAAACAAATGCCTAGACACAATAAATACCTCAGTCCTCTGTTCCAGATATTCCAGCCTAGCCCAGGGATAAACTATCCTGTGCAGAGCAAACCAGTTACCCCCATCCAGAGGTTCCCCAAGCAGCCAAGGCCAGCCTAAGAATTTCACTTTGCTTTAAAGCTTGGAGTAGCCTCTGGATCCTGGAACAAACCAATACACCAGTTCAACCTCAGCACCAAATCAGGTACAAAGGACTTGACATGGCATTTTTCTCCATATCAAGTTTAAATCGCTGGAAATAGACTTTGGTTGCTAAAGATAATCACAATTATACCACAGTCTTTGAGAAAAGATGAAATGTATTAAAATATATATTTAGTTTTAATAAAAAGGTAAATTACAGAAATAATTGAGGAGTGAAGAATCCATTATTCATTTGGAAAATAAAATATTTTCTCCGGTAATGTATTGTATGTGGTTTTTACACAGTTACTCAATAAAATGAGCAGAGAATAAAGAGTATATATGCTGTGGTTTTGCTTTAATTTCTTCTGCATTTTTCCCCCTCCACCAGTAACTCTAACATCATAGGTTCTGCTAGGTTAGATGACCCAACTGGCACACCTGCTTTTACCACAATATGGATGTGTCATAGAGCCCTTTCCTGCTTGGGCCTCACTCCAAACAGGCAGCCTTTTGTGTCACCCAGTGTAATAGCTGAGAGCAGTATTTTTAGGTGTGAATTGTGCTTCCTTCTTCATAGTGGGAGATGCAGGTTGTAATAATTTGTCTTTTACTTCAGAGGGGCTGTTCTAGCATGCCCCTGCTCCCTGGACACTCCTCCCCCCAAATTTTACTGATACAGTAGGTTCTGAAGTGCATGGGTTTTATCTCACCCTCTAGAGCACATGTACTTTATCCAGGTCTCAGATTTATGACTCACATCTTGCTCACGCCATTGGATTGCATAATCCGTCAGTATGGTGACCTAAGTGATTTTCTGTAGAATGTCTACCTGGTCCGGGTCTCTTTCTATTATGTTAATAGAAGCAAGAGAGTTACATGGCCTGTTGTTCATTCCATGTGAGTGTGAACTGTTTGTGATCCTGTTTTACAGGGATGGAAAAACATGTGCCCACCAGATAGGCAGTCACCTACCATGTACCCACAGCCATGTTAACCTGCTCTAGCAGAGATGTCACATCTGGCACAGCATCTGTAGTCAGGGCTCCTTCGTTGAATTTGCCTTAGTCCATTGTCCTCCTGCAGGCTCTGTGTGAATTCTGTGGCATGAATAGAGCTACGATGAAGACTAGCACTCCTGCGTCCTGTACGGAGGGCTGGAAAGGCAGCGTCTTAGGCAGCTCCACAGGAAATCTGAAGCTGAGCTTGTGTGGAGAAGGAGTTAACAGAGCAGGCCTGAGACTGCTGTCCTTAGCAAGGCCTGCCTACAAGGTTGGCTCTTGGCCGGCATCTGCTGACTTCAATTTTGAGAGGATTCCCACCCTTCCAAACTGAGAAGACGGTCACTGTGCCTAAGCCGTTTATAGAAACAGAATGGTGTATACTGAATACCTGCTTTCCTTCTGGGAGCCTGGAATTTGGGAATGTGTCAAGCAGGGCGCCTGTATGACCAGCCACCAATAAAACCTTAGACACTGAATCTTTAATGAGCTTCCCTGGTGGACAAGTCATCGTAGCTGTTGTCCAGTCCGGTGCTTACTGAGGGCCTGATTCTGTGCCCAAAGAAAGACCTGCTCTATCCGTAGGAAGATCAAAGGTATAATTGGCTCTTCCATTGGAGTAAGGAAGGGAATGTGATATTCAGTAGTCTGAGAGGAGCCAGGTTCCAGCTCCTGGAGGCAAGCCTGGGTGGGGCATGAGCTCTCTGCACCCCTTGCCTGCCTCCTCCATAGGCCTCACGGTCTTACTTTCATATCGCTTCCTCACACTTCACCACAGTTTTAACAATTGTCACATCTCTTACCTTCCTCCCTGCTGTGCTTCTGGTCGTAGAACTGGGCCTGACGCAAAGCAGGAGCTGGCAGAGATAGAAAAAGAAGAAAAAAATGTCAGATCGAGACCAGGAAATCCAGGAGCAAAAGAAGATACACTTTGTAATCGAAGAACCACATGGGAATTACTAGCAACAGCAGTTTAAGAGCAAGTGCTGAGAATCAAGCACATTCTAAGTAATTCTACACATTCTTCAAGTGCCAGGAACTGTGTGTCAGGGAGTGTGCTGGGCACTAGAGAAACAACAAAGAAAAGACCCAGTTCCTGTCCTCAAGGGGGTTACAGACTAGTAACAAGTTCTAAACACTGTAATCCAGGGACAGCAAGGAGTGCATCTCAGGGGAGTGGGCTGTCTGCTGTCTTCTCCCACACTGCGCACTGCTTTATAGGACCACACCCATGCTCAGCTTCATACCACAACACTCTCAGAGTCTTATTTCATTCTCAGTCGTCTAACATTTATCTTTGGCACACAGAGAAGTTTATAGATTAATATCCAAAGCAACAACCCATCACATTATGGCTTTTAAAGCCCCATATCCTATTGTGAGGGATACAAAAATGATAAGATGAAGGTATTCACAACCTATAGGGACACACAAGTATCTAACAAATGCAGAGAAGTGGGCGATGTGGCAGGATTGTGGCAATTAATCAAGGTGCCAAGACTGGGAGACTAATGGAACCTCAAAGTTCCGAAATGAAACATTAGTCTGTCAGTGTGGGCACTTTTTTAAGTTCTGTCCCAGGACCTGGATTCTCTTTTTTTTTTTTCAGATTTTATTTGTCAGAGCGAGCACAAGCAGGGGAGCAGCAGGCTCCCCGATGAGCAAGGAGCCCAATTCAGGACTTTATCCCAGGACCCTGAGATCATGGCCTGAGCCAAAGGCAGACACTTAACCAACTGAGCCATCCAGACGCCCCTCCAGTTAACATTTTTTTTCATAGCAAGACCTTTTTCCGAGAATGAAACAGTATAATGGTTTACATTCCGGAACAAGTGCATTATCTCATTCCAGACCAGTAAAAAAGAGTTCGCAGCCTAGCTACTTTGAGTAGCACTGTTTCAGTGTATCGAGTCACCAAATAGCCTTTGGACTAATCTTAGCTCCTCCGTGGTAGTTGGCAGTGGAAGAGTCCCAACAGATTTGTGTCAGATGATAAACTTCCCAAATCCCTGTGGTGGAGCTTGTGCAGTTGAAAGATATTCCAACTGACTCAGCAGATCTGGCCTTGCATTTTTTAAAATAGAAGAGTTTTATTAAACAAAGCTGGTGAAGTGTCCAGGCGGTGCAGGGTGCTAACCACACATACAGCTAATGAGCACCTTGCGGAGACGGACATTCAGCTACAGACTTGCCAGCAAAGTGTACGCAACAGACAATTTAAAATGAATGGTCCCGGTGCTTACAAAAGAGGTTGATTTTATAACGGTCCAAAATGTTGCCAGGCTACACACAGTTGAAGGAAATTACTTCTTATAAATCCTGAGGATTTCAACAAACGTCTTGGTTGCCACTCTCACTATCACGCACTTGGAGATGGGTCTTTAGAGAAAAGAATGTCTTACTGAGATGTCCATTTCACCTTTCTGTGGCCATCAACATGATCTGGCCATATTTTGTTGAAAAGATAGGAAACAGTTTTAACCAGCAATAAAATAAGGCTATCCAAAGGCTCAAACTCACCAAGGCCCCATAGGGACTGGGAAATTTTAGAGTGAAATGAAAATGCGTTCTATAATTTAAATCCAAAAACAGTTTCAGCAAGCCATTTTTAAATGTACCTTACGGCAAAAAAAAAAAAAAAAAAAAAAAAAAAGCTCCATGTGTGCCCAAAGAGGGCTATGGAAGGATTGCCAGAGCAAAAAATGGAAAGCAACTCAAATTCTGTCAAGTGATGATAAACTATGGTGTACCCAGATAATGCAATAATAAGCAACAATTGAAAAAAAGAGATCAATCTACATGTATTGGCATGGAAAGAAAAGGCATTTTAAGTGAAAAGAAGTAATTTAGGGGCACCTGAGTGACTCAGTCAGTTGAGCGTCCAACTCTTGGTTTCAGCTCAGGTCATGGTCTCAGGGTCCCGGGATGGAGCCCCACATCCGGCTCTGCACTCAGCGTGGAGCCTGCTTGTCCCTCTCCCTCCTCCTCTGCTCCTCTTTGTGCTCTCTCTCTCAAATAAATAATATCTTTAAAAAAAAGAATTTAGATGGCAACTCAAAATACCCCATTTATATAAAATTTTTAAAAACCCTTCTACAAAACAGTTTCTAGGTGTGTGTGCAAACATACAGAAAAAGGAATGAAAGGATATATGTCAAACTGGTAAAAAGTGGTTATTACTTCCTGTGAAACACAGAAAAGGAGAAGAGGAAGGAAAAAAGGGAGGGACAAAATTATAACAATGGCATTCTACAAATGTAAATCAAAACCATTTCATCTCTGAAAACCTAGGGGTTGCTTGTTATCAGCCCTCATCATCTCCTTGAGACATTGGCTAAAGTTGGATCCAAGTCTAGAATTACTACCACTTCCTGTGCCGCCTGGATATCCCAAAGAACTCTCAAACCCCTACCAGCTTAGCTGTTGAGATGTACAGAAACCACTGTCTGGGTAGGTGTGGTTACAAGATTGTAGTTAGCTTGCCTGTGATTGGTCACCTAGCAGAACCCTAGGGGAAAAAAAACAATAACTTCATCCTCTGTTAAGAAACTTTCAGTCAAGGGGCGCCTGGGTGGCTCAGTCGGTTAAGCACCTGCCTTCAGCTCAGGTCATGATCTCAGGGTCCTGGGATTAAGCCCCACATTGGGCCCTCTGCTCAGTGAGGAGTCTGCTTCTCCTTCTGAGCTCTCCCTCTCCCTCTCTCTCTCTCAAATAAATAAATAAAATCTTTTTTTAAAAAAAGGAAAAAAAGAAGCTTCCAGTCAAGCTTTCCAACTGACTCAATACTTCAGAACTAAAACACATGACTTCAAAGTCTTATACCTGAGAGGTTTCACACTCTTACAGAACATTTCACAATTTTCATAAATCCTCATATTTTTGCTTTCTCTTTGTCTTGTTTCAGATATCCAGGTTCTAGAGGAAATATCTGAGGCAGAAAATTATTATTTTTCAGTAATAATGATAGTTAACGTTTACAAGGTGCCAATTTCTATTCAAAGTCCTTAAAACCTATTAACTTATTTAACCTCCCAACCCTACGAAGTAAGAACTATTATTATTCTCGTTTTATGAAAGGGTGAGGGAATTAAACAGAAAAGTTCAGTAACTTGTCCAAGCTCTCACCGCTGAAATAATGATGTATATTCTCATCGTTATACAAAGAGATACATTGTCAACTCTGATCTGTAACACCAAACCCAGAGATTGGGATTCACTAAATGTTGAATTACTATTGAACATTCCCAGGACTCACAGGCTAGGTTTCAGTCATGCCGTTTAGGTGCTCCGATGGGGGCATTTAGAGGCTCAAGGATACAATGTGACCTCATCCCGTGTCTGAAGCTGGGGAAAGCCCAGAGTTACTCATCACCACAATCTGGATCTGTCTGATGCTAGCACCAAGCATAAACCTGGCCACTGAGCACTCAGGATGAAGTCACCTTACCACATACAGGGGCAAGACATTCAAGCATCCATAGGTTTCACCTGCTCAGGAGTCTGTCTAGTGGCCTGGTTGCCCTCAGCGCTCAGGAAGAACGCATGGAATGATGCATACACTGATTCTCATCTCTGTCAGTGCCTTACGCAGCCACCGGAATGGAGACAATTTTCTGCTCTGTCCACATCTATAGTTTGTAAATAAATACAAGAGAATAGAAATGAATGGTTCTTCTTTCCTAGCAACACTGGGCTTAAAATAGAATCTTCATTCCATATGTGCTTTGCTACTATGAGATAGTGTGCTTATATTTCAGGGTTTCAGCAAACCACATGCAGTCCACTATGGCCTCAGGTAGAGCTGGACCCAGCGGTTCAAACTCATGTCATCGTAATCTGATATCTCTCCACTCTGCTTTATCAGGCAGGCCCTCCCCTCAGGTAGGCATATCTCTTCCCAACTTCAAGTTCAAAGGAAGATGTGTGCCTCTTTTCTGGTCACTCATACAGAAGTCCCAGGATTCATTTTTACTGGGCCTGGTTGACTTGACATCCGTCAAATGCCCATCCTGAAACAATTTCTGTGGCCATAAGAATGCTATGTTATGACTGGCAGGCATAGGTTACAGATAATCCCGGAGCCAGGCGAATAATAATGCCGGTTCCTCAGAGGGAACTCAGGGTTAGATAAGTAGAAGAATTGGGATGATTCTGAGATGGGCAAGCAAGACATGGCACTAGAGCTCAGAGCAGAGCATGGGCTCTGCTAACTGTGGCGATGGGAACATCACTCTAGAATAAAGATTTTTGTGTTAGTAAATCTCGTGTGCATTTGTCTATGAGGATAAAAGGGAATGGTGGAGGAGTATCTTAGTCCTTATTATGATTGTGGTTGATAAAGCTGCCCTCAAATACACAATTTGTTTAAATGAGAAGCATACAGAATCATTTGTCATTATATTTGGCCCCGAAATTAGATTCTCTTCCTGATCTCATGACAGAATCGTTCTCTAACTTGCTGTACACCAGTCATTCACATTCATTCATTCATATGCTCATGCCTTCATGCAGTCCAGAAGAATCTACTAAGTGTCTGCCACGTGGACCTGGGGGTCATCCTCAAATAAGTTACACTCTTGGAAGGGGGATCGTCTAAGCAGTGTTCCACCCATTCTCCCCCTATGGACTGTGGTTCTTCCCACTAGTCCTGTGACATAGGTCCACAGTGCTTTCAACATTTCTGAGAGAATACAACAAAAATTCAAACAGGGTGATTGTTTTAACTTTTTATAATGGACAGTTCCAAACCAAAGTAGAGAGTAGAATGAACTCAAATGCACTCATCATCCAGCTTCAACTATTATTAAACATGGGGATCTTGTTCTGTCTATATCCCCACTCACTTCCATCCTCCTGATTATTTTGAAGCAAATCTCAGACAGCATATAATCTGTAAATATATCAGCATCTATCTCTCTAAAAGGTAAGCATTTTATTTTTTTTTCTTTTGGACAAAGCCATGTATCATTATTACACCAACAATAATCCCTTAATATCATCAAAAATGCAGTTCGCATTTCCCTAATTGTCTTTTTTTCCAATCTGTTTATTTGAAACAGGACCCAAATAAAGTGCAAGCATTATAATTGGTTGGTATGTCTCTTATATCTTTGAACCTGTCGATTCTCCTCTACTTTTTTATTTATTTGTTTTGCCTTGAAAAAACAGTTGTTTTAAAGAGGGGAAAACCGGAAAACAGACTCTTAACTAGAGAGAGTAAACTGATGGTTATGAAAGGGGAGGTGGGTAAAATAGGTGATGGGGATTAAAGAGGGCACTTGTGATCAGCATCGAGTGTTGTATGGAAGTGCTGAATACAAAATTCTACACGTGAAACTAAAATTACATTGTATGTTCACTAACTGGAATTTAAATAAAAACTTGACAAAGAAAAAAAAGAAAAACAATTGTTTTAACAAACAAGTCTTTTGTCCTACACTACCTGGTGAATTTTAAGGATTCTGTCACAGAACTTTCCCATCAGTAAGTTGACAACCAGGGTCTCAGGGCACACCTAGCCCAGCGACTAAGAGCAAGAGTTCTGGAGCCGAACTGCCTGGGTTTCTATCTGGCTCTATCACTTATTAGCCACAGGACCAACTCTCTGTGCCTTGGTTTTTCTCATCTTTAAAATGGGGGTGAGGGGCGCCTGGGTGGCTCAGTCAGTTAAGTGTCTGACTCTTGATTTCAGCTCCGGTCATGATCTCAGGGTCGTGAGATCAAGCCCAGCATCTGGCTCCATGCTGGGCATGGAGTCTGCTTAGGGTTCTCTCTCTCCTTCTCCCTCTGCCCCTTCCCATCCTCCCACCCGCTCATGCCCGCTCTCTAAAAAATAAAATAGGGGCGCCTGGGTGGCACAGCGGTTAAGCATCTGCCTTCGGCTCAGGGCGTGATCCCTGCATTCTGGGATCGAGCCCCACATCAGGCTCTTCTGCTATGAGCCTGCTTCTTCCTCTCCCACTCCCCCTGCTTGTGTTCCCTCTGTAGCTGGCTGTCTCTAGCTCTGTCAAATAAATAAAAAATCTTTAAAAAAATAAATAAATAAAAAATAAAATAAAATAAAATGGGGATGACAATAGTACCTATCTCATTGGATTGTTCTGAGGATTCAATGGCTTGATGTACGTGCAATGAAGAAAACGGCTTTGCTTAGCACACGGCAAATGACAGAAGATGAGGAAACTGAGGGTCAGTGAGGCACAGTGAGGCACAGTGGTCCAGCTGTGGCTGCTAACTGGTGGCAGGGCAGGGACCAGGACACGGATTCGTCCCACTGCTTTAACACCGTTTCAAACCGTGGGCGAATAAGGGCTCTCCGCCCTTGACCCGGATGCCACTGCCATTCTGTTGTTAAATCACCGGGATGACTTCAGGAACCTTCTCCAGGCCTCCGTCTCCTACTCTGCAAACTGGAGTCGGGGGGGCCGTGCCTGCAACTCCTTTCAGGAGAAATCCCAGCAGGAGACACCGAGGCAGGCGGGCGGGGGAGCCATGCAGGCCCCCAAGGGGCAGCACCGTCAAATGAGTGCCAACCGCGAAAGCCTTCCATTGCCCGCGCCTGACAGAGCACCTGCGCCACCGCCGAGAGGGTCCTCGCAGCGGGGCCTCGGCCGACTCACCGCGCCGCTCGCGCTGCCGCACACGCCGCTGCCGCCGGCACCGCACGGCTCACGGCAGCCCCCTGACCCCGCACGGGCCCCGCGTCGGCACCGCACGGCACGGCAGCCCCCTGACCCCGCACACGCCGCTGCCGCCGGCACCGCACGGCTCACGGCAGCCCCCTGACCCCGCACGGGCCCGGTCGGCCTGGGCAGTTACTGTGGCGGAGACCCGCCTCACTGGACACAGGCGGAGCTTGCCGTCGCTTCTCCCGCGCCGTGCAACAGCACGGGGCCTTCAGCCCGACGGGACTGCGGAGACGAGGGAGCCCGGGGGACCCTGAGCGCCGCTCAGGCTGCCATCCTGCTGGGTCCTGGAGGGCCTCTCTCCCACATTTGCTCGCACACCTGCGGCCCTGCCGGGGGAGGGGCTAAGCAGAGCGCAGCGGTAGAGACTTCAATCACACGCCTCTAAGGAAGACCAGTGGTGGAGAATGAAGGGCGGTGGCCGCAGAGGGACTAGAACAGTCCAGCCTTCTGAACGTCGTTGGTCCAAACTGCGGCTGGTGGGGTTTTTTCCCCTCTCAGGCTTCCATTTCAACTAATATAGAAAGCTGGTTTATACTGTCCCCATTTGAACTCTAAAACCAAAAAGCATTTGCAGTGTATCCAAATCCAGTATCTTCAGAGTTTGAGCTCCTTGAAATTCTAAACACATTTTTAAAAACCACCAAGAAGGAGGGCACAAGACACCGCAGGGGGGAAGCGAGCAGAGGGGGCACCGCTATGAGATTCTCCCCAGAATGAAAACGTTCGACTGCAGTTACTAGACAGGCTGCCCTGAGCCAGGGAGGGGCCGCCCTCTCACGGGCCTCTTTCTGAGGCATCTGCGGTAGAAGCAGTGCCATGCAAACCAGCCGAATTCCTCAAGTCACCCCGCACGTCTCCGGCCAAGCAGCACTGGGCTATGCCTGCCTTTTTTTTTTTTTTTTTTTTTTTTTTTTTTTTTTTTTTTTTCCCCAACCAGTNCTGGTTTCTGATGCAAGGTTCGATGATTGATTAGTTGCGTATAACACCCAGTGCACCATGCAATATGTGCCCTTCTTACTACCCATCACCAGTCTATCCCAGTCCCTCATCCCCCTCCCCTCTGAAGCCCTATGCCTTTCATTATCCGCCAACGCCAAAGGTCTTCTTTAGAAGCGTTTGATTTAAGTCTCTTCAGCTGTATTTGTGCCCTCAACCTGCAAGGCAGCAGGTATGCATGTCAACGTGAGAGACACAGAGAGAATAAGGGTGTGTATTGATCAGGGTTCTCTGAAGAAACAGAACAGGATGTGTGTACAGAGAGGAGAAGATTCCTTTTCCGTAGTTTCGGAGGCAAGACCAGACTCTGCAGGGTGGAGGGCAGGCTGGACCCCTCGGGAAGAGCCGACTTGCAGCTCAAGTCCCCAGGCATCTGCAGCAGGACTGTCTCTTGCTCCCGCTAAGGGGAAGACCGTCGTTTGTTCTATTCAGGCTTCCGGCTGATTGGAGGAGGCCCACGCCCAGTGTGCTGGGCAACCTGCTTTACTCAACCTCCACCAACAACGTAAATGTTAATGTCACCCAAAAACATTCTCACAGAATCCTTATGGGACTAAACATCTGGGCACCAGCCAAGTTGACAGAAGTAAGCCTCACAGGTGCAAGTGGAAAGAAAGAGGAGATTAAACCCTCCCCACCCCAAGCTCAGATCCGAACCGCAGGGCATGGCAGAGAGCCGAGACCCTGGGCAAAGCCACCTTCCTGCCCTTGCGCCCTTCCCTGACCCAGACTTGACTTGCTATACACCAGCAGACACCATTGTCTCACTCCCTTCCCAGGCATCTGTCCATCATTTGTTCCGGAAGAGTTTACTGCGTGCTCATACGTGCCAGGCACTGTGGCTTCAATGGTAATCAAGGCTCAGGTCTTCTGTGTCCTTAAAAATAGTTAAAATGGTAGTTTTCATGTTGTCCCTTTTATCATGACTTTAAAAAGACAAGACTGAGTCCTTGCCATCAGGGGTCTCAAAGCCCAGAGAGAGAGGACAGACACAAAGCACAATTTGAGCGTAGGTGTCCCCCGTGGTGAGACAGGGCATCCAGAGAACCCAGAGCCCACATCCCTACAGAAACTGCTCCTCTCCTATCTGCTCATCCAGCCCTTCTCTCCTCTTTGGGCAGAGCTGCTTTGGACATAATGATCTCCCAGCACACCACCAATCTGCAAGGCAGACCCTTCTTATTGCCTAAATATGAAAATCTCACCTCCAGTCCTGCAGCTTCGAGGTAGCACTTCACAGACTAATAACTTGGTACCAATGTATTTTTATTGTTCCAATTTTTTCTTTATGGACGAACAAATATTATAATAACTTTTTAAAATTCAGTTGCAATCTCACCACCTGATCATACCCGATCTCAGCAGTCAAACCCTCTGACCAAAAGTGTGATGTTATCTAGGACTCTGTCACTCATGACCTCCTTGCAATTCACCAGGAAATCCTGTCAAGTCTACCTTCAAAATATGTCCAGAATCTCCCCGCCACCCCAACCTGTGTCATCATCACCTCCTCCCTACACTACTGCTATTTTAAGTTCTCCCCTGCCCCCCCAACAGTTTATTCTCCACAGAGTGGCCAGAATTGTCCTTTTTTTTTTTCTTCTCTCTCTCTTTTTTTTTTTTAAGATTTTATTTAGCAGCATTGTCCACAATAGCTAAATCGTGGAAGGAGCTGAGAAGCCCTTCAACGGATGACTGGATTAAGAAGTTGTGGTCCATATATACAATGGAATATTACTCAGCTATCAGAAAGAACAAATTCTCAACATTTGCTACAACATGGACGGCACTGGAGGAGATAATGCTAAGTGAAATAACTCAAGCAGAGAAGGACAATTATCATATGATTTCTCTCATCTATAGAACATAAGAACTAGGATGATCGGTAGGGGAAGAAAGGGATAAAGAAAGGGGGGTAATCAGAAGGGGGAATGAAACATGAGAGACTATGGACTCTGAGAAACAAACTGAGGGCCTCAGAGGGGAGGGGGTTGGGGGAATGGGATAGACCCGTGATGGGTAGTAAGGAGGGCACGTATTGCATGGTGCACTGGGTGTTATACGCAACTAATGAATCATCGAACTTTACATCGGAAACCGGGAATGTACTGTATGGTGACTAACATAATAAAAAATCATTAAAAATATTTTATTTATCATTTGACAGAGAGAGAGACAGCCAGTGAGAGAGGGAACACAAGTAGGGGGAGTGGGAGAGGAAGAAGCAGGCTCCCAGCGGAGGAGCCCAATGCAGGGCTCGATCCCAGAACTCTGGGATCACGCCCTGAGCCGAAGGCAGACGCTTAACGACTGAGCCACCCTGGTGCCCCTAGTTGTCCTTTCAAAATGTATGTAAGATCATGTCATGCCTCTCAGCACAATCTTCCAGTGGCTTCCCATTTCCCTCAGGGTAATGATCTGGCCTCCATTACTCCTTGACCTCATCTCTTTCCTAGTCAATGGCCTCCTTGCTGTTGTAAGTTACACACCATGCCTACTTCTGTCTCATGCACTGGCTGTACCCTCTGCCTGATACATTCTTCTCCAGATACAATGGATAACTTCCCTACCTCCCTCAAGCCCTTGGTCAAACATCATCTTCTACTTAAAAATGTAACACCCTCCAACATTTCTTACCCTGATTATCTTTTTATTTTTCTGTACCACATATTACAGAATCTTCTAACATTCTAACATATTCTAACACGTTATATAGTTGACTCTTTTGTTTGTTGTTTATGCTCTGTCTCCAGCCTAGTAGAACGTTAACTCAAGTAGGGCAGGTATTTTTGTCTGTTCTGCTCACAGATATACCCCAAGCCCCTGGAACAGTGTCTAGCACATACTGGGCACCCAATAAATAGCTGTTGAGTAAATGATGAGAGCAAAGTGCACTTCCCAAAACAACACACCCCAGTCCCAATTGCCCTGCTTCCCCAGGCTCCTAACCAGGGAGGGGGAACACAGGGGGAACTTTCCTCTAAAAATGTCACAAAGCCTTCTTAGACAAGTGCTCCTTCTGTGACAACACATATCACTACAGTATATTGGAAACTTTATCAGGGCAACCTGGACACAGACACTGGATAGAATGAAATAAGTAATTCCATCTTGGTTGACATTTGGTTAGGACAAGTTCACGTGTCAAGATGTGGCTGAACCATATGACCCTTCAGGCACCAACAACTATTTCCTGACAAAAAACAAAAAAACAAAAAAAAAAACAGCATCAGAAATATTACTATCTTTGTCGTAGTCTCAGACATTTGGTACTAGAAAGTTGTTTTTTCATAGGAACATGGATCAGCCTCTGTCTGTTAACATTCTGTTTAAGTGACACAGACTGGAGATTGTGCGGTGGGAAGGTCATGTGGCACACAGGTGTAGTAGACACAAATCAAAGTAGTAACGTCTCCAGTAGCCCAGGGTCCATGACCCCCGCCTCTCTTCTTCTAGTAACTATGCCCACCTTCCCTTCCCCAGCCACCTGACACCCCCAGGCTGGGCCTGGAGTTCTTCCCTGGGTTGTTTCTAAGTAGTGCTATCAGAGAAGAGACTTTGTCCTCACAGACTGTTAAATCAGAAAGATGGAAAACAGAAGAATCCTTAAAAGAATATAAATCCACTAATGAGATGGTAAGTAAATAAAGGAATGAATTTTTGAAGCAATGTAAATATATTGAATTAGAAGAAAGAACGGGAATTTTGAAGTTGGGAAAGTCCTAGCTCTGAATCTCAACTTTACCACTTAATATTTTCGAGTCTATGAGAAAGAAGTATAACTCCTCTTGAGTCCTACATCACCTCCTCACAAAATTATTGTAGAAAGAAAGAAAGAAAGAAAGAAAGAAAGAAAGAAAGAAAGAGAGAGAGAGAGAAAGAAAGAAAGAAAGAAAGAAAGAAAGAAAGAAAGAAAGAAAGAAAGAGAAAGAAAGAAGAAAGAAAGAAAGAAAGAAAGAAAGAAAGAAAGAAAGAAAGAAAGAAAGAAAAAACCACCTAACACAAACCAGCTACACGGACCCTTCCCCTTTTTTTTTTTTTTAAAGATTTTATTTATTTATTCAACAGAGATAGAGATAGCCAGCGAGAGAGGGAACACAAGCAGAGGGAGTGGGAGAGGAAGAAGCAGGCTCACAGCAGAGGAGCCCGATGTGGGGCTCGATCCCATAACGCCGGGATCATGCCCTGAGCCGAAGGCAGACGCTCAACCGCTGTGCCACCCAGGCGCCCCACGGACCCTTCCCCTTAACTCAGTGTGTTACAGAACCTTGAAATCAGACTCCTGTTCCCAAAACACAGTGAGCCAATCTCTGAGTCAGCAGGTTTGAGCCATGGAAAGCTTTATTACCGCAAGGGCAGCCCAACGGGAAGGCAGGAAATCTGTTCCAAGTCTGCCATGCCCTTTTGGGCCTAGGAACAGTTTCTATATGATTAGCAAAGTATGTGGTGGTTAGGGCAGGAACCGAATGGGCCTCAAAACTTCTTGAGGAGGTGGTTGAAACTTCTCCAGGTTACACGCCGTCCTCAGCATCCTGCCGCCATCCAGGGGTCCTAGTTCCTTACCTCTTAATCTCATGTCTGATATCGGTTCTGTAAGACAGATGTTATCAACCCACATCCCACTCCTGGTCCCTGTAATTTACTTCAGAAAAAGAACAAAAGGACAGGGCTAATAATTCTTGCAAGGTGGCCAAGGAACTTGCCTACTGAGGCACGTGAACTTACTGTGGAGGGAGAAACTAGTACAGGCTCACAGGAAAAAACATCCCGAGGGCAAGGATCAACAGCAGTGACCCAAAACCCTGATAGCTCTCCTGACACTGAGACTATGGACATTAGAACCTCATTGATGAGCCTTCAACTAAACGAGAAAGTGATGATTTGTGGATTTTTAAAGTATATGACTGCAAAGATTTTTACCAAAACTACCGCATTTGAAATAAGCTTTCAGAAATATTTCCTTTTTTAAGGTAAATAAAGACTTTCTGCTAATTAATCTAAGCTCACAACAGCTTCACTGATTTTATGTGTTGTTGAACACTTGGTTCCACTCCATATACAGCACACAAATAAGACATGGCATGACTTAGTAACTCGATACATCACCAATAAAGAAGTTAGAATTTTCTGTCAAATAAGAATTTGATGAAGTTTTTAAAAATTCTGGTCCTTTCATCTATCAGCTATTGGGCACTACTGGAGATCTTGTTAAGGTCCCTAATTTGGTCTCTTGACCTTGTAGTTTTGGTCTTTAAGCAACAGGCCTGGAGGCTTGACCCAGCCTCCTGGTCTCCATGGAAGCAATTCTATTCTCTGGAGCTCTGGCTCCAGAGGGCAGTCTTCCTTGTGTCGAGCAGAGGCTGTGACCTGGCTCCTGGTGAATATACTTACTCCTAGTTCTCAAACTCACTTTGACCGAAGGGAGAAAATTGGCTTTGCAGATTGGCAAGAGTACCACTGATTTTGCCACTGATTTGAATGCCCAGGGTGGGCAAAAATCTTTCTCCTAATAAATCTGTTTCCACTGTGGTGCTCGCTTAAGCTGAAACTTGTTCCTCCTTGTAGCAAGTTTCTAAAGGCTCAGAGAAATGATCAACAGGCTTCAGACGAGATTGCTCTATATTTTTTTTAACAGTAGCACTTTTGGCATTTGGGACCAGAGAAGACTTTGTCATGGGCGACTGTGACAACAAGAAAAAAAGTCTCTAAACCTTGCCAAATGTCCTCTGGGAGAGGGGGGAGCAAAATCCCCTCCGGTGGAGAACCACTGACCTATACAGATATTTTCATTCATTCCTTGGAAGAGCAAGACAAGATCGAGAATTAGAAGCAGAGAGATATGGTTGTAGTTGGGACCTAAGTTAGAGACTGATGGGAGAGAGAGTAAAGCCATTGATTAAAACAAATCAGTAATACAATTTTGGATATTCACCTAAGGAATTTGGATTTTGGTTTTTTAAGCAACAGAGTATCATTAAAGGATTTTTATTTATTTATTTTTATTTTTTATTATGTTATGTTAGTCACCATACAGTACACATTAAAGGATTTTTAGAAAGAGAGTGATATCATCAGATTTTCATGTAAAGAACATTTTCTTGCTCTTAGAATGAGAGAGGATTGAAATGACAATAGCTATTACAAAACTCTGACATGGTGACCACGTGAAATCAGGCCTCGGAGGTGGAAAGGAAGTGACAGCCCCGCCTGCAGATGGGGGCTCTTAGGCACGTTATGCCCACCTCCTCTGTATGCTCTGAGTTGAGCTTCGGTTTCCATATCAACATCACCACGTGTGGCTTCCCTTGCAGGTTACCTTTTCAGAATATCTTCACTTTGTATATCCTGAGTTTGTTTGGTTTTTAGTCTTATTTGCCACAGGTTCTAGCACATACCACACCCTTCTTTGCCTGTTTCCTCTTCATGGGTTTCCACGTTCAAAGGAACATCAGGGAATCTGATCCAGCAGACCCAGCAGGGGAGCTTACCCCCATTGGCATGAGTATCTTTTCAGTCTCCCAGAAAAATAATAAAACTAATTTGGGGTCTGGTGGTTAGATGCCATGCATTCAGAATTATTATTTTCTCAAAGAGAAGGGGGCAGAGTCAACAGCCTAGGTCCACCTCTCCACAGCGTGTTCCTGGTGGGCAGGAAACTCGTCGAAAGGGAAGAGTAATCTATAGTGTAGGACACTTCCTGAGACACCAGTTGATTATGTAACGGACAAATCTACCTGTCGGCATCTTCTCTCATACCACTGACATCTTCTCTCATTTCTTTTTATATTATCAACAGAACAAAAATTTGAAAAAAAAATTGTTCCTTTTGAAGCTTCATTACTTCATAAACTTCAGGACAATATTTGCAAACAGGGGAAAATATTACACCATTTTGCTTTTGTTATATATTTTCACGAACATTTAAATTGGAAGTTCATCAGATATCCAATACAGAAAAGAAAGAGGATCAGAAGAAATAACACAAATCCCCATCAACTAAAAGTTTGATTAGGGGTGCCTGGGTGGCTCAGTCAGTTAAGCATCTGCCTTCAGCTCAGGTCATGATCCCCAGGTCCTGGCATAGAGCCCCATGTGAGGCTCCCTGCTCAGTGGGGACCCTGCTTTTACCTCTCCATCTGCCCCCCAACCCCTGCTCATGCTCTCTCTCACTCTGTCTCCCTCTCAAATAAATAAACAAAATATTTTTAAAGATAAAAATATATAAAAGTTTTGATTAAATAATTTACAATAAATCCATAAAATGGAATACTGGGCAATAGGTAAAGCGATTACATGGATCTAATTTGACTGGCGAGGCAATGTGTTTCCAATGCAGGGGGCAAAGTAGTATATGACGTGGGGCTGCAAGCAAACGGTCAAAACAGATTTCTTGAGACATTTTGGTGTCAAAAGGTGGTTTTACTCTAGGGGAGGTTAAGATGGCGGAGGAGTAGGGGACACCTTTTTCAGCCGGTCCCCTGAGTTGAGCTGGATAGGTACCAGACCAGCAGGAATATCCACGGAATCAGCCTGAGACGCAGGAAGATACATCTGGATCTCTACAAATGAACATCTCCAGCGCTGAGTATCGAGGTACGAAGCGGGGAGCCGTGAAACCGCGCACAGATATCGGAAGCTAAACAGAAGGGGGAGGGAGCCGCCGTGTCAGGGCGCCGGGAAGCGGTAGCCACCTGCAAGGGGGAGCGGACAGACCGCGGACCCGCACGCTTGAGACAGCAGGCTGAGAAGGGAGCTCCGGGAGCGCACGCGGGACGGCTGGCGGTTGGCGGGCCACCTGCACGGGGGAGCAGGCGGACTCGCGGACGGCACCCGCGAGACAACAGACTTAGAACGCGAGCTCCAGGAGCGCGCGCGCAGGGCGGCTGGCGGGCCACCTGCACCGGGGAGCGGGCGGACCGCGGACCCGCACTCTGGAAACGGCAGACTGAGTCCGTGAGCCGGGAGCGTGCACCACCAAGCATCTCACGGAGCTCCGGAGCTCCGGTGTGCTCACTGGATCGAGGCTGAGACCGGGAGCTCCGGGAGCGTCCGCGGGGCGGCTGGCGGCTGGAGGGCCACCTGCACGGGGGAGCAGGCGGACTCGCGGTCAGCACCCGTGAGACACCAGACTGAGACGGGGAGCTCCGGGAGCCCGCGCGGGGCGGCTGGCGGCGGGCGGGGTTGGAAACACAAAGGACAGAGACGTGCCGGCCCTGGAAGTGAGGGCTGGGACGCCGGGTGTGGGGCGCACAGCCCGGGATGCTGCAGGGTTGAGCAGCACCAACAGAAACAGAGTTAAAGTGGCCAGAACATCAGTGGAGAACGATCCGCGATCCCTCTGTTCTGAGACAGAGGCTGAATTTCAGCCGCTGCTGCTCTCTCAGAAGAGGCATAGCAAACCGCCAGGGAAAGCCGCCAGAGAACAAAAGCCCGGAAATACCGGCTCACAGGGTGCCCATCCCCATCCCCCCTCGCAAGGGACACAGAGACTCTACCCAAACAGGGTTTTCTGAGTACCTGCAGGCAGGCCCCTCCCCCAGAAGGCAGGCTGAAAAATCAAGAAGCCCACAACCCGGAGCGCCTGAGTGGCGCAGTCACCAAGCACCTGTCTTCGGATTAGGGTGTGATCACAACGCTCCGTAAGGAGTCCTTCATCGGGCTTCTCCACCGGGAACCTGCTTCTTCCTCTCCCACTCCTCTGCTTGGGTTCCCTTTCTTGCTGACTGTCTCTCTCTCTCTCAAATAAATAAATAAACTCTTTAAGGAAGAAGCCCACATCCCTAAGATCTCTATAAAACAAGGGCGCACGGCCTGGGTCCCAGTCAACACTTGGGCTCTGGACAACCCTGCAATCTCTCTTCATCAGAATGACGAGAAGGAGAAGTCCCCCCCAGCAAAGAAAAGATAATGAGTCTGTGGCCTCTGCCACAGAATTGGCCTCGGCCACAGAATTAATACATATGGATGTATCCCAATTATCAGAAATGGAATTCAGAGCAACAATGGTCAAGATGATGAGTAAACTTGAAAAAAGCATCAGAGAAAGCGTTGCTGAGAATATAGAATCCCTAAGGGCAGAAATGAGAGCGAATCTGACAGAAATTAAAAATTCTATGAGCCAAATGCAGTCAAAACTAGAGGCTCTGACGGCCAGGGTCACCGAGGCAGAGGAACGCGTTAGCGAATTGGAGGATGGGTTAGTAGAAGAAAAAACGAAAATAGAAGCTGGTCTTAAAAAAATCCACGCCCACGAATGTAGATTACGGGAGATTACTGACTCTATGAAACGATCCAATGTCAGAATCATCGGCATCCCTGAAGGGGTGGAGAAAAACAGAGGTCTAGAAGAGATATTTGAACAAATTGTAGCTGAAAACTTCCCTAATCTAGCAAGGGAAACAAGCATTCGTGTCCAAGAGGCAGAGAGGACCCCATCCAAGCTCAACCAGGACAAACCTACGCCACGGCATGTCATAGTGCAATTCGCAAATATTAGATCCAAGGATACAGTATTGAAAGCGGCCAGGGCAAAGAAATTTCTCACGTACCAAGGCAAAGGTATCAGGATTACGTCAGACCTGTCTACAGAGACCTGGAATGAGAGAAAGGCTTGGGGGGGCATTTTTAAAGCTCTTTCAGAGAAAAACATGCAGCCAAGGATCCTTTATCCAGCAAAGCTGTCATTCAGAATTGATGGAGAAATAAAGACGTTCCAAAATCGCCAATCATTAACCAATTTCGTAACCACGAAACCAGCCCTACAGGAGATATTAAGGGGGGCTCTATAAAGGTAAAAAGGCCCCAAGAGTGATACAGAGCAGCAAGTCACAACCGATACAAAGACTTTAAAGAGAAATGGCATCATTAAAATCATATCTGTCAATAATCTCTATCAATCTAAATGGCTTAAACTCTCCCATAAAACGCCACAGGGTTGCAGATTGGATAAAAAGACATGACCCATCCATTTGCTGTCTACAAGAGACTCATTTTGAACCCAAAGATGCATTCAGACTTAGAGTAAGGGGATGGAGTACCATCTTCCACGCAAATGGACCTCAAAAGAAAGCTGGAGTAGCAATTCTCATATCAGATAGACTGGATTTTAAACTAGAGGCCATAGAGAGAGATACAGAAGGGCACTATATTATTCTTAAAGGAAGTATTCAACAAGTGGATATGACAATTATTAATATATATGCCCCCAACAGGGGAGCAGCAAGATACACAAGCCAACTCTTAACCAAAATAAAGAGACATATAGATAAGAACACAGTAATAGTAGGGGACCTCAACACCCCACTATCAGAAATAGACAGAACACCCTGGCAAAAACTAAGCAAAGAATCAAAGGCTTTGAATGCCATACTCGACGAGTTGGACCTCATAGATATATATAGAACACTACACCCCAGAACCAAAGAATACTCATTCTATTCAAATGCCCATGGAACATTCTCAAGAATAGATCATGCTCTGGGACACAAAACAGGTCTCAGCCAATACCAAAAGATTGAAATTATCCCCTGCATATTCTCAGACCACAACGCTCTGAAATTGGAACTCAACCACAAGGAAAAACCTGGAAGAAACTCAAACACTTGGAGGCTAAGAACCATCCTGCTCAAGAATGACTCGATAAACCAGGAAATCAAAAAACAAATTAAACAATTTATGGAGACCAACGAGAATGAATACACAACGGTCCAAAACCTATGGGATACTGCAAAGGCAGTCCTAAGGGGGAAATACATAGCCATCCAAGCCTCACTCAAAAGAATAGAAAAATCTAAAATGCAGTTTCTATATTCTCACCTCAAGAAACTGGAACAGCAACAGAGGGACAGGCCTAACCCACTGACAAGGAAGGAGTTGACCAAGATTAGAGCAGAAATCAATGAATTAGAAACCAGGAGCACAGTACAGCAGATCAACAGGACTAGAAGCTGGTTCTTTGAGAGAATCCATAAAATTGACAGACCACTGGCAAAACTTGTCCAAAAACAAAGAGAAAGGACTGAGATTATTAAAATTATGACTGAAAAGGGAGAGGTCACGACCAGCACCATTGAAATTGCAAGGATTATTAGAAACTTTTATCAACAGCTATATGCCAAAAAACTAAACAATCTGGAAGAGATGGAGGCCTTCCTGGAAACCTATAAACTACCAAGACTGAAACAGGAAGAAATAGATTTCTTAAATAGGCCAATTAACTATGAAGAAATTGAGTCAGTGATAAACAACCTTCCAAATAATAAAACTCCAGGCCCAGACGGTTTTCCTGGGGAATTCTACCAAACATTCAAAGAAGAAATAATACCTATTCTCCTAAAGCTATTTCAAAAAATAGAAACAGAAGGAAAGCTACCAAACTCATTCTATGAGGCTAATATTACCTTGATCCCCAAACCAGGCAAAGACCCCCTCAAAAAGGAGAATTACAGACCGATTTCTCTAATGAATATGGATGCCAAAATCCTCAACAAGATCCTTGCTAATAGAATCCAACAGTACATTAAAAGGATTATCCATCATGACCAAGTGGGATTCATACCTGGGATGCAAGCATGGTTCAACACTCGCAAATCAATCAATGTGATACATCATATCAACAAGAAAAGACTCAAGAACCATATGATCCTCTCAATTGATGCAGAAAAAGCATTTGACAAAATACAGCATCCTTTCCTGATTAAAACCCTTCAGAGTGTAGGAATAGAGGGTACATTTCTCAATCTCATAAAAGCCATCTATGAAAAGCCTACTGCAAGCATTATTCTCAATGGGGAAAAGCTGGAAGCCTTTCCCTTAAGATCAGGAACACGACAAGGATGCCCACTCTCGCCACTATTATTCAACATAGTACTAGAAGTCCTTGCAACAGCAATCAGAAGACAAAAAGGGATCAAAGGTATCCAAATCGGCAAAGAAGAAGTCAAACTGTCTCTCTTTGCAGATGACATGATACTCTATATGGAAAACCCAAAGGAATCCACTCCCAAACTATTAGAAGTTATAGAACAATTCAGTAAGGTGGCAGGATACAAAATCAATGCCCAGAAATCAGTTGCATTTCTATACACGAATAACGAGACTGAAGAAAGAGAAATTAGGGAATCCATCCCATTTACAATAACACCAAAAACCATACGTTACCTTGGAATTAACTTAACCAGAGACGTAAAGGACCTATATCCTAGAAACTATAGATCACTTTTGAAAGATATTGAGGAAGACATAAAAAGATGGAAAAATATTCCATGCTCATGGATTGGAAGAATTAACATAGTTAAAATGTCCATACTACCCAGAGCAATCTACACTTTCAATGCTATCCCGATCAAAATACCGAGGACATTTTTCAAAGAACTGGAACAAATAGTCCTTAAATTTGTATGGAACCAGAAAAGGCCCCGAATCTCCAAGGAACTGTTGAAAAGGAAAAACAAAGCTGGGGGCATCACAATGCCGGATTTCGAGCTGTACTACAAAGCTGTGATCACAAAGACAGCATGGTACTGGCACAAAAACAGACACATCGACCAATGGAACAGAATAGAGAACCCAGAAATGGACCCTCGGCTCTTTGGGCAACTAATCTTTGATAAAGCAGGAAAAAACATCCGGTGGAAAAAAGACAGTCTCTTCAATAAATGGTGCTGGGAAAATTGGACAGCTACATGCAAAAGAATGAAACTTGACCACTCTCTCACACCATACACAAAAATAAACTCCAAATGGATGAAAGACCTCAATGTGAGACAGGAATCCATCAAAATTCTAGAGGAGAACATAGGCAACAACTTCTATGACATCGGCCAGAGCAACCTTTTTCACGACACATCGCCAAAGGCAAGAGAAATAAAAGATAAAATGAACTTATGGGACTTTATCAGGATAAAGAGCTTCTGCACAGCCAAGGAAACAGTCAAAAAAACTAAGAGACAGCCCACGGAATGGGAGAATATATTTGCAAAGGACACCACAGATAAAGGACTGGTATCCAAGATCTACAAAGAACTTCTCAAACTCAATACACGAGAAACAAATAAACAAATCATAAAATGGGCAGAAGATATGAACAGACACTTTTCCAATGAAGACATACAAATGGCTAACAGACACATGAAAAAATGTTCAAAATCATTAGCCATCAGGGAAATTCAAATCAAAACCACACTGAGATACCACCTTACGCCAGTTAGAATGGCAAAGATAGACAAGGCAAGAAACAACAATTGTTGGAGAGGATGTGGAGAAAGGGGATCCCTCCTACATTGTTGGTGGGAATGCAAGTTGGTACAGCCACTCTGGAAAACAGTGTGGAGGTCCCTTAAAAAGTTAAAAATTGAACTACCCTATGACCCAGCCATTGCACTACTGGGTGTTTACCCCAAAGATACAGACGTAGTAAAGAGAAGGGCCATATGCACCCCAATGTTCATAGCTGCATTGTCCACAATAGCCAAATCATGGAAGGAGCCGAGATGCCCTTCAACAGATGACTGGATTAAGAAGCTGTGGTCCATATATACAATGGAATATTACTCAGCTATCAGAAAGAACGAATTCTCAACATTTGCTGCAACATGGACGGCACTGGAGGAGATAATGCTAAGTGAAATAAGTCAAGCAGAGAAAGACAATTATCATATGATTTCTCTCATCTATGGAACATAAGAACTAGGATGATCGGTAGGGGAAGAAAGGGATAAAGAAAAGGGGGGTAATCAGAAGGGGGAATGAAACATGAGAGACTATGGACTATGAGAAACAAACTGAAGACTTCAGAGGGGAGGGGGTGGGGGAATGGGATAGACTGGTGATGGGTAGTAAGGAGGGCACGTATTGCATGGTGCACTGGGTGTTATACGCAACTAATGAAGCATCAAACTTTACATCGGAATCTGGGGATGTACTGTATGGTGATTAACACAATATAATAAAATTAAATTAAAAAAAAAAAGGTGGTTTTACTCTAGCACGGGGACAGGACCCGTGGTCAGGAAGAGGTGCACTTTTACTGTGTGAAGCTGGTGGTTATATACTTCGTGCTCAAGGGGGAAGGGATGTGCAGAAAGTATTAGATCGTAAATGCCTTCGAGCTTCTACTCGTAGAACTACTTCTGCAAGTTTCTCTGAAGTTTATCATTCAGCTGGGTAGTAACTGTTGGCGAGACCTTGTAAGAATGTAGCAGCCAGCACGTACTGATCCCTATCGGAACGACGCAGGCTATAGGTCAGCCTTCTGGGCTACAGATGAACATTTTTCTGCTTCTGTCCCTTATCAGTGTACGTAATACTCACCCACTGATGTCAAATTATGGATGTTTCTCTGCTTTGTAACCTCCAGTGCTTCCTCTCCCTTAACCCTCAAAGCCCTTTATTATTACTCCCTAGTTAACATTTGATGTCCCTGCCAGACCATAAGGTCCACGAGAGCAGAACCCCATCTTTCAGCCCCGGCACTGAGACCAGCGTCTGGCACATGACACGTGGCCAGTCAGTGGGTAATAAATGCCTTGATCTAAAGAACTGAGCTTGATTCCCGTGATCCCTGCTTCCTCTCCAAACTGCAGGTGAATCGTGCATCTGTCCTAGATCATCATCAGGCCTGTGGGATTTGCTACTTTCCAGTCTGTGACTCTTTGCATTCTTACTCATTTTGGTCCTCAATTTACACAGTCTCCCCCGTTAGATTGTTAGCCCTTCGAAGCCAGGGACTGGGTTCTGTTTTGTTCTTTCTGCAATGCCCAGGAAAATGTTCTGCTCAAAGTGAGACCTTTTGAATGACTGAATGATTAGACAAATACCACCTTCTAAGAGAACAAATTAAGAATTGGAGTCACTATAATTTAATCACAACCCTAACCACTCCCTTTCATGTGCCAGGCACTGTGGTTGGAGCTGTAGGTCAATTACCTCTTTTATTCAACACAACAATCCTCTGAGGGAAATATCCATTTAACAGATGAGGGACCTGCGGCTTCAAGGCTCAGGGACTCACTCTTGGTCACCCACATCGGAAGAAAGGGCATCAAGACTGGAGCAAGTTTTTCCAACTCCAATATCCATGCTCTTACTCACCTGTGACCATCCCCTTCCATTCCCTCTAGACAGACAGAGTTCTTCTCTCAAGAAACAAACCAGGCACAGATGTATCACGTCCGTCATATGGGATATAACAAATCAGAAGGAGCCCTGGAAGGACAACTCACTCAGTTCATCTCCCAAATTATTCATGTTTGTGTAGACTGTGACCGTGACGGCTACAACTCGACAAGATAGCTTTCTGACACTGCTGCCCTTGGTTCCTCGACAAAAGCAGAGAAGAAAAAGCCGTCATCTCTGATCCGAGGCCTGAGAAGAGTGTCTTCAAAGCACCTGGGTCAGGAAGCCTTTGGCTCATATTCCCCCCCAGCCTGTTTGGCTTTTGTTAAGTAAGTAAACGACACAGAGGGAAGCACTGCTGAGTATTTCCTGGAGAGATTCTTCCTCTTGCAGAGGGAGACCCATAAAGCAAGTAAAGAGAAAACACCAACGGGAGAGAAGATTTGAGGGAATTAAAAGGATCATGAGGGCGTGGTTGTCCACAATCTGACTCCAAGGACGGAGGAATGAGGTTTGGCTGTCATTACAAGAAGGTTCTGGTTGATAAATACTGTCTGGAATTTCCTGGCGGATTTCTTACCCTCACACCGCAGGCCCCGATCCCTGTGGTCCACTATGCAAATGCAATTACCTGAATCAGGCTGCGGGTGACTCACCGACTCCCCTTTAAAGCCATGTTGGCTTCGGGGCAGTGACTGCTCAGGGTAGAAGCCATGGCTCACAGAGTCAGCTTCTCCTACTGCCTGCTGTTCTGCTGGGTGCTGGTAACTGTGGCGGAAGGTAAGAGTTTTATGTTTATTCTCCTGAGGGTCCCTAATTGATAAGTTGTGTGAAAAGACAAGATCTGGCTCCATGACAATACATATGCATAAACTGGAAATCATTTTGTCAGTTTCCACCAGCTTATGTGGTTAAAGGAGGAAGAAGCTAAAACTTATCATCCGAAGACCTTGATCCTACACTCAGCCTTAACTATGTGACGTTAGACGTACTTAACCTTTCTTTTTTTTTTAAGATTTTATTTTTTTATTTGACAGAGAGAAAGAGCGACAGAGGGAACACAAGCAAGGGGAGTGGGAGAGGGAAAAGCAGTCTTCCCGCTGAGCAGGGAGCCCGATGCGGGGCTCCATCCCAGGACCCTGGGATCATGACCTAAGTTGAAGGCAGATGCTTAAGGGCTGAGCACCCAGGCGCCCCCGTACTTAACCTTTCTGATATCGGTCCCCTCATATGTGAAGTGATGGATAAGAATAATTATTATAGAGGTTATGAGGACCAAATGAGCTATCATGCAAGAGAAGCTCTTCAACCTTAAAACACATACTAGTTATTATTGTTGTTGAGCTAACAATTTCCACCCTGAATTACAGCAATGTCCACCTCTCACTATCCCCAGCAGCACAGTAATTTGCATATGGTCGCTGTTTAGTCTGTTTGTTCATTGATTTAATTAATCACAACTACTCAGCTGCATCTGGGTGCTACCGAAGTGAACCTAGATTTCTTTCTTTCAGATTACAGTAGATTCTATCTCTTCACTGCTCCTCTTCTCTTCCCTTTCCCCTAATACAAAATTTCCCAGGTGGCCTGAGCTTTAAAATTGGTTTGCAGGGGCGCCTGGGTAGCGCAGTCGTTAAGCGTCTGCCTTTGGCTCAGGGCGTGATCCTGGCGTTATGGGATCGAGTCCCACATCGGGCTCCTTGGCTGGGAGCCTGCTTCTTCTTCTCTCTCTGCCCTGCTGTGTTCCCTCTCTCGCTGTCTCTCTCTCTGTCACATAAATAAATAAAATCTTTAAAAAAATAAAATAAAATAAATAAATAAAATAAAATTGGTTTGCAAACCCCTGGGGGAAGGAGAAACAAGGCTAGGGAAGAGAGGAGAACGAGGAAGGAGGGGAAAAAATGCTGGGGGACTTGGGTCTAATGTTGTTTCACAGTTCACCTTAGCTCCAGAACTAGAAACCATTCAGGGAGGCGAGACCCTGGATCAAACCAAGTCTCCTGGGGGCTCTGCAGGGGCTCAGCCAAACCCTACTCATCCCCCAACACGTTCTTTGCTCCCCTCCCCCAAGGCTCACATGGAGCAGAGAGGGACAGACACCCCAGGGCTGGGGGTGAGACCACCAGAGATCACCTTGCCCAACCTCTGCCTGAACTCTGGCGATCAGAGGGCGAGGAGATGTTGCAAATAACCCAGCCTGGTTCCCAGGACCAGACCCCAAGCAGCACCTGCAGAACCTGACACCGAAAAGAGGAATCATAGCACAGAACTAGCCACCTGACATCTTTCCAGAAAGTGAACCACTCTTCCGGAAACTTTGTAAATATGCAGCTGAACAAGTTACAATGAGATTATAGGCTTATTCACATCTAAAAAGCACCAACTAAAATGTGAGATGTGACTTCCAGATTTTTCTCATGCTTCCGCACTGTCCCTCAGACTGGCATGGAAATCCTTCCAGTGTGGCCTCCCCCTATCCAAGCAGCCTCGGTTCCCGTTCCCCGCTCGCTTGCACGCGCTGTGGCTCGGCCCAGTCTGGCCGTGCGCGGGGTCCGGACTCACCCTGTCCTCTGTCCCCTCCACGGCAGCGCGGCGGCCGCTCCCTTCCCGCTCTCACCCGTTCATTGCAAGTCGGCTTCCTGTGATGACCTTTACACGTCAGGATAGTTTGCCCTCGCAAAGGCTCTCTTAAGACATATAAATGAAAATGGCAGTCTCTCTCTCTGACATCTGTGAATTCTTATAGCCATTGGTACGTCATCCATGGCACGGCCGGCGTTCTGCTCTGCGTTTCGGACCCGCGTGTTGTAGCGTCTGCCCCCATCTCCAGCGCCGGGCTGTGTCTTTACCATCCCGCATTGGCTGTAGCACCTGGCATAGCAGCCTGCCCACCGGAGAAATGACTAGACTTAGAACATGGAATTGAGATAGGCCTTCGTGACACTTCCTGGGCTCCAAATTCTTTCTCTGTAGAATTAGAGATTTGACCAAAACAGCTGATCATTCTGAGTCTACAAAATGAACTCAGTTGCAGTTATTGTGAGTAAATTCATCACAGAACCTATATTCCTTTCTGGTTCAACTCTGAAAGCCAGTGAGAATTTTTCTACACTTCCATGTGCCATAGAAAGGGAGAGCTGCACACCTGAACACCACGTATAAGGATTAATTCTCTTAAAAATCAGTACAGTTCATTTCAAGCCAGCTATTGTCTGCCCCAATAACCACAGACTACAGGGAATTGTGTGTGTGTGTGTGTGTGGTTTTTTAAGGAAAAAAAACTTCTTATCCTTACTTTGAAAAAAAAAGTACTAGTTGTTGGTATGCTATGAATTTCATGTCTAGACTATAATAAACCCACTTAAAGTTGATATCCAAACTTCAAGCAATACTTTGGCTTGATTTTTTATTATACTCTAAGTTTAAATGTAAGTTATTATTGAAAATTTTCTGGGACTGGAATTAAACACTCCCTGAGCTTCACAAAAATCTACAGAGAGGAACCCTCAACATCTGCTTGCCAATTCATTCAATGTCTTGACTATGTCCTGGGCACCACTCTAAGCCAGGGACAGCTGTAGGTGCTAGGGACAGAGCCGTGACCACAACAGTCTCTGCTTTCACGGAGGTCCTGTTCTAACATCTGTAGGCTTTACTCCTATCAGTGGCACACAGATTTTATATATAAAGTGTAACCAGATGGGCCCAAGAAAACGGGGCTTGTGTTGATAGAATCTTTCCATAACATTCAATATGAATAATAACAGTAGCAAACACCTACTAAATGCATAGCATGTGTCAGACACATTCTGAGCACTTTGCATATCTTACTTCAGATAATACAACAAGCCAATGAGATAGGTAGTATTATTTTCTCCATTTTACAAATAAGGATAAGGAGACTCAGAAAAGTTAAGGAAACTGTCAGTGGTCACAGTTACTAAATGGCAGAGCTCAGAGAGCCCGGTTCTAGAGTCCACACTTTTAAACACTATGCTCTCCTGCCGCTCAAAATGTTTTCAATGTGCATTGCAATATTTGACCTACTTTGGTCTGATTAAGGTCACCGAAGGGCCCTGGTCTTTGACCTTCAGTGCCTTCGGTAGCCTGTCAGTATGTTACATATTGAGAAACATTTATTTATAATGATCACATTATCCCTGAGAGGTGGAAAGATGGTAACTTTTGCAATTATAGAAACAGAGATTTCTCTCAATCAATTGAATTCCGCTACAGGCACTGTGCTAGGGATGAGGAGCCAGCGGTCCACAGGGTGGTCATGTGGGTATTTCAGTGGACGAGGAATATAACCACTGAATAGTAATGACATGACTGAGGAGTATTCCGAATGTGGACTCCCACGGTGGTATGGAAATATACTGCCAAGGGCCTTAAGCCAGCCTCAGGGTAGGAAAGGCCTCCCTGAGGAAAGGAGGCATGAAATCTGTGTAGGACTAAGCCAGGCAAAAAGGATAGGAAATGGTGCTTAGGCCTCTGGAACCATTTGGTAAAAGCTCAAGACCATTGATGACTTTGGTCAAAGTAGTTTCTGTGAAGTAGAGAAAGTCAGGTTCCAGTAGATTAAATATGGGGGGAGGGGTGGTAATTGAGTTGGAACTGTGTAGACTTCCCTCTGAAGTGAGAGAAATAGGAACCAAAGAAGTTTATGGCAGATCACTGAAGTTTTCTTTCTGAAATATGAAGCTAGTTGTCTACTTAGAATGGTAAAGAGACTTTTGAAGAGAATTCTTCAAATGAATGAAGAAGAATGAGAATTTTGAAGAGGCTTTGAGGAGAATGTCAAAGGTTTAGAAGACAGTGGGAATGGAGCAGAACAAGGAGAAACAAAAGAATAGATGAACAGTGTCAACTCAGCTAGAGTTGGAGACCATGAATGACATCAATCTCCTCACTCAAATGTTGGCCTTACCCTGTGACAGTTTCCCAAATCAGTCCCTGTGGTTCCTACATTTTAGAACACTTGTGCTGGCCAACCAGTGACCTGAAATAGTCATAATGTGTCTGGTTTGCCAGAAGAATGTAGTTTTATGTATTCCTGCCCACATTCTTGGGTTGGTTGTATCTTGGGGACAAGCTTGTATCTTGATCTGGAGACCTTGGAAATTCCCATAGGAGAGCACTGAACACTGCAGGTGATCCAGAATTAGAGAAAAGCTGTCCATCAGGCTCTAACACCCCAGAGTCAGCAGGAGGATTTGGTGAGTAGCCTCAGGTGTAAGCAATGAGATGAGCACAAGGGGTGGGTAGTTGGTTTGTCTTTAATGGCTGGAATACAGTGTACTGAGTAGAAGAGCTCAGGCCTAGCTAAGTCTGATCTGATCATAAACATGTCGAGATGGAGCTTAAGAATAAAGCTAGCTTCTCCGCTAGGGTCTGGATTCTCATCTTACAGAATGTTTTCATGTTACAAAGGTTCAAACTGATCTGTGTAGGAGGAAAGAATGAGGGGTGTGGGATTTAATCATCTTCTGTGGTTTGAAATGCCTTAATCTACTTTTAATCATAGGATTTCAATTCTCGGTAGCCTGGGTGGGTATGGAAGAAAGGGTCAGTATTTCATTCAAACTAGCTTAAGAAAGGAGTAGAGTAGAGCCAGAGGTGGAGTGATTACTACAAGGATATCTCCAAGAACCTTGAGCACAGCCAGGCTTTAGAGGGATCAGCCCTGGAAAGTCAAGAACCAAGGCTACTCTCATCACCACTTCGTTACCACAGAGTCTGTTGTCTCTCTTTTTCAGGCCTTCCCATGTTATAGCTTCTGTGGAAAGACTGGCTTCTCTACTTACTCCGCGTTCAACTGGCCAAAACCTAACACTCCAGTCCCCACCTTACACTTTCTTTCTTTTTTTTTTTAAAGGTTTTATTTATTTATTTGACACAGAAAGAGAGACAGCCAGCAAGAGAGGGAACACAAGTGGGGGGAGTGGGAGAGGAAGAAGCAGGCTCCCAGCGGAGGACCCCGATTTGGGGCTTGATCCCAGGACTCTGGGATCACACCCTGAGCCAAAGGTAGATGCTTAATGACTGAGCCACCCAGGCGCCCCCCACCTTACACTTTCTACTAACATCTTCCACTAACGCTGTCTCTTTGTTGAAATTCTCAAATGAGAATCTGATTGGTCACTGGTCAACCAGTGAATGAGCTGTGCATCTATCAGCAGGCCAATCAGCCATAGCCAAAGATATGTAGGAACGACCTTGCCAGGGGTTGTGGGTAAAACAGAATCTCCAGAAGGAGCTATGAGCAGGCAGGCAGTAGGCATATTCTATACAACCAAGAAATCAGAATTAGGTTATTCTAAAGGTAAGGGGAATCTAGCTCTTTTTAAGCACTTCAGTACTCTCAGCTTCCTGTGGGGAGTTTGTTTTTCCATCATTCACACTCAGCAGCCCATTCCAGGCCTGTATTGTGAACCTCCAAGAAAGTGAAGGCATAATTTTCTGAAGGGAAGCTTACTATTTCATAGCCAACTCAATTGGATGACACCAAGAGTCTTCTGTCTCTAGAAGTCCTTAACACTTGAGCTTGACCCAAATTTCTTCTCAGAAACTAATTTCATCCTGGTTCTCAGTGCTTGTCCCCCTTCCTCTTTAGGGCATGATTTCACTGCTAGGGCAAGTGAAGCGGACCTCTTGGATTAACAGCCTTAAGGAGGGGTGGTTATTTTTATTTTCTTAATGTTAATTCTTTTCTCCACTGAATTTTCTTTACTCAGTTATAATTTATAAATCTTAAAGGTACAGACTGATCACATTTTACATATACACATATAAGTATGTTATACATGTAAACATGAGTGTAAATAAAAATACGCATGTGCGTGTGTCTGTGTGTGTGTACCTCCATATCCATGTGACAACCCCCTGGATCAAGAGCTAAAGAATTCTACTTTTCCCACAAAATAACACCTGCCTTAACTGTGATTAGTTACTTTTTTGAAATTTTTTAACCATAGATTAGTTTTTCCTTGAACTTTATATAAGTGGAATCTTACAGTATGTACCTTTTGTGTCTAACTCCTTTTGCCCAACGTAACACCTGTGGATGTCTCCATGTTGTTGTAGCAGTATCTCTTCCTTCTCATTGCTTCCTTTTCATCATGCACACACAGTTCGGTGAACCATTCTCCTCTTGATGGACACTTCTCCTGTTTCCAAGTTAAAGCTAATATGAATACGGCCACTACGAACATTCCTGAAGCAGTCTTGTGTAGATATGTGCACTCATTTCTCTTGGATACATTCCTCAGGGTGGGACTACTGGGTCATGAGATGTGTTCACGTTTCATTCTGTTGGACCTTGGTGGTTTTTTGCAAACACACTTTGAGACCTCTCTGGTTCTCTCTCCCACTCTTTCTGCCCTGCTACCACCTAAAATATCACCCTTCTGCTTCTGTGATCAGGCCTGTTTCCTGACTTGCACGTTTCTCTCCACAGGACAGAAAGAGGGAGCCACCCCTCCTGGAGGCTTACAAGAAAATGGAGGTCCTACAGACTGCCAGATCTTTACACTCACCCCTCCACCCCCCCGGAGGAACCCAGTGACGAGGATCCAGCTCATCACAAGGACACCTAAATGTCCTTTTCATTCTTTTCCATGGCCAGGACCTAGAGTCCACATTAGGTTTCCACACAGACCTTTCCTTCCTCACAAGTGCAACCACCGGTTTCCATTTCGTCCATTTTTTTGGCCACCCGGTCCCCTTATTCCTTATTATCAATATTTTCCCAGGGGAAGACTCTGGAGAGGAAGCTCATCTGAGGAAAGCAGATAAAAAAGAGAAGCCCCAAATATGCTGGGAAAAAAAGAAGCCAATGCCTCAGAGAAGACTATAAACAGATTTCTGCTTTCTTCTTCCAAACTCAAACAATTGGACTTGAAGTATCTTAAACACCACAGACTAGATATTGTTCTTCTTGTCAGCATAGAAGATATCGGTTTATAGGTTATTCAGGTTTGCAAAATGGGAGCAATAACTGCATTACTCTTATCCCCAACTTTTTAAGATCACAGGATATTGATGCAAATAAAATTCTAAAATAGGTGGTTCCAAGAATTCCTACACATACTGAGTTGCCAGAAGAATCAGCTCTGTCTTCTAAATTAAAGTGAAAAGCATTTAAATAAATTGATACAAACCAATGAAGACATTAATGACACCCTTTTTACTCACTGGAAAACTTACAGAGCAGGGCACATTTACAAAGTGAACTTTAAAGGAAATAGTAGAAAACTGAACGTTTTATTTTATTCTCTGTTTGGCAATGGTGTAGATAGTGGTTATTCATATATTTTTTTACTGAGGTGTGATTGACATAATGTTATGTTAGTTTCAGATGTGCAATGTGATGATTCCATATTTGTATATATTGCAAAATAATCACCACAATAAGTCCAGTGAGTAACCATTACCATACATAGTTACATTTTTTTTTCTTGTGAGAACTTTCAAGATGCACTCAGTTTTCTAACAACACCAACAAAAGAATTATAAGGATTAAAGCAAAGCAAAGTTATCGGAAGTCTGCCTAAGATAATACCTTGAAGATATCATAAACTAAACTACCTAACTTAAAAAACTATTTTTTGATTGTAACATCTAAAGTTACTTTAATGTTGACTTTTTAAGCCACCCCTCCTCTCACTGTTTCTCACATTATCACTGTATGGATACCAGCTTAGATTATATAGTTCCCCTAAAACTTTCGACATGGGTCTAGACCCAACAGTCAAACTGAAAGTTTACATGGATGTTCTGGTAACTCTAGAGCTCCACAGACCTCAGTCCACTCAACTACAGGAACCTGAGAGTGCAACCGAAGTAACAAATCCCACTGACTGCATTCATTGGGTATCGCTGTAGCCATCCCATAAAATACTGCCTCCTGTTTTTGCCACTCACCTTGCCTGTAACATAGAAACTTGGCTTTTGCATATGAGGTCAGTGGTTTACACCTGTTCCTCCCAAGAACTACGTGCAAAAGTTGCTGCTGCCACCGCCGCTGCTTCGACAAAGGGAAAAAGGAAACATAAAGACATGAGGATGCTGGGAGTGCTGCCTGGGAAATGGATAGACTGAGAAAACCACATGCTGTTCCACTATATGAAAAGATTAAAAGGAAAAAATAAATTATTTCCTTCACTCACTTCATAGCAAATTTTCTTATAAGGACGGATATTTGCATCAAAATTACAGACTTAAATAAAACCTGTATTTGAAATCCTCACTAAGAAACTCTGTATTTTGTAATATATTTGCTCTTCCATTAGCTTTCTTTCTGATTAGTGGGGTATAATCAGAAAAGGGCCAATCTAGGGGCACCTGGGTAGCTCAGCCAGTTAAGCATTCAACTCTTGATTTCTGCTCAGGTCATGATCTCAGGGTTGTGGGGTCAAGACCCAGGTCAGGCTCCATGCTCAGCATGGAGTCTGCTTAAGATTCTTTCCCTCTCCCTCTGCCTCTCCCCCCACTCGTGTGCACATGTACTCACTCTCTCTCTCTCTCAAATAAATAAAATCTTTGAAAGAAAAAAGAGAGGAAGGAAGGAAGGAAGGAAGGAAGGAAGGAAGGAAGGAAGGAAGGAAGGAGAGAGGGAGGGAGGGGGGAGGAAGGGAGGAAGAGAGGGAGGAAGGAAGGGGGCCAACCTTGGGCAAACTTGAAGACAGGGAAAGGTTTGTGTTTGAATCTCACCTCCCTTTCTGGACCCCCTCTATTCCAGCACACTCCCCCCCACCGCTTGCCCTTCACCTAGGTACTCCATGTGCTCACAGGACCACCAGCTAGCTGCCCAAACTAACTTTCTTGGACTGGGCTTTCTCTCCCCAAACATTAGAACTTTTGCAATCCAAAACTCAGCTGCTCTGGAATCTAGTCCATGAAGGTCACACTGGTTGATGAGACAAACTAAAGCTTACCAGCTTCAGTGCTTCACCCTCTGCATCTGTTATAGAAAGCAGGCTGCTCCTGTAGGGTTTCATAGCAAGGACCGCTTTCAAAATAAGTCTGGGTATAATTGTAGCATTCTGCACCCTTGAACATGCGTAGAGTTGCCCATATGAGAAGCAGCCTACACCTGTAATTAAAAACACATGCCTTCGTGACTTTTAAAAAAATTGCATCCTTTTGCCTAATAAATTGTTCTTTAAAAATACAGGGATGGGACGCCTGGGTGGCTCAGTTGGTTAAGCATCTGCCTTTAGCCCAGGTCATGATCTCAGGATCCTGGGATCGAGCCCTGTTTTGGGCTCCCTGCTGGGTGGGGAGTCTGCTTCTCCTACTTCCTCTGGCCCTCCCCCCTGCTCATGGTCTCTCTCTCTCTCACTCTCTCTCTCTCTCAAATAAATAAATAAATAAAATCTTACCAAAAAAATACAGTGATGCGGGGGCGTGGGCTCCACCCTCTGCATGGAGTCTGCTTGGGATTTTTCTCTTCTCTCCTCTGCCCCTCCTCCCACTCCCCCATTCCTCCTCCCCCCCCATAAATAAATAAATCTTTTAAAAAAAATACAGTGATGCCTAGCAGGTGTCTTGACTCAGGGGGAGAATAGTTTTCATCACTAATACTTCAAAGTGAATTTACTTATCAAGTATGTTCCTCTTGGGGCGCCTGGATGGCTCAGTCGGTTAAGCGTCTGCCTTCGGCTCAGGTCATGATCCCAGGACCCTGGGATCAAGCCCCACGTTGGGCTCCCTGCTCGTCAGGGAGCCTGCTTCTCCCTCTCCCTCTGCTACTGCCCCTGCTTGTGCTTGCTCTCTTTCTCTCTCTGTCAAATAAATAAATAAAATCTTTAAAAAATATATATGTTCCTCTTAGCATATAGGTGGGACTTGCTGCTTTTAAAGCAATGGAAGGGTGTGATAACTCTTGCATGCATCTTCGCTTTGTGGTGTGAACAGCCTATGCAAGTCTAAAGTTCCAATTATGCGAAAGAGGCATAACCTGAACCTAATCATCAGACAAACCCAGACTGAGGAACATTTACAAAACACCTGCTGTGTGAGCTTTAAAAATGTAGATGTCATCGTAGACAAAGTATAAAAGAGATTAAAGAGACACAAGGGGCACCTGGCTGGCTCCGTTGGAATAGCACGCGAGGGATCTCAAGGCAGTGAGTTCAAGCCCCATGTTGGGTGTGGAGGTTACTTACTTAAATGACTGACTGACTGACTGACTGAATGAAGGAAGGAAGAAAGGAAGGAAGGAGATTAAAGAGACATGATAATTAAATGTAACGTGGTCCTAGATATGGGATGGAGAGGAGATATTGCCAGAAAAGATATTATTGGGACAACTGGCAAAATTTTAATGTGGACCATGTGTTTAGTAATAGTCTTATGTCAGTGTTAAGTTTTCTGAATTTGATAATTATGTAAGAGAACATTCTTACATAAAAATATGAAGTATTTGAAGGTAAAGGAGTATGATTTCTGCAACTAAATCTCAAATTATTCAGGAGGCAGCCAAACCAGGAAAGGAAGGACTCACAGGCTGCATGGGGCTTGCTCCTAAATGATTGGTTTGTGGCACATTAAAACACCGGGGTTTGCTAAGCGCCTGATTAAAAATGAAAAATTCAGAAAGAGCTGATTTATTTTATAAATGCTACCTTATGGCACTGGAAACTTACTTGAGGCAGTGCGTTAGTTTGCTAGCACTGCTATAATGAAATGCCACAGACTGGGAGGCTTAAACAATGCGAATTTACTTTCTCACAGTTTTGGAGGCTGGAAATCCAAAACCAAGACATCAAGAGTCTAGGTTTCCTCTGAGGCCCTGCAGCCTATCTTCTTGGCTTGCAGACAGCTGCCCTCTTGCTGTCTTGCTGTCTCTTCACATGGTCTTCCCTCTAGGTGTGTGTGCTTGGTGTCTTTCCTGTATATACAAATTTTATCTTCTTTTTTTTTTTAAGATTTTATTTATTTGACAGAGAGAAAGAGAGCACAAACAAGGGGAGCTGCAGGCAGAGGGGGACACAGGCTCCCCGCTGAGCAGGGAACCCAATGTGGGACTCAATCCCGGGACCGTGGGATCATGACCTGAGCCAAAGGCAGACGCTTAACCAACTGAGCCACCCAGGCGTCCCCAAATTTTCTCTTCTTAATAAGGATACCAATCAGATTGGATTAGGGCCCACTCTAAAGTCCTCATTTTAGCTTAAATCACCTCTCTAAAGGCCCTATCTCCAAATAGAGTCAAATTCTGAGGTACTAGGGTTTAGCACTTCAACATATGAATGTTGGGGCATAAATTCAGCCCCTAACAGGAGGTATCCAATTTTGATAAGAGTTAACTACAAAACTCCCAGAACAGC
This sequence comes from Ailuropoda melanoleuca, assembly GCF_002007445.2. Taxonomy (NCBI): domain Eukaryota; kingdom Metazoa; phylum Chordata; class Mammalia; order Carnivora; family Ursidae; genus Ailuropoda; species Ailuropoda melanoleuca. The sequence continues at coordinate 51,702,818 of NC_048228.1, read as the reverse complement.
TGCATAATCTAGACAAAGCCGGCTTTGATTCTAAAGAAAAGAGTGTTACAATGCTCAAGTACTTTTATACATAAAGAAAAAAAGAGAGAGAGAGAGAATCAGCACTTTCCTGTCTTAAGCACAGAGCATATTTGACTTATTTTTATAATAAAATGTAAGTAAATATCAGGTTCCCACTAGAACCTCCAGGCTTGTTCTAAACAGCAGAGAGACAAAGGAACCAAGGATGGGAAGTCCAAGAAAGAATAGATGCAATGGATACAATGTACTGGGCCATCAGTTCTATATACCTCAGCAACTCCTGGGGTCAGCACCAAGTAAAACCACTGAGTCAGCACGCTGGAAACATAAAGTCCATCCACAGTAGAATGGATGAATAAATTGTTACTGTATCATATACCAGGGTACCACACAGCAAGGCAAAACCATGGGTTACGGCATCACACAACATAAATGAATCTCACAAGTCCAGGTTGAGCAAAAGACGTCAAATACAAAAGAACAAGATTCCATTTATATGAAATTTAGAAATAGGCAAAACTAACCCATGACAGAGGTCAGAACAGTAATGATTTTTAATGGGTAGTTGGCTGAGGAAATGTAAGAGGGAGCTTGCTGGGAGCTGGAAATATTCCAGGTCTTTACATTTATAAAGATTCATCAAGCAGTATGCTTAAGGTTTATGTATCTTACTATATGTAAGTTATCAGTTAAAAAGTTTTATTGCTAGGGGCGCCTGGGTGGCACAACGGTTAAGCGCCTGCCTTCGGCTCAGGGCGTGGTCCTGGCGTTATGGGATCGAGCCCCACATCAGGCTCCTCTGCTATGAGCCTGCTTCTTCCTCTCCGACTCCCCCTGCTTGTGTTCCCTCTCTCGCTGGCTGTCTCTCTCTCTGTCAAATAAATAAATAAAATCTTTTAAAAAAATTTTTTTTATTGCTAAAATACCAATGACATTTTTCAAAGAACTGGCCCTTAAATTTGTGTGGAACCAGAAAAGGCACCGAATCACCAAGGAACTGTTGAAAAGGAAAAACAAAGCTGGGGGCATCACAATGCCAGATTTCGAGCTGTACTACAAAGCTGTGATCACAAAGACAGAATGGTACTGGCACAAAAACAGACACATAGACCAATGGAACAGAATAGAGAACCCAGAAATGGACCCTCGGCTCTTTGGGCAACTAATCTGCTTTTTGATAAAGCAGGAAAAAACATTCGGTGGAAAAAAGACAGTCTCTTCAATAAATGGTGCTGGGAAAACTGGACAGCTACATGCAAAAGAATGAAACTTGACCACTCTCTCATACAATACACAAAGATAAACTCCAAATGGAAGAAAGACCTCGATGTGAGACAGGAATACATCAAAATCCTAGAGGAGAACATAGGCAGCAACCTCTATGACATCGGCCACAGCAACCTTTTTCATGACACATCTCCAAAGCCAAGAGAAACAAAAGATAAATTGAACTTGTGGGACTTCATCAAGATAAAAAACTTCTGCACAGCCANTTGAACTTGTGGGACTTCATCAAGATAAAAAACTTCTGCACAGCCAAGGAAACAGTCAAAAAAACTAAAATGCAGCCCACGGAATGGGAGAATATATTTGCAAATGATGCTACAGATAAAAGATCTTGGTATCCAAGATCTACAAAGAACTTCTCAAACTCAATACGTGAGAAACAAATAAACAAATCATAAAATGGGCAGAAGATATGAACAGACACTTTTCCAATGAAGACATACAAATGGCTAACAGACACATGAAAAAATGTTCAAAATCATTAGCCATCAGGGAAATTCAAATCAAAACCACACTGAGATACCACCTTACGCCAGTTAGAATGGCAAAGATAGACAAGGCAAGAAACAACAATTGTTGGAGAGGATGTGGAGAAAGGGGATCCCTCCTACATTGTTGGTGGGAATGCAAGTTGGTACAGCCACTCTGGAAAACAGTGTGGAGGTCCCTTAAAAAGTTAAAAATTTAGCTACCCTATGATCCAGCAATTGCACTACTGGGTATTTACCCCACAGATACAGACGTAGTAAAGAGAAGGGCCATATGCACCCCAATGTTCATAGCTGCATTGTCCACAATAGCCAAATCATGGAAGGAGCCGAGATGCCCTTCAACAGATGACTGGATTAAGAAGCTGTGGTCCATATATACAATGGAATATTACTCAGCTATCAGAAAGAACGAATTCTCAACATTTGCTGCAACATGGACGGCACTGGAGGAGATAATGCTAAGTGAAATAAGTCAAGCAGAGAAAGACAATTATCATATGATTTCTCTCATCTATGGAACATAAGAACTAGGAAGATCAGTAGGGGAAGAAAGGGATAAAGAAAGGGGGGGTAATCAGAAGGGGGAATGAAGCATGAGAGACTATGGACTCTGAGAAACAAACTGAGAGCTTCAGAGGAGAGGGGGGTGGGGGAATGGGATAGACTGGTGACGGGTAGTAAGGAGGGCATGTATTGCATGGTGCACTGGGTGTTATACGCAACTAATGAATCATTGAACTTTACATCAGAAACCAGGGATGTACTGTATGGTGACTAACATAATATAATAAAAAACATTAAAAAAAATAAAATAAAATTTTATTGCTGCAGTGTAAAGGAAATCTGTAAATATATGCTAATTATAATTGTAGATTTATCAAACAAGTACTCAAATATTCTGTTGACTGGTAGTTGGCAGGTTGTATAAAGTTACTTCACTGATAAGTCAGACAAAGACAGACAAATACTGGGGCACCTGGGTGGCTCAGTAGGTTAAGCGTCTGTCTTCGGCTCGGGTCGTGATCCTGGGATCCTGGGGTCCTGGGATCGAGCCCTGCATCGGGCTCCCTGCTGAGTGGACAGCCTGCTTCTCTCTCTCCCTCTGCTGCTTCCCCTGCTCTCCCCCACCCCTGTCAAATAAATATATAAAAATCTTAAAAAAAAAAAAGACACATACTGTATAATATCACTTATATGTGGAATCTAAAAAAGCCAAACTCTGAGACACAGAGAGTAGAGGGGCTGAGGGGTAACCCGGGAAATGGGGAAGTATCGGTCAAACAGCATAAACTTCCAGTCATAGGATTAACACATTCTGAGCATCTAACATACAGTATGGTGATTATAGTTAATAATACTGTATCATAGACTTGAAAGTTGCTAACAGAGTAGATCTTAAATCATCTCACCAAGAAAACAGAACTGGTAATTATGTGACAGGATGGAGATGTTAGCTAACACCACTGTGGTAATCATACCGCAACATATAAGTGTGTCAGATCACCATGTTGTACACTTTAAACTTATACAACGATAGATGCTAATTATATCTCAATAAATTGCGGGGGAGAGCAATATTTCACCTCATAACCGTAAGCAGAAGACCGCATATTTTTTAGCATGTACCAAAAAATATTTGTCTTTCTCAGATAAGGCAAATTTAAGCCAGAGTAGTTTGAACAGCCTTAAATATAACCCTACCCTTCATAACAGTTGGTGAGCCAAAGAACCACACAAAGAGATTAACACACATTCCAAACAGAAAATACCTCTCACCATTGCAACACTGGAAATTTACGATAAGCATTATTATTAGGACAGTAGCAGTTCAATGATTTGTACAGAAGAGACCATGACAAAGTATTACATCTGAAACCTCCTGACAACAGATGTCCAGGTCCTTCTGGTGGCCTGCGTGACCCAGCCTCCCCCCTCCCATCCCCAGCCTTTTTCTCTCTGACCTCATCTCCTACTACTCTCTTCCTGTCTCCCTCCAAGCAGACACACTGCACTCCTCGCTGTTCCTGAAACAAACCACGCACACTCCCTCCTCGGGGCTGCACGCTTGCTGGCGCCTCCTTCTGCAATGCCCCAGATATCCACGTTCTCCACCTGGGTCCTTCCCTCGCTTCCTTCAGGACATTCATAAAATACCACCTCTCCGTTCCCTGGCCACCCTATCTACATGTGCCAGCACAGATGCTCTTCTCATCAGCCCCATTCCCAGCTCTGTTTCTAGCCCTAGCATGAATCACATTCAATTATTCTAAATATATTCCTCTTATCTTTTTTATTATTTGTCTTTCCTATCAGAAAATAAGTTCCTGAGGGGCGCCTGGGTGTCGCAGTCGTTAAGCATCTGCCTTTGGCTCAGGGCGTGATCCCAGCGTTCTGGGATGGAGCCCCACATCGAGCTCCTCCGCTGGGAGCCTGCTTCTTCCTCTCCCACTCCCCCTGCTTGTGTTCCCTCTCTCGCTGGCTGTCTCTGTCAAATAAATAAATAAAATCTTAAAAANAAAAAAAAAAAAAAAAAAAAGAAAGAAAGAAAAGTTCCTGAAAGGCAGGGTTATGTACCCATTGTCTTCACTCCTTTATGTCCAGGACTTAACACAAAACCTGCATATGCTAGGGACTCAATAAATATTTGTTAATGAACTTTTAAACTTCCGTTATTTAACCCTAGTTGCTTCCAAATCAGTTTCCACATATCAAGGGAAACCTCAGGATTTTAAAATCTCCAGAAAAAAAGAACTTCTATTGAGGAGAAGAAAATGAGGCACATACATCCCTCTCAAAAGAAAAAAAAAAGTTACTGCCACCCATGCATACTTTTGACCTTCTTTTAGGAATTTTAACATGAATATTCCTCTGTTTCACTGCAGATAACTTTTCTCTCTTTTGGTAGTTTGTGAGAGAACAGGTCGGAATGGCAACCAGAGATAGAGAATCCACCAGTTTAACTGCTCACTCATTTTGTATTTTTTTTCAGGCTTTCATTAGCAACATCTATCACTTAAAAAAAAAAAAATCTGAGTCCAGTCCTCTATTTGTAAAGTTTTCCTCCATGCTAAGGCAAGACGTATAGGTTTCCTGGGAAAGCTAATTATTTGAGATGTCTCTTCAAACTCTTATTCTTTAAATATCTTGGCTCATGTTCTAAACAGAAGGTTTGTTGCATGCTCTGTACATAGTAAATCCTTTAATTTCTTTAGAAAGGTCTTTCAAATTTTCCTTCGCTTGGAGAATCAGATGCCCACCCTCATTCAGAATAGAGGTAGAGTTTATGCAGTAATTATAATAAAATTGTGTCCAAAATGTGTTTTAAAGTTCTGCTCCCATGTTGGCAAAGTATTTCTTGTTTTCTATAGTTCCTTTTCAGCTTTGTTTGGTGATACTTTTCTCAAATCAACATGTTGAGAAGTACACTCAGGGCTTAAATTTTAGACACAAAATGGATCGCTTATTTCCCCTAAACAACACGCTGTACACTATTTCAAATTCAGAGTTCTAGTGGACTGCCCCTGAGATCAAGGTTGGAAGCGTGTCGGGGCTGTGCCACGCAAACTCCTCACGCGGCGTGCCAATAGAAATCGCCGGTGCCAACGCGGACCTTCGATTTCCGTCCGTCCTGAGCATCCGCTTACATTTTGCTGCTTGTACAGAAACCGCACTTGAAAACCGTGCTTCCAGTGAATCACGACACGTTCCGAGCCCTCTTTGCATTAGCACTCTGGGAAGTGGCCTGATCAGAATCTCCTGCCGCTCTGCCTTTGCCCTTCTGCTCTCATTGCATCGCTGCGAGGCAAATTTCCTAATTCTCCAACTACTTTTTCTCTTACTCAGGATTTTCAGTGAAGTCCGCAGCGCTTCCCCACACACCCCGTACTCCCGTCAGCCTAGCCCTCCTCCAGCAACTGCTTCTGCCTTTTGACCTCTGAGTCACCAGCCACCTGCTGACATCAAGGGAGCGCTGACACAATCCCAGAGACCAAAGCCATATGTGTAGGTCTCTTCTGCTCCCCTGTGCTGCTTAAACCGCGGGGACAGGACCACCGGAGTGCTTAACTATCAATGTCCACTAGAGTGCGCCACTCTCCGGCCATACCATGTGATGGACCATGGATCACAGTTCTCCCTTGGCACCCCTTTGGTTTAAATAGATTAAGAGCTCATCAACATTGAGCCGTTAAAAATGGAAAAAGACCATTTAGTGCATGGGGAAAGGAACGGATAATACCCCTCAGGTAAAGTTCATCACAGGTTTTAGTATTTTGCCCTTGTGGAGACTATGGCTTACAGAGTGTGGAGTACAGAGAGTGGGGCTTTACTGCCACCTCCTGGATCATGGCGTGGCAGCACTTGGTAATCCCTGGCAGAGCCAAAGGAGTAGGGTGTCATCTTGGTGAAATGAATTTAAAGCCAACTGTAACAACCCGCAAGCTCAGAACTTTCATAATTCTCCTTAAATAATTCCTGTCCACCCAAACAGAACTGACTGCTCCTTCAACCTCTACCCTAGAAGGGAGAAATGCTTATCTCTTACCAATTTATTTCTTCTCAAGACCGAACAGAAGAATGGGAACCTGACCACCTTACTTAAAAAGACAAGTGTATTTAAAAATACTTTCTGCTGGCTGGCACTGTGGAAGACAGTATGGAGGTTCTTCAAAAAATTAAAAATAGAACTACCATATGATCCAGTAGTTCCAGTACTGGGTATTTACCCAAAGAATACAAAAACAGTAATTCAAAGGGATACATGCACCCCACTGTTAATTGCAGCATCATTTACAATAGCCAAACTATGGAAGCAGCTTAAGTGTCCATCAATAAATGAATAGATAAACAAGATATGGTGTATATATACATAATGGAATATTACTCAACCATAAAAAGAATGAAATCTTGCCATTTTGGAACAACATGGATGGATCTAGAAAGTAGCATTAGCCAAGCGAAATAAACCAGTCAGAGAAAGACAAATACCATATGATTTCACTCATATGTGGAATTTAAAAAAAAACAAACCAAATGAACAAAGAGGGGAAAAAAAGAGAGAGACAAACCAAAAAACAGACTCTTAAATAGAGAACAAACAGAGGGTTATTAGAAGAAAGGCTCGTGAGGGGGATGGGTGAAATAGATAAAAGGGATTAAGCGTGCACTTGTCTTGATGACCACTGAGTAATATATACAAGTGTTGAATTGCTATGAATATAACACTGTGTGTTAACTACATGGAATTAAAATAACATTTTAAAAATAAACAAATAAATTGGGGCGCCTGGGTGGCACAGCGGTTAAGCGTCTGCCTTCGGCTCAGGGCGTGATCCGGAGTCCTGGGATTGAGCCCCACATCAGGCTCTTCCGCTATGAGCCTGCTTCCTCTCCCATTCCCCCTGCTTGTGTTCCCTCTCTCACTGGCTGTCTCTATCTCTGTCAAATAAATAAATAAAATCTTTAAAAAAAATAAAAAATAAAAATAAACAAATAAATGCATTCTGCTGGCTGGGTTGCATTTCCCAGTACAAAATAATTTTGATCTTAAATAGAGCTTGAGGGGCACCGGGGTGGCTCAGTCCGTGGAGCGTCTGACTCTTGTTTTTGGCTTCAGGTCATGATCTCGGGGTCATGGAGATCAAGCCCCGTGTCACGCTCCCCACTCAGTGCAGAGTCTGCTTGTCCCTCTCCCTCTGCTCCTACCCCCACTCTCCCTCTCTCAAATAAATAAATAAAATCTTGAAAATATAACTTGAGCCAAATTATATTATCTAAATCTGGTGTTTGCCTTTGTTTTCAGTAGATAGGAAAAACATTTACAAAGGAAAATCTCCAAAATTCAAGCTACAATCTACCTTTTTTTTAAAGACCTTTAATATTTTTTATTCACAGAAGGAGGAAACCAAATGACTGATAAATATACAAAAAGAAAAAATACATAGAAATACATATAACCTCAGTAGTAAACTAGAAAATATAAACTAAAGCAAGATAATTTTCACCCATCAGACTGGTCAAAATGGAAATTATTAGTAATATCTGATATGGTCTGGGTGTGAGGGAAATAGACTTTCTCATACACTGTGAGTAAAAATATAAATTGGTACAGTATTTTTGGAGGACAGTTTGGCAGAATCAGTCAAAACTTAATATGAGGCATACCTGGGGCTCCTGGGTGGCTCAGTGGGTTAAGCATCTGACTCTTGGTTTTGGCTCTGGTCCTGATCTCATGGGTTGCGAGATCGAGTCCTACATTGGGCTCTGTGCTTAGCGGGAGTCTGCTTGGATATTCTCTCCCTCTGCCCCTTCCCCTACTTTCGGTCGCTCTCTCTAAAATAAATAAATTAATTAATTTTTAAAAAGTAAAAATAAAGGGTGCATGGGTGGTTCAGTTGGTTGAGTGTGTGCCTTCGGCTAAGGTCATGATCCTGGGGTCCTGGGATCGAGTCCCACATCGGGCTCCTTGCTCAGCGGGGTGTCTGCTTCTCCCTCCATCCCTCCCCCCTGGTTGTGATCTCTCTCCCTCTCACACTCAAATAAATGAATAAAATCTTTTTAAAAAATTAAAATAATTAGAATAAAATTAACCATACCTTTTGTAGCTTCAACTGTCCATCTCTGGAGAGCATTGTGATTTTTTTCCAGCATTCATTCTACGTATATTTCCCTAGCTTTGTAGAAGCCAGGTGGTCCACAGGTAAACTGTCATTGGCCTAAACCAAACAGCACCATCCTGTTTCCTTTTGCTCCCATTACTAATTCAGACAAAGGAATTTAACAGAGGCCCAAGCCAATAAGTACATACCATTCCCTTGGCGACAGTGCTTGATTCACAGTGAGCAATATCAAAATTCATCTTATAATGAAGTGAAGTTTTGTCTGATGGCTAGAGAAACACATTGTCTCCTCCATAAGTGAATGAAGAAGCATGTGGTTCCAGGAGTCAAATCTCCCAGAGTGTATACTATCTAAACAGAAATTTCAAAAATTCATTCCAGATCTAAATAATCATACTCGTGTATTTATTTCAACAAACACACATGACTCTACCATTTATTGAGTGACACTGTGTATGTTCCTTAAACCTTCTAAGTCTAGTACCTTGCCTACAAAATACGACTTACATTCCTTCCTTTGTAGGATTATTATTACTATTGTCACATAGAAATCACTGTGTTAGGGGCACCTGGCTGGCTTAGTCAGAAAAGCATGTGACCCCTATCTTGGGGTCATGAGTTCGAGCCCTATGTTGAGTGTAGAGATTATGAAGAAGGAGAGGAAGAAGAAGAAGAGGAGGAGGAGGAAAAAAAGAAGAAGGAGGAGGAGGAGGAGAAGGAGGAAAGGAAATCACTGTGTGAAATGGTGTGGAGCAGAAATAGATAAATAAGTCTGGTTCCTAACTTTAGAGACACGGAAAGTTTAGTGGGAGTGGTGACACTGGATTATTGCACTTGCCCATGTGACTTCAGCATTGGACCCTGACTCTTCTGGAGTGTCTAGGAATAACTTACTAAACAGCTTTTCTACTAAAAATATATATATGGTGGGGGCAGGGCGGGGGGGACAGATAGTAGGTATACATGTAAGCAAAAGGAATAATGATCCAAGGAAGAGGCGAAAAATAAGTTGAGGAAGGAAGTAGCCAATTAGAACACTATTGTCGTGGGGTGGAGGGAAAGTTTTCAATTCTAGCAGCTACATTAATGGAGATCATTTTCCAGATCTAGAGACATGGAGATAGCCGAATGGAAATAAACTCACACACACACACACACACACACACACACAAACCCTCTTCTCTGGACTGATAGGAGATCCTCCCATGGACTAGGGACAGAAAAACATGCTGAATTGAGATATTTTGGTTTCATTTCCCTTATTCTTTCTTATTTTAATTCATGTTAACCAATAACACATTTTCTAAAATTTTGCTAGAATCTTTCTCACTTCTAACAGGAGATGACCCTGCATGCCAAAGTAGAACATAAAGAATTGAATAAGGCTATGCAATTCGGGGAAAATAAAATTTAACTGAACGCAAAAGGAAATGACATTTTGTGGATGGGTTGGTAGAGAAAATTTTCTCAGTGTATATACGTTCAACATCAGGTATCCACAAACATTTATAAACACAACACTCTAAATCATGAGTTACTTACAAGTGATGACAAGTGATGTCAAGGTTTGTGGTAAGGTACTTCTCCAAAGGACTTGTTAAGAAACAAACTGTATGTTAATTACAGTTTCAAGTTTTCTCATGTCTGAAGCTATCAAAAGGAAAAATAAGGCCCTCTAAAAGCAATGAAAAACATAAGTTTTCATTCACATAGAGGAGTCTTAAGAGTCCATTTTACCAATGTAAAAACACAACACAACAATAAAGAAAAATCCACTTAGTCCAATTAATGAGGACCAGCCTTAAAGCCTTAGGAGCAGGGACCCTGCTGTTTCTAATTCCCTGCCAGTTGTTCAGTTATATAGAGGAGCACTTAGAAAACAAGTTAATCACATTTTTCAGTCTAGTCTGACTCGGAGCACAACTCAGATAAAGGAACCAATAATGAGAGAGTCACATAAGGAAACCCATCTTCTTTGTTTCCATTTCAATAGGAAGTCAGCTATTCCAAACATGCAAGGGATTCTCAATCAGGAGGTCCAAGTTCTAAGCCTCAGTCTGTCACAACTTTAACCAGGTAGTCTTTCCAAGACATGTTTCTTTATGACCAGGCTGCTTGTATCACATGCTGTACAAGAAAACTAACTGGGCAACACCCACAAACAAATAATCCTATTAAAATGAGCAGAAGACATGAACAGACATTTCTCCAAAGAAGACATCCAGATGGCCAACAGACACATGAAAAGATGCTCAACATCACTCATCATGAGGGAAATACAAATCAAAACCACAATGAGATACCATCTGAAACTATCAGAATGGCTAAAAAACAAAAAAACAAAAAACATTAAAAACAACAAGTGTTGGCAAGGATGTGAAGGAACATTCATGTACTCTTGGTGGGAATGCAAACTGGTGTAGCCACTGTGGGAAACAGTATGGAGATTCCTCAAAAAATTAAAAACAGAACTACTATATGATCCAGTAATTCCACTACTGGGTAGTGGGGAAAAAAATACTAATTGTATAGAATACAATACAACGAATATAAGAATACTAATTCAAAAAGATACACGCATCCCTATGTTTATAGCAGCATTATTTACGAGAGCCAAATTATGGAAGCAACTCAAGTGTCAATCTATACGTGAATGGATAAAGCAGAAGTGGTATAGATATAAAAATGGACTATTATTCAACCATTAAGAAGAATAAAATCTTGCCATCTGCAACAACATGGATGGGTCTAGGGAGTAGTATTAGTTAAGCGAAAAAAGCCTGTCAGAGAAAGACAAATACCGTATGATTTCACTCACGTGGAATTTAAGAAACAAAACAAACAAACAAAGGGAGAAAAAAAGACCCAAAAACAGACCCTTAAATTGAGAACAAATAGAGGGTTATCAAAGGGGAGGTGAATGGTGAAATGGGGGAGGGGGTGAAATAGGTGAAGGGGATTAAAAGTACACTTACCGTGATGAGCACTGAGTTGTTGAGCATAGAGTTGTTGAATCACTATACTGTACACTTGAAACTAACACAACACTATGTTAACTACACTGGAATTAAAATTAAAGACTTAATTAGAAAAAGACAACTTGCCACCCCTGTATCCAAAGTTTCCAAAAGAGAATTAACAGATTATTTCAAGTTTATTTGTTAAATTCCATATGTTATATACATTATTTGTATTCTCTTAAATAAATGCAAATGAAACCATCTATGGAGCTCAGTAAGATATAATATTTATTAACTGTAAAACATACAACCACACAGCAAGCCCATTTCCCCCCACCAAGACATACATATATTTCCTATTAGGTTTAATCATATCCTTGTAAAGAGAGCAAAGTAATCTTAAACTAAAAGAATTATTTTTGGTTCGGTAACTATAGCCTCAGTTTGCAAAATCTTCTTTTTCAGATAGTTCTGCAAGGTTCTAACCAGATGTGACCCTCGAGTCTCAACTTGCACTTACAGTAAATTATATTTAGTTCCTTAATTCTAAAGTTCACAAAATGTTTTAACAGGCAAAAGATACCAAAAGCAAATATAGAAATGAAAAGGTAATTAATCCTAGATCCTCAGACATTGAGGTGATATGTTCACACTGATAGTTAGATAAAAATAACATCAAAATAAGCTGTAAAGACACTTGGCTTTTAAGCATTGTCTGCTTCACACCCTGTACAGTCTGTTGGCAATACTTTTTAAAGTAAAAATAAAATTATATCTCAATGTGAAGTATATTAATGCCTACACATTAATTTTGCCTAGCATGTTAGTCGTACAAATCTGTCAAACATCTGTTCAGAGGTTAAAAATCAAGACCGAATTTTAATTGAACCACCTATAGACTTCTACATTGGAATCCCTCAATTTGCCACCTCCTGAATGTCCTGCTCTTTTGAGGACCACGTATCTAAAGTCAGAATTTCAATATTAAGCTCCACAGAGTAATACAGAAAAGTGCTAGTTAAATTCTTGGGCTAAATTCCAGTCAGCGCCTTTTGGAAAAAAAACAACACATTGTTAACTGGTTAAGGCAAAAAACCCACACAAATTCTGGTCCCCTTAACAACCATTCTCTAAAACAATAAATGCAGAGTATGACCAGCAAACGAGAAACCAAAAACCTAGAGCCAAACCGGCTTAAGCTTCCCACCTGAAAGTCATGGACTGGGGCACGAGAAAAGATGTGTGGACTCTAAGTAGATAGTTTTACCCATTAATGAAGAACTTTTGGGAAGGCCAAAGTGTTTGAGGAAACAAGAAGACAGCAACACCTCCCTGTTCTGTCTGCTATCACCCTCAAACCATCAGTAGACAGGAATGAAATCCGTTAACAGTGGACATTTCCTTCCCAAAGCCTATTCGGGGGGAGTTCAACAATAACTGGTCAAGAGAAAAGTAGTCAGTCCAAGTAGGTCGGTAAGCCAGCTTCCCATCTCCTAATTTTATATGTATATACTTCCTTGCTCAATGACAAGCACAGTCCTCAACTTGAAGGTATACCTACAAAATTCTCCTTCACCATTCTTATTTCAATCCTGTTCCGGCACGCAGGAACACTGGCACCACAATCTTATAATACAGAGGACTATCTAAGGTCAGAGTCATACTAAATGATTAGACATAAAAGGTTTCTTTGAGAAATTTGCATTAGTGTGGTTCTTAGAAGATAGCAGAGGCCAGATTCCCATAATACAATGATCAAACAACAACAATAATCACAGAAACCAAAGACATACATCTATCCATAGAGAGCAATTACATCTCCTTAAAGCTGAGAAAGAAGCAAGCTTTTTAAATGTATATTTATAGTTAAATTAGCGTAAAGGAAACATTTTCTCTTACTGATCCTAGTTTTTAATCACCTACCTCCACTAAACCCATTCCTAAATAAATGTACACATTAATACAGATAACACAGAAAGTTCATATAACATGACCATTATAATGTTTCTTTCTCCCTTTTTAAACTCATTTTAAGTCTTGGGTAATTTTAAATGCACAATCTACTAATAGTAAATACACATTCATGTAACAAGAACCATATCACTATTCTTCCATTGGATATATCTTGAAATAGCAACAGTGAATTTGAAAGGTGACAGGAGGGCAGTCAGGGAGGGACTTATTCAATCTTCCTTGGAAACACTTGGAAGTTTTTGTCTTTTTTCTTCTGCAAGGTCTTCCTCAGAAAATGTAGGCAGTTCAGAAGTAAAGGACAAAACCATGAATCTCTCTTCGTAGGATATCAGCAGTTTGTTGCAAGAGGATGTCATCTCAAGGGCGACAGCAGCATCTAAAATCACAGGGGAACATATGCCCAAATGGTTTACATAAAATCTTTCTAGAAATGGATTTCTATCTCATTTGCTTTCTCACATTGAATATAATTATAATATTGTAAGTATTACACAGTCCAAGAAAACTTTAGACCATATATATCAAAAACAAGATTTTAAAGACAATCTTTAGGACAATTATGAACTGAAATTGTCATGTATAGCATATCATCTCCTTTTATGTAAATAATAACTAGTTTTGACAAAACAGATCCAAGTTTCACAGAGGCTACAGTTTATACAGTTTGTGTAATGAGTGCACTGCAAAGACTTCTCCCAGGGCCTTGGAAGAGGGACCTGTACCAGTGAGGAATTAAAACTTAAGACTTGTTCACTTCATAGTAAATTCACATATGATGTCACAGACATTCAAAATGCTCTGTGGAGGTTAACAGATTAATTCAACAACACACTGATGAGAATGTGGGGTTTTATTATCATCACATTTTACAGAGTTAATAGGTACTAAACATTGGATGACTTGTCACACAGTAAATTACCACTCAAAAGGTCTGATTTTTGTTTTTCGTTTTTTTAGTACTAAACAGTTATACTTCAAAGGAAGGCAATCCTGTTACCATTTAAAATTGACCTTTAATTTTTCAAATCACTGTTGGTGCCTAGTCACTTAAGTTATTTATTCTTTTTTTCTTTAAAAACTAATGTGTAACATGTATTTATCCTGTGAGTAGGTCCACAGTGGGGTGGAAACATGTTCCAGGGGCCCTGTTTTCACTGTGGTGACACATGGTACAGGCCTGAGGCTTGCAGGGCCCTTTTTACTGTGGTGTAGCAACAGGATAATGATAAAGTCCATTAGAAGCAAAAAATTAAAAATTAAAATTAAAATAAATAAAAGGAAGGCAATCATCTAGTATAGTGCTGATCCCTCTGTATCGGGAAAAAAGATTACCAAGCAATCATTTTGTCTTTCTTGCTTTAAAAGCCCAAAGGGACAAATGACTGATAAGGGAGATAAGTATATATCCTTCCACAGCACTTGTCACCGTAAATTCACAATACCATATCCAATAAAATGCAGGAGATTAGTTTAAGAGCAAGAGATGCAAGCGCTATGAAAAGGGATTCATCCCAGAGACAAATGCCACTTCTGTTTTTTTAAGTGGCTCAACTCTCTCTGAGAGGAGTTCTCATGGAACCAATCACTGGAGAACGTTTTAGCTGCAGAATTTGAACTTCAGCAAGCTACAAAATATTTCTGATGGAAGGTTACTTTGCTTTAAGTATGAGAAACCAGACATACCCAGTTCAGAACCAAAATGACTCTCAGTGCTGGTATTCCATCCGACGCAAATCGGCCTCTGAATCATCTGACAGGGGAGATCCTGGTACCTGTAAGTTAATAATCGAGCATTATAGATTCTCAATAATTGTAAAAGTCCCACTCCTCTGAAAACCCCAATTCTTGTTGTTCAAATACCAGATGTTTAGAATTAACGATTCATAGCTTAAGCTGCTGGCACAGAAGAGGATGATGAAGTAAAGAGATGCTATTCTTTGACCTCTTTGTTGATCCATAGGTTACAAGATATTTCTGATGGGCCGATGTAGTACAAACCCACCACAACCCACCTCTCCTACTTATTACCAAACAAATAAAACCCTTTAGGAAAAATATAAAAAACAACTGAAGATTAAGGAGAGGAGTCAAAAGCTAGCAATGTGATCCTTCATGTGGGGGTAAATTTCCAACTTTGTTTTTCACTCCTGTGCCTTTGCCCAAAAGGCAGGCCCTAGTCTCAGAGTAATGAAGAAGTACAAGAGGTCAGAAGTCTGAAAGAAACTCCCTTGTTATCGCAGAGAAACCAGGAAAAAGGGTCCCTGCAGGCCAGAAAGTTTAGGGGGTGAGGGGGATGGTCCTGGAGGGAAGACAGTTAGGGGAGGTGACCTCTAATTCTGTGTATAGACCCACAGGAGTCTCAGCCCAGTTCCTGAAGCATGCATGCATGGGGTAGCCCCACCAGCACAGCAAAGGCTTGGGAGAACTGAACTGAGATTTGAATTACCTGCCAAGTGTCCAGCTAACCCCTGAGCCACATAAGCACAGGACAGATGCAAGCTAGGATATAAAGATTTAGAGAACTGAGATTTGAACCACGTTTCACAGGAGATAAGGCAGAATTTACAGTGTGAACAAAACTTGGATGACTGCCTGCTAAAACAAAAATTCCAACATTCTCCAGAGGAATATAAAGGATTATAACAGGACCCAAAGGCTACACAACACTACATTCACAGTTTCCAAGATACAATCAAAATCATTGGCCATAAAAAGATACAGCGGAGCGCCTGAGTGGCTGTCAGTTAAGCATCTGCCTTCGGCTCAGGTCATGATCCCTGGGTCCGGGGATCAAGCCCCTCGTCCTTGCCAGGCTCTCTGCTCAGCAGGGAGCCTGCTTCTCCCTCTCCCTCTGTTTGCCACTCCCCTTGCTTGTGCTCTCTCTCTCTGCCAAATAAACTTTAAAAATCTTAATAAAAAAAAAAAAAGATCCAGGAAAGTATGATCAATTCTCATGGGAAAAGGTAATCAACAGATTCCAATTCTGAGATGGCCCAGATGTTGGGACTTTATAAACTTAGGTAAGTTATATAGATAGATCGGGAGAGAGAGAGAGAGAGAAACAGACTTTAAAGAAGTAATATAACTATGTTACATGAGGTAAAACAAAATATACTTAAAATGAATGAAGAAACAGGAATTCCTAGCAGAGAAATAGAAGCCCTAAAAAAGAACCAAGTAGAGATTTTAGGACTTAAAAATACAGTATCTGAAATTTGATAGAAGAGGTGAGTTTATAAATCAAGAAGCTCAGCAAATGCCAAACAATATTCATTCAAAGAAAACTATGCTTAGATGCACCACATCCAAACTAATGAACACAAAAAGATAAAGATAAAATCTTAAAAGCAGCTAGACAGGGGCGCCTGGGTAGCGCAGTCCTTAAGCGTCTGCATTCGGCCCAGGGCGTGATCCCGGCGTTCCGGGGATCGAGTCCCACATCAGGCTCCCTGCTCCGCTGGGAGCCTGCTTCTTCCTCTCCCACTCCCCTGCTGTGTTCCCTCTCTCGCTGGCTGTCTCTGTCACATAAATAAATAAAATCTTAAAAAAAAAAAAAAAGCAGCTAGACAAAAATGAAACATTACATACAGGTGAACAATTCAAATGCCTTAAAATGTCTCACCAAAAATCGGACAGATCAGAAGATAAAGGAATGATGTCTTTATAGCCCTGGAAGAAAAAATTTTAAAAAGCAACCTACCAACTTAAATTCTTTATCTGGTGAAAATATATTTAAGGAATGGGGGCAAAATAAAGTAATTATCAAATGAAGTGTTTGTCACTCATCAGACCTGCTCTGGAAGAAATGCTAACGAAAGTTTTTCAAGCTAAAGAAACATGATACCGGGGCGCCTGGGTGGCACAGCGGTTAAGCGTCTGCCTTCAGCTCAGGGGGTGATCCCGGCAGTCTGGGATCGAGCCCCACATCAGGCTCTTCCGCTATGAGCCTGCTTCTTCCTCTCCCACTCCCCCTGCTTGTGTTCCCTCTCGCTGGCTGTCTCTATCTCTGTCAAATAAATAAATAAAATCTTTAAAAAAAAAAAAAAGAAACATGATACCAAAAAACAAAACTGTAATCTTTACGAAAGAAGGTAAGAACAACAGAAATGGTAAGTGGTTAGGTAAATTTGGAAGACTACTTTTTTCCCTAAATTGCTTAAAATATTTATGACTGTTTAGAGCAAAATGGATGATCTAGTACAGTTTTCAATGTATGTAAATAAAAGACATATAATTCTATATAAAGTCCCGGTTGGAGCAAAAGGAAATATGTTGCAAGTTTTCTACATTTTATAAGTGGTATAATATTTAGGCACACTGTGAAAGATTAGCTATGTATATTGCAAAGCCTAGAGCAATCACTAAAAAAAATCATACTAAGAAATATCCCCAAAAAGCCAATACTAAAAATATTCAAATGCAAAAGAAGACTGCAAAGGGAAAAAAAAGGAACAAACCAAAAAAATGAGCACTATAAAGAGCTAGATCTTATATCTATATGATATATATCATATATATCATATAGATCTTCATATCTATGTAATATATATTGCTAGATCCAGATATACCAACAATCAGATTAAATGTTAATGGCCTAAGTATTCACTAGCAGGCAGAATTCTAAAGCTATCCCCCTAAGATTCCTGTCCCTGCTTAGTCAATCAAACTAATTTAGCTCCTGCTATGAAGCAGCCTTGCCATGGAATTAATGTTACTAATCAGCTGACCCTCAGATAGAAAGATTATCCTGGCAGGCCCAGTGTAGACCTGGTAAGCCGATCACGGGCACTCTTAAAAGCAGAAGAGTAAGTCAGAGATGAGGCAGAAGGGGAGGCAAGAGAGGGTCAAAGAGTAAGAAGGACTTGACCACTCTTTCTAGCTTTGTGGATGGAGAGGTAGGCCACAAGCCAATGAATGTGGGTAGCCTTTAGCAGCTGACACAACCCCCAGGGGTCAGCCAGCAAAGAAACAGGGACCTCAGTCCCACAAACTCATGGAGCTAAATTCTGCCAACAATCTGAGTGGGCCCGGAAACAGCTTCTCCCCTAGAGCCTCCAGAAAGAAATGCAGCCCTGCTGACATCTTGATTTCGACCTGTGAGACTCAGGGAGAGAAGCAGCTGTGCCCTGGGCTTCTGACCCATGGCAACTGTTAGATAATAAATATTTTAAGTCATAGTAGTTTATCAGCATTAGTAGAACACTAATACATATATCAGTTAAAAGAATCGAACTGACAGAATGGATACAAAAGAAAGAACCTACTTACAGGAAACACTGTAAATTTTAAAAACAGATTGTATGAAAGTAAGAAGATATACCATGGAAACAAATAAGTATAAGTAGGCTGGAGCGGCTATCTTAATCTCAGATAAAATTGACTTTGTGTCACAGAGCACTACAAGAGATAAAGAGAGACATTTCATAATGATAAGAGGAACAGTGTATCAGGAAAACAAAAACAATTATAAGAGTATATGTACCTAATAAAAGAGATTTAAAATACATGAACAAAAATAAACAGATATAAGAGAAAAATAACTCCATAGTCAGTAAAAGATTTTGACAGCACTCTTTCAGGAACTGATAAGACCAAACAAACAAACCAAAAAATCATTAAGGAAACAGAAGATCTGAAGAACACTATCAACCACTTTAATCTAATTTCACATTTACAGTAGGCTATGTCCAAAAACTGAAGGATATACATTATTCTCAAGGGAACGGGTTCATTCACCAAGATAATCTAGACCATATGCTGGGTCATAAAACAGATCTCAATGAATCTAAAACAATCAAAAGCATACACAGGATATTCTCTGACCGTATGGAATTAAATTATAAATCAATAATAATAAAATACTAGGGAAACCTCAAATATCTAACTCTAAAACAACACATTTCTAAATAATTGCTGGGTTAAATAAGAAATTACAAGGGAACTAAGAAAATGTTCGGACTGAGTACAGTGAAAATACAATGTATGAAAATTTATGGGATGAAGCTTAAACTGCTTAGAGAAAAAAATGGGTAGCTATGTGCATAGAAAAGTGCATACCATGTGGAAGTATGTAGGAAGTGGTCGAGTGGAGACAGATTCCATGGATTATGCCATACTTTACTTACACAAATCTATCTTACAGATGTTCCAGAAGTCTATAAAAATAGACTTTTATAAATGTGAAAATGTCTGTGTTAGGCACAGAAACAAAATGTAGCTCAATGTACTGATCCATACCATGAAGGGTGCAGGCAAGTCACGGCTGGGCCAGAAAGCCTCTTCCTTCAGTGTCCTGTTGTTTCTCTTCCCATTCAGATTTTCCACACACAAATTCATCTTATTTTGGTGTTAATTTGTGTTTTTCACTACACCTACTTTCACCTTTAGTGTATTTTAAATACAACTGGGAAATGAACAAGTAAATTAAGGATAAAAATGCAGAACCAGTTTATAAATATAAGAGGGTTAGTTCAAAGGAACAAATAAAAATTTAGACGTATGAAGGCCGCCAAAGCCTTTCTTCCATTTCATGAAACTAGATTTGGATATGTGATCCCTGAAGAGTGGTTTTGAACAATAGTACGCTCACAGAAAGAAAGTGAAAAATTCTGCACCTTTAATATCCACATTAAATTTAAGTTTAGAAGTATACAAGGAATTTATTGAGACTCTGTAGTTCCTAAAAGTAAAATGTGTTACGGTAATTAATCTTCACACAGCAAGAATTTGTTTAGTTTTGTTTGTGTTGCTGCAGAAATTGTTAGCAGGAGATAAGGCAAAGTAATAGCAGTCAATAAACCTGGTTCTCAGTATCACTGGGTAACTGCCTCTGTAATTTGTTACCCTCAACAATATTATTCCCCTTGTTTGTAGAGCTCTACAAAATTATTTAAGGAGTAGTAGTAGAAAAAAGCATCCACATAGATACAGAGGCAACATACAGATGCTGTCTAGGAAACAGAAATGCTTTAATAATGAGGATGGAGAATTAAATCCCAAAACAAAAGTTGTCCAGCATCAAGGAGAAGTGAGAAACCTGTAAATCCAATGATACATATCCAAAGTTTATAACTAGCTATGGTTGGCTCAGGAAATTTAAAAGTCTGCCAGTTTTCTTAATGTGAAAATGAGTGATACAACTGTTGTTGAAGCAGCAGAAATGTAAGTCTTCTGAAGAATTAAGAGAAATTATAGAAAAATACTTATATATGGAAGAACCAGTCTTTTTTTTTTTTTTTAAGATTTTATTTTTATTTATTCGACAGAGAGAGAGACAGCCAGCGAGAGAGGGAACACAAGCAGGGGGAGTGGGAGAGGAAGAAGCAGGCTCATAGCAGAAGAGCCTGATGTGGGGGCTCGATCCCATAACGCCGGGATCACGCCCTGAGCTGAAGGCAGAGGCTTAACCGCTGTGCCACCCAGGCGCCCCGGAAGAACCAGTCTTTAACATGCATGGAGTAGATTGTCTTAGGGGAAAATGTCAAATAGATGATATATTTAAAAAAAATAAAACCAATTCAAGGAGTGAAATATGGGTTATAACATTGGGGTTAATGCAGTGAAATACTATAAATTACCACAAAAGTTATATAAAAGCCATAGCTAAGTTGCATACACACACACATACACACATGCATGCATATTTTATCTATAAAAAACTGATGACTGTAAGCTGGAAAATGTCTATATAAATATACATGTAATAAAGGTACTAAGTGCAATGAACAATAAGAAAAAAATTAACAAACAAAATGGTATATATCCCACCAGTAAACATGCCCAGCCCTTAAGAGCAAACATCCCTAAGCGACTTTAATAAGGAAGTATGAGACCCAAGTTCTACCCAACCAAGAGAGAGGATTTTTGTACCTGATGTAATGCGATATTGGGCGTGTGCAAGTCAATAGTGGCCAGGGAAGGAATTCGAGATTCTGAGAGATTTTTGTTCTCTTTCTTTATTAATCTGGAATTTCGAGCTAAATAAAAATAACCATAAACACAGTGAAAAAATTAGACATTATTTTTAGTTTTTCCACATTCTGTATCTGTCCCTCAGTATGTACTCAGTGTACATATTTACTTACATAAGTCTGTACATATTTACAGAAATATGTGAAGTTACTCTAATTTTTATTTTTAATATTATGTTAGTTTATTTAACATACATTTTCAATAATGTGTACAAAAAGGCTGAAAAAGTGAAAGCATTATAAACATACCTATGCCTTCTAAGGCTCTTAGTTCAGGGAGATGATTATAGTTTAGTTCAGGCAAGCGGACATCTGTCTTGGAGTATTCTCTTTTTTTCTTACTTGCCTGAAGTAGGCTCTTTTCACTAGTGACCTAATATCAGAATGATTAACACAAGTTAATTAGCTTCCAGGGAAGCTTGGCTTGCCCCTTTTGTAACTAATATATTGATATCCTAAACTTTAGGAATTTAACAACAACACAAAACTTCAGGAGTCCTGCAATGAGCTTTTGAGTACCTTTATTTGGATGTTGCTGCTTGTTCTTTGAATACAGTAAGTGCTAAGGCTCTTGGGTTAAATCAGTTATAAAATAAAATAATTAGTTCAAAAAAAGGTACAAAAAATAATGAGTTCAAACTACTAGATTTACATATTCAAAGAGTGACAAATAAGATATATAAGAGATGTTTATAATAATACATTATTCACATCTCAGAATTAGAGCATGAGGCAGGGGAGAGGGGTATTGGTCTTCAACCTAGATGTTGAAGAAAGTTTAGGCTTAACTCTGCCTCCATTAATTTTCATCAAGAAAAGACTCAAGTGTGTCTTCTCCCCACTAATCTCTACCTCCTCTCTTGACTGCCTCTTAAAAATAAGGATAAACGGAAATAAGATCTAAAATTAACAGCCAGCCTTGATTACGCAATGCCTGAAAGAAGGCCGACATCAATTCCAGCAACGTGGTATTAAGCCAGCTACCCTGAAAAGCCTTGCTGATCAAAGTAATCTTCCAAAGCAGACCAAGAATGTAAAACACAAAAATATCTACAAAGAAATCAGTAGGGTGTGAAAAAAAGGGAAGTACTATCATTATAGAAATTGTGGGTCAAGAATAATGAAAAGAAAAACAAATGTAATGCCCAAATCATGAGAGATATGAAAAGAAGGCTATATTTTTTCAGCCTGAGGATAATGAGAAGGGCAGAGGAGGGAAATCTGGGAGAATACTCCTTTGGGAATACATCCACACCTCCCACTCCCTGGCAGAAGAATTCATTCACCACATTCCTTAAGCATCTTCTATGTGCTAGACACTGTTCTAGGTATGAGGTAGGGCTGTAAGGAAACAAACAAACAAAGCACATATTCCTGCCTTGGAAACTTATATTGTAGTTGGGGGAGAGAGACAATATACAAATAAGCGAATATAGAGGCTGTTAGGTTATGCAATGGGAAAAAATTAAGCAAGGAGAGAGGATAAAGAGTAACGGGAGACAAAATGAGTTCAAATATTAGGGAAGACCTCACAATAAGGTTTCATGTAAGCCAAGGAGTAGAAAGAGCAAATTCTTTGGATTATCTGGGGAAAGAATATTCTAAAGCAGAGGAAATAAGTGCAAAAGCCCAAATGTAGGAGCATGTCTGGTCACGTTCAAGGAATACAATGAAATCAGGGTGTTGGAATAGATTGATCAAGAATGAGATTAGTTGGGGGGCGCCTGGGTGTCTCAGTTTTTAAGCGTCTGCCTTCAGCTCAGGGCGTGATCCCAGTGTTCTGGGATGGAGCCCCACATCAGGCTCCACCACTGGGAGCTTGCTTCTTCCTCTCCCACTCCCCCTACTTGTGTTCCCTCTCTTGCTGGCTGTCTCCCTCTCTCTCTGTCAAGTATATAAATAAATAAAATCTTTAAAAAAAAAAAAAGAATGAGATTAGTTGGGATGGAATAAAGGGCCAGGGAAGTGGGTCAATCAGGGACTTACAGGCGCTGTTAAGGACTTTGATCTTTACTCAGAGATGACAAGCCAATGGAGGGTTTTGAATGGAAGAATAATGATAATTTAAGTTAACTTTAAAAAGAAGCATTCTGGCAGTTATGTTGAGCATAACACTCCTCTGAATCTTCAGAAGACCTCTGAACCTTGTATATGCTTCCACTATTATAATCTGACACTGTTTGAATTTGTTGATCCTATACTAGACCATGAGCTCCCTGAAGAGAGGGATTTGATTTATTGATCTCCAGTGTCTCATACATAATACATAATCAATAAATATTTGTAAATGAATACATAGAATACTTTCACCAAAAATCTGGCATGAGTGAGGTATAACACTTCATCTAGTCACCTAGTCTACAAAAGAACTGATCACCAAGTATTAAGTTAAGAAAATTTACTGTTACCAAAAAAATTAAAGCAGATGTCATTTAAATAATATCTTATAAACTTCTAGACTTGCAAAACTTACTTAAACTTTAAGACTTTCACATATTTGATTATGACAGGTTGGAATGATAGACATATAATTAAGATTCCACTCTATGGTATGTCTCCAAATAAAATTCTCAGTTCTTCCCTACTATATTTAACATGAGTGGAAGTCTAGAAATGACTAATGTTTGCTCTTTTACCACTGGGAATAGTTCACTTACTGATGTGGTCACATTAATATTATAAATGCCTGATGGAGAATGTTTATTTGGTTTTACAAATGGAATACAATACTTCTTGGTTTTCTCATCCACTCTGTAACAACGACAAAAAATTTAAGTTAGAACCAGCAATAATTATTCTTCAAGCACAAAACCAAAACCAAATGACACAAAACCAAGCGACACAAAACCAATCGACCTGCAGTTTAATCAGCATTTAATGCCTATTCTTAAATACACAATGAACACAGATCTGGTGAAACATTCTGTCCTTTGCCACTACCCTCATGCCTCCCACCTAGCTCCCAGGTCCAACCAAATAAACTACTTTCCCTCTAGCAAAATTTCCAAAATGAGTTTCTTTGTACCACCAAATGCCCGCAGCCATACCATGTAACAGTAGACCCTTAAAAACAATTATTTCTTTTATTATGATAACCTCCTTTCATGTTTTTAGACTGAACAGTTGTAGAGCTTCTTTCACCTTAAACAATACAGTCCTTTCTTAGTACTCAGGTGAATTTTTTTTAATCAAATGCTAATAATTTTCATCACATAGGCCAAAAGGCTTTTGAAATAGAACCTTGGCAAGAATGAGGAACACCCAGAAGCCAGAAAGTAACATAATGTGGTTGCATTGATAAACACTTGCAATTTGCAAACGTACCCTTAAACAACACTTTGTTCTTATTTTCCTAATTCATACCTGTAACTCTGAACTCCTGGGATAGTCACCATTCCAGAATTAATACTGGGAGCCACTGCAGAAAGATTGTGCATGAGTGGAGGGATTGCCACGCCTGGATTTCTAGTGTGACCCATGCTACTATTGCTGCAATCTCGGAGGCTTGTAGAAGGCACCGTTCCGATGTGACTCATTCCATTGTCAGGGAGACAGCTGGCATTTGAAGCTCGACTGACTTTTTCAACTTTTTCTCCATCCATTTTTGATCCTTTTATTTTAAATACTTTAGAATCTTTAATTTTGGGATCACCATTGGTATCCTGACCATTAATAAAAATGTTAATAACATTAATGATCTGAGGAGAATGAAAAATCACCTCTTCCTATAAAGAATTTGTCAACTAAAGCAGAATTCTGTAAATATCACCTTACTGTGCCCCTGTTTTCTTTATTCTATCTATAGAATTAAAATTAAACCCAGGATTCTTGGTCAGACGTGTATTTTGAATAAAAAATGAAATTCACAGGGCACCTGCCTGGCTCAGTCAGTAGAGCATGCAACTCTTGATCTCAGAGTTGTAAGTTCGAGCCCCACATTGGGTGCAAAAATTACTTAAAAATAAAAAATCCCCCCCCCCGAAAAAGAAATGCAATTCACACTAGCTCTGAGATATATACATATATATATACACACACATATATATCAGATTAATAGAATATATACATATATCAAATTTATATATATATATTTCAGTAGAAAAAATGTGAAAGAGAAACAAGTATGCCCATTTTTGTTCTCATATATCTAAAGTACAAAAATTGAAATACAAAATTGAGAACTCCTTCTTCCAGTTCACTTGAGAAAATCAAGTGGGTTGGCAGTGAACTTGAATTACCTCACCAAGAACAGATTCTGGATAACCTCCCTGCAAAAGGAGACTTCAAATAAATTAAAGACCCAAATCTCAACTTTAAAATGCTCTATACCAAATTTTTTAAATGATATTTTTCTCTCCTATCACTTAAGAAAAAAAAGGGTGTGTGCACGTGTTTGGGTCCACGTGTTTATATGTGAGTAGATGTATCTAACTGTCCTTAGATGAATGTGATTTCCTGACAAGACCTACTGCACAGTCTGATACACAGTAGCCACTCAATACACGATATGTTAAGATAGTTTTTTAAAAGGTAATGTCTAAAGAGAAGATAACATTTTTACAACTAATCTAAAAGTTAACATATTCACCACCCAGAAAACTTTTTTCATCTTCATTTCTTAACTCCAAACATCGAAGGATAAATTAAATCTAAAACTTATTACGCATTGGAGCACCTGAGTGGATCATTTGGTTAAGCATCTGCCTTGGGCTCAGGTCATGATCCTAGGATCCTGGGTCCGCCTCCGGAGCCCTGTGTTAGGCTCCTTTCTCAGCAGGGAGTTTGCTTCTCCCTCTGGCCTCCGCCTCTTGATCTCTTTCTCACTCTCTCTCTCTCAAATAAATAAATAAATAAACAAACAATTTTTTTTAAAAAACTCAATACACTTTAAGACATGGTCATTTACCTGTACCACAAGCGTTTTTCTCTCTTCACCTAAGCGATCATCTTTTTCCTTTTCCTTCTTTCTGCTTTGGGATTTTTTAGATAAAGAAATATTTCTGGCATCTTTCTGTACTTTTAACTGTAGTTCCTGAGAAAATCTACATAAAAATACATGTGTCAATTCAATAAAATTGCATAAGACAGATAAATCTAGAAAAAAATTCATTTTCAAGATATTTATTTTTAAAAATTGAGTATTAAGGGGTGCCTGGGTGGCTTAGTCAGTTAAGCATCTGCCTTCTGCTCAGGTCATGATCCTGGAGTCCCAGGATCAAGTCCCACCCCTGGCTCCCTGCTCAGCAGAGAGTCTGCTTCTCCCTCTCTCTCTGCCCCTCCCCCTGCTCCTTCTCTCTCTCTCTCACTCACCTTCTCTCTTAAATAAATAAATAAAATCTTTTTTAAAAATTGAGTTTTAAACTAGACTAGGGGGGCACCTGGGTGGCTCAGTCGGTTAAGCGGCTGCCTTTGGCTCAGGTCATGATCCCAGGGTCCTGGGATGGAACCCCTCGTCTCCCTCTGCCCTCTGCTCTTACTCTCTCTCTTGTTATCTCTCTCTCAAATAAATAAATAATATCTTTAAAAATAAAAGAAAAACGAAAAGGAACTGTGTGATTATTTGAAATACAAACTTAACTAGCCACTTTTTCCATGGAACATTTTTACTTGAAAAGACTGACAGAAAACTACTACTGTTATTCAGACTTGGAGTATTCTGCAGACATTTTTTTAAACGAACAAAGGAAAACAACCAGTAATATTTGTATTAAGGATAAAATTCAAATTTTTATGCAAAATTAGAATTCTGTTAAACTTGTGTCCATTACTGTGACTTCAACAGATTCCCAATACTTAAAAAGACTTTTCTGATGACAGAGAATATGGCTTTTTGATATCATATAATGAAATATGTTATCATTTTAAAGATCTACATTATTGGTGTGCCTGGGTGGCTCAGTCGTTAAGCGTCTGCCATCGGCTCAGAGCGTGATCCCGGCGTTCTGGGATCAAGCCCCACATCAGGCTCCTCTGCTGGAGCCTGCTTCTTCCTCTCCCACTCCCCCTGCTTGTCTCTCTCTCACTGGCTGTCTCTCTCACTGGCTGTCTCTGTGTCAAATAAATAAATAAAAATCTTTAAAAAAAAAAGATCTACATTATTTAACAAAACAATATTTTCCAAATGACTCATAATGATGTTATAAAAGCATGCATGGGTAAAAGATCTATTCAAACTGCAAGATAGACAAATGCATTTTAATGTAACAGGGTAAGAAAAGTTCACTGATATGTTTCAGATTCCGCAATGCAACCAGCCTTTAAGAAACTACCACTGTCAGGTTTGGGTACAGTATCACAGTTCGGGGTATGGAATCAATAAAGAATACTCACAATTATCCAAAAGGGCTATTAAAATACTCTTCCATTTTGTAACTACATATTTGTGTGAGGCCAAAGTTTCTTTATATATCTCAATCAAAACAATGTATCACCACTAATGGAATGCAAATATGAGAACCGGGTATCTTTTATTAAGCTAAAGATTAAATAGATTTGTAAAAATATAAAGCACTGTCATTGCCACTCATCTCACTATTTTGGGTTTTGTCAGCCGGACTGATGCCAGCCCTGGGACAGCACAAGAGACCATGACAGCAGCTCTGGCACACCCAAGTTTGGCACAGCAAAGTCCCAGCACAGCAGTGGCAACAGTGTCATAGGACTGGGTGTGGTGTAAGTTCAGTGGCAACAGGAGATGGCACCTTTGCAAATGCATCAGTACCCAAGATGATGGCATCACACAGCTGGTAGCAACATACAAATCAGTGACCTGAGTGGTAGATGTCACCAGCGGGAGACAGAAAGAAAAGCACAAAGTGACTGCTTCATGAAAACCAGGATGCTTAATTTAGTGAATTCAGGGGACCACTCTTAGGAACTGCATAATTACTAAGGGTGAATAGGGGTAGGGTGGTAAATATTTGAGATCCTATAAAAGCAGGTGGGTAGAGAAATAGGAGAATACCCTTACTTTAACTCTAGGTTGGGGTGTCCCAGAAAACATGAATCAGTACTATACCTCTCAGCAAATCCATCCATATGAAAGAAATCATGATGGAGGAGCTCAGCACAGAAGGGTCTTTTGTCTGGGTCAATATGTAAGCATTTCTGGAAAATCAAGGAATATACACAGCTTGTATCAATGAAAATCTGCCTATATTTAGATTTCTAAATACAGAAAAATAGAACATTTGGGGTGCCTGGGTGGCTCAGTTGGTTAAGCATCTGCCTTCAGCTCAGGTCATGATTCCAGAGTCCTGGGACCAAGTCCTGCATCAGGCTCCCTGCTTAGTAGGGAACCTGCTTCTCCCTCTGCCCCTCACTCCTCCCCCCTACTCATGCTCTCTCTCTCTCTCTCTCAAATAAATAAATAAATAAAATCTTTGAAAGAAAAATAGAAAATAGCTCTTTTTAGTCAATAAATTTTAAAAGCGTATAATAAATGATAAAGAATTAAAGAACAAATCTAGACAATGACCACCAATGGTTGCTAATATCACAAAAAGAAAGACCACCAGACATTTAATGTCTCTAGATGGAAACATACAAACTTCTGATGTAGTCTTGTCAAAAATCAATCTGATTCTGATCAAGCTCTAGTTCTATTACGAGTTTATAAGAAATACAGGACAGAGAGGAACATATTAAACTATACTATGTGGAAAATTCTAAGGGTCAAACAACCTACTTTCTTTATCAAATAAATGGCAACGTTTAAACAAAAAAGATAGAGATGAATATGAGTTTGTAAATTAAATACGTGTCAACCAATTGTGATCTACAGACGTCATGTAAATCCTAATTCAAACTATAAAAAGAAATTATGAGAAAATCAATGAAACTTTGAGCATTGGCTACATGTTTTATAATATTAAAGAATTATCATAAATTTTTAAAATTTAAAGCCCTTAAAGAATGGAAGAGAAAGGGCCTATTCTGTGTATATTACTGTGCTGGATACTTAACATAGATTATTTTATTTTAATGCAGGTCTTGTTCTGATTTATTGGAACCACTCAGTGCCAGTAAAAACAGAAGGAACTCAAT
The DNA here is from genome assembly GCF_002007445.2 of Ailuropoda melanoleuca. Taxonomy (NCBI): domain Eukaryota; kingdom Metazoa; phylum Chordata; class Mammalia; order Carnivora; family Ursidae; genus Ailuropoda; species Ailuropoda melanoleuca. Next base: position 51,673,452 of record NC_048228.1, on the reverse strand, counting down.
AAATAGCTTTAAATGAACAAGAAAAGTTCTACAAATAATTAAGGTATTTATAAGTGAAATGATATAGTATCTGGGATTTGGTTCAAAATACAACAGAAAACAAAGTTGAGGGAGGTGAAGATAGGTAAAAGATTGTCAAAAGGTTGTTAATTGCTGTAGCTAGATGATAAGTATTCAACGGTTCATTACACTACTATTCTACTTTTTCTGGATTTGAAATTTGCCATAATAAAATGTTTAAAAGTTATATAATTCTATATAATTCTATTATAAGGGACATAAATTGGATTATAGTTTTACCTTAACTCCCTTTAAATCTCCATAGACATCATAAAGCTGGTCTCAATAAAAAAAATATTTGAATCTGTTAGAGGATTATATAGAAAAGTAGAAATATATTCTTTTAAGCACTTGTTATAATTTTTTATAAGCTTACTAAACTATTTTAATGAGTTATTTAAAAAATTTAAAAAGCAGGGGCGCCTGGGTGGCACAGCAGTTAAGCGTCTGCCTTCGGCTCAGGGCGTGATCCCGGCTTTATGGAATCGAGCCCCCATTCAGGCTCCTCCGCTATGAGCCTGCTTCTTCCTCTCCCACTCCCCCTGCTTGTGTTCCCTCTCTCACTGGCTGTCTCTAACTCTGTCAAATAAATAAATAAAATCTTCTAAAAAAATTTTTTTTAAAGCAAAGAACATCTTGAGAAAATGTCATATGATCCTGGTGTTGCAGATATATTGTACTTATTTTATCAATACTTCAGGACAGTCCGAATTAATAAGAATTTTTTGAGCTAACAGTTCCAAAGTTTCAGTGAGAATTTCCCTAATATCTTCCTCAAAGACAAGGCAAAGGTGATGATCTTTTATTTGTGAGCTCACTTCAGTGAATCCAGCAGCTAAGCAAAAGCCTCTTTAACAAGACAGTACAGGTCGTGAGCCTATGCCCTACATTTTAACATTTTGCTACTTCTTTACCTTTCTTTTTATTTCCTTATCTTACTTTTCTTCTCTTTTCCACTTGCATAGGCTTACACTGTTAAGTGTTAAAACATGTTGCGAGGATGTTTTCACACTTAGAACATGCTAGATAACAACACTAAATGGTTTCTTAAAACAATTAAATTTTTCAGGCCTTTCTCTCTGAAGATCCCCCTGTCAAATTATTGAAACTCTTTCTTTATGTACAAAAGTTAAAATCAGGGGCGCCTGGGTGGCTCAGTCAGTTAAGCATCTTCCTTCGGCTCAGATCATGATAAAAGGATCCTGGGACCGAGTCTCACATCAGACTACCGGCTCAGCGGCAAGCCTGCTTTTCCCTCTCCCTCTGCCACTCCCCCTGCTTGTGCTTTCTCTCTCTCTCTCTCAAATAAGTAAATAAAATCTTTAAAAAAAATTTAAAATCAATAGAAGAGCACCTGGCTGGCTCTGTCAGTGGAGCATGCGACTCTTGACCTGGGGGTTGTGAGTTCAAGCTCCAAGTTGGGCTTAGAGCGCACTGGCAAAAAAAAAAAAAAAAAAAAGGCAGGGGGTGGGGTGGGAGCCTCCTGGCTGGTTCAGTAGGTAGAGCACGCGTGACTCTTGATCTCAGGGTGGTGAGTTTGAGCCCCATGTCAGAGGGAGAGTCTACTTAAAATAAATTAATTAAATTAAATCAATATTGAAATTGTTAACCTAAAAGATCAACCAGACAAGAAAAAGAGAAAAACAAGTCTCTATAATATAAACTCACTGTATGAAAGTAAACATATGATTACCTTTGCTAAATCTATCACAACTTCAGAGAGCTTGGGATAGCGTCTTTCAAGAGGTTCTGTTTCCTTGATTTCTGGCAACCTTACTCCAGCAAACACAGGATTTTTATAGAACAGCTCCTGATGTCGTGGAATTAGATTACCTGGAAGTGAGAACAGCACACATCTCTGTCATTATTTCATGATGGAAAGGGCAAAGAAACAGGTAATGTGGAGTGAACAAAAGATTAGAACACTGCTTATGGACTCGGGCTCTCTCAGCATGCAAAATCAACCGAAAACGGTGTTCTTAGGGTGGTGGCACCCGGCAGTCTTCATAGTGGTGTTGATGCAAGTTAACTCCAGAAAACTAATGTTCTTATCTCAGACTACTCATTTAGAAAATTGACAAGCCACTATATATAGAACTGAAATCATGAGGGAGCATAGAAAAAAGACAAGGAAAGAACATTTTATAATTTTTTAAATATAAGTACCAACACTTCATTTCTAACAACAAAGCCACTTCATTTCTAACAACAAAGCATAAAGTGCTGTCTAAAACAACGAACATATTATTAGTCATGTGATCAGAATCTAATCTAGATAAATCAGTTCCACCCTTTAAGAATTTAATTCTAAAATTAAGACTAAATTGTTCTAATTTTTTCAAGTTAAAATTGTTTCAAAATTTAGAAATCTAGTGATCTTGTACCTGTGTCTAAGGTCTGATTTGAGCACTTTTATCTTTTTCTTCAATTTTAGTACTTAATCTAGTATAAAATATGAAAATTCTGCTATTGTATTGTTTATTGAATTTCTACCCTGGAAACTTAAAATTCAATAGTTAAATAACCCCCCAAGTGTTTTCCTATTATGTCCATTTTCCAAGTTCCATCTCCCAACATGAAGTTGATATTCGACAAATGTAAGAAGACTTTGCTAGTCTAGCTTTAAAATTCCAACCAAAGCACTAAGATTAAACTACCTAGGAAGGCTCTGTGTTTCTCAATTCGAAGGTGAGGATGAGGGTAATAGTCACACTACACTAAACGCTTGCTCGCCCAAAGAAAATAAATGGTCATTTGCATCCTCTACGTGTGATTTATTAAGTACAACAATGCAGAGAAAATTTACAGTCTTTGCTCTTTTCTTTGTGGGGAGTGTGACAGAAGGGTGGATGAGAACATGAATAGGACCATATGTCTGACAAACGAAAGTCAGACTGAGAATGAATTAATACAGATAGATAGATGAGATTTTCTATTTGCTCCCTACTGCCACTTAAAACACGTATCATCTTTAATATACCAACAACTTAAGAAACAATACGAGCAAAAACCTCTAAAATTTAAAATGCAGATGTGTAATCTTACCTAAACACATCATAATATGATATAGCTGATCAATGTCAGAATCTCCAGGAAAAAGGGGTTCCCCCATGAGCATTTCAGTTACGAGACAACCAATGGCCCATACGTCAACAGCCCTGGAATAAAAGCAATGTGGTATAAAATCTGGCATCCTACTATGTTTATTGTCACTGAATCTGTTCTGCATATTACTATTTGGTACTCTTGGTATTGAGAATAGTAGTAGTAAGCTTTAAATTACCCCTAAAAATACATTTCCCTGTAAACTTCAAGTATGAATTCCCAATTTTACCCGTCCGATTATGTGACATAAGAGGGAAAAGTCTTCTGAAAAGTCAAAATCGTTATTATGTGTACTTTATTCTGGAAATAAGCCTTTTGGGTTTCCATTCAGAGCCTATTTGTTCTTTGTTTATACATAACTCTAACAAGGTTGATCAGTCTATCCCACCATATACTGAAAACTGCATACCAGAGGTTGTCGGAGACACATTAAGTAACAACAAGGAGAACTGATAGCTAAGAGGGGAAAAAATGGAAGAACAGTTTTAAAAATCAGTCACAAGAATTTAAAGAATATGCTGGTGTCATTAGCATAGGTACACCTACTTTGAAATTTTTTTTTTAAGATTTTATTTATTTATTTGACACAGAGGGAGAGAGCACAAGCAGGCAGAGCATCAGGCAGAGGGAGAGGGAGAAGCGGACTCTCCGCTGAGCAAAGAGCCCAACGATGTGGGGCTCTATCCCAGGACCCTGGGATCATGACCTGAGGGGAAGGCAGACACTTAGCCAACCGAGCCACCCAGGCGCCCCTTCCTTGAAATTTCTTAAGGTCATAGCTGAATTATAAAATGGTACAGAGGCGCCTGAGTGGCGCAGTCGGTTGGGCGTCCAACTCCTGTCCAACGCTTGGTTTCGGCTCAGGTTATGATATCAGGGTCAGGAGATCCAGCTCTACACTGGACTCCATGCTCTGTGCAGAGTCTGCTTATGACTTTCTCTGCCTCTGCCCCTCCCCCCTCTAAAGTAAATAATTAAAAAATAAATAAATGGTACAAAAGTTACAGTATAGCAATAAAATGAGAACTCAGAGTAATCAAGAAAATATTAAATGATGTGTGCACTAAAAACACAAAAAGTATGGGGTGCCTGGGTGGCTCAGTCGTTAAGCGTCTGCCTTCGGCTCAGGGCGTGATCCCGGCGTTCTCGGATCAAGCCCCACATCAGGCTCTTCTGCTAGGAGCCTGCTTCTTCCTCTCCCACTCCCCCTGCCTGTGTTCCCTCTCTCACTGGCTGTCTCTCTCTGTGTCAAATAAATAAATAATATCTTTTAAAAAAAACTACACACACACACACACAAAATACAGAAAACACTTTACGAAGCTTTCTACCCAAAGCAGTAAAAGTTACCATCCCTTCTTCTCTGAAGAATTCATTTATGCAGATAATTTACGTTTTAAAATCATTTCACTCAATTATGTTTCTACCCCCATCCTTGCCAACTTCACTTTGCCTCATTCCAACAGTGTCAGACTTATCCAATCAATGTTCTCTCTCTTTACAAGTGATAAATATATCTATTTCCAACCCACTGTAAAAAAACAGACCACTGACTCACCTTGATTTCCCTACCTTTAAAATAAGTACGCTTTCCACAACTCATCGCACAAAAAACATTTAAAGAGGAAGCACCAAAAAGAACAATCATCTTATAAAGCTCCCTAAATCCAAAACTTCCTTTTGACATTAGAGGGATCTTTTATTATATTAGAAACACATTCCATTTTATCAAGAAAATAGTGTTAAATCTGCCCTCCCTGCCCTCCACCCCCTTGTTGATGTCTTACTTGCCATACTTGACATCACCGACCAATAGTTCTGGAGCTCTGTACCATCGGGTTGCCACATAATCAGTATAAACTTCCCCAGGGGCTGCCAACGTTCGTGCAAATCCAAAATCACATAACTTGACAACACCAGACTGGGAGACTAATATATTCTCTGGCTTTATATCTCTGTGTATGATCTAAGACAAAAAACAGAATCTGACACATATGGGCATATCAAGTTAAACAAACTATTTTCTGAGCACCTGCCATGTGCAGGGTACTGTTTTTGTCCCTATGATGAATACAAACAAAAGCATATAAAATTCTTCCTGGCTTTAAAGTAACTGGGACCTGGCTAGGCAAGAAAAGACACTTACACTTGAAATTTCACTTAAACAATCAAAGATATTGGGTGAAATATATATTACTAAATACCAAATCAATTGTTCTGTTAATGACTACTCTCAAGACTAATGGAGTAAGGCTATCATTAAAGACTAGAATGGTCATGGAAAATTTTTATGAAAGGGGAGGCTTCTAAGATAGGTCTCTAATACTGTGTGCAACCTGGATAAACACAGAAATGGAAGGACAATCTGAATAAAGGAGAGTAAAAGAGTGAAGACGAGTGGCGCCTGGGTGGCTCAGCTGGTTGAGCGTCTGAGTTGATTTCAGTTCAGGTCATGATCTCAGGGTTGTGGGATCCAGCCCCGTGTCATGTTCCCTGCACAGTGGGGAATCTGTTTCTCGCCTTATCCCTCTGTCTCATCCCCCACTTCTCTCAAATAAATAATCTTTTTTAAAAAAAGAAAAGAAGTGAAGACGAAAATAGATCAGGAAACTCCAGGGAAATGTTTTCCTAGAGAAGAGGTTATGTCCTAGGGAGGAAGGCTGCCTCAACTGCCAGTGTGGGAAGTCTGAGTTTGTGTCAAGACTTCTCAGGGAAGTGGATCCCGTGGAAGTGACAACCAATATAGTGTTTAAAGATGTTGGCCATAAACAAACTAAATCAGAAAGAGGGGCTAGAGGCCAGGAGAAGAGCAATGGGACAATGATAAGATGATAAGGGCCTAAACTAGGCTGGTGTTCAGAGAAATGGAATGGAAGAGATACAATTTAGAAATATTCTCAATCAGAATCAACAGAAGTTAGGAAGTAATCTCAGATATTTTACTTAAACCTGGGAATTTAAAATAATGGTGGCTCCATCAAAAAAAGAAAAGTCTAGGAAAACTTAGCTTTGATGGAATAATTAGTTTAGTTTTAGCCATATGGGCTTTTAGGTGGATTGCTGAGCACCCAAGTAGAGGCATTCATCAGGCAGTTAGAAGTGTAAAAAGGGTACAACAAGGTCAGTGGTTAAGATTTCTAAAGGAGAGACTATGGAAGTAGAAAACAGGACACTGGGAGACAATACTAAAAATTCTACAGCTAGGCCAAATAAATTATTAGGCCTCATTCTTTAATACAAGTAAACTTCATTTTGAAAATTTAAAAAATATATTTATTTTAAACTCTTTCAGAGGACCAGCATCCTAACTAGCAACCTGCCATTGTTGAGCATTTTGCAACTTCTATTATATCCTAGACATTCGTGTAAGGTCACAGGGTCAGCCCCACATCTACTATTAGCATTTGTTATTTGTATAATCACATACATTTTAAAATATCATTTAAAAATATGGCAAAATCAGTGTGTTGTAAAACTGGCAGAATCAATGTATTAAGTTATTCATTTTATACTATACTTCTAAGTGTCATTTCATCTGGAGGTGCTTTTATATGATTCTCAAATGATATAAAATTATTATGATAGACAATAGGGTAAGAGCAGGGATTTTCATACTTCAAAAGTAGGCAAGAGAATCTGAACTTAAAATTTGTGCATTTTACTCAGCAGATGTTACCTAAAAAACACACACAGAGCAAACAAATATTAAACTCTAGTTTAATACGCATAGCTGAAGTGCTTAAAGTTTGAAGTGTACTGATGTCTGCAACTTACTTTCAAGTGGATAAATAAATAAGACAGATTAGTGGGTTGATAAATGGATGACTAGTTGAATAAATGTCATAAAGCAAATATAGCAAAATGTTAACAAGTTAGAATCCAGGTGGTAGTTATATGGGTGTTCATGTACACTCTTTCACCTTTCAGTACAGCCTAATTGTTGGGAGAAAGACTACATGTTATTATGAAACATGAAAATTGGCAGTATCAAAGTAACATGGTTATTTCAATTACTTTACTAGTTCAAACTTCAGACTAGGCCAGTGTCTCATTAAGTGATGGTATCTGGAAAGTTAATCGTTGGCAAAATAATTGTTTAAACTAAGTACTTACATTGTGACTGTGACAAAATCCAATTCCATTAATAATCTGAAACAAATATTTTTGAACCAGTTGGTAGTCTAGTCCATTGGGAAAGAGTTCCAAGTCATCAAGAATTGTATGGTCAACAAATTCAAAGACTAGGTACCATCGTTTTTTTTTCTTACACACTTCCAACAGATTCACCAGATTTTCATGCCTCAGTTGCTATTGTGAAAAAATGCAAAATCATTTTTACAACATTGAATTATTTAGCAATCAGTCATAATCTAAAATCTTAGTATAAGAAAGACATAAATAAAATTTATGAACAGTATAAATTGTTAAAAGTATATTTTGGTTTTTCAATTATACTCAAAAGATCATATTGCCCCATTCTTCTCTCAAAGAGTACAATAAAACCAATGAGAAAAAAAAATGTAGCCCCATCTTTGAAGAAGTAGGATCTATGACCCCTACCAACAACAAATGAGGTGGGACTGCCAAATGTAGTCAGGGTCAAACAGAAGTTTAGGAAGATACCAAGAGATCTGTGGCTAAAAAGCTGGGAGAGCAGAGTAATCAAAATTGGTGACATACCCTGAAAAGGAAAAAAAACAAAAACAAAAAACTCCTTCTTTGATATAATAGGAACAAGATTCATGGGCTGTCAGTGAAAGCAACCCTAGAACTGAATGGTACCAAGGAACAGCAGGGAAGGGAGCCTGAATAATCACACAGAAACTCATTTGCTGGAAGCAATCTCTTGGTGAGGCAAATGTAGGGCAACCACTAAAAAAAAAAAAAAAAAAAAAAAAAAAAAAAAAAAACCCAAACTAAACCAAACTGCAAAGTAAGAAAAGTTATCAAGGATAAGAGGGCATTACATAATGAAAAGGTGTCAATTTTCCAAGGAGACATAACAATTCTTAACATGTATGTGCCTAACAACAGAGTATCAAACTATATGAAGTAAAAACTGATAGAACGCAGGGAGAAATAAACAAACTCACTATCATAGTTGGAAATGTCAACCATTCTGCTCAGAAATAGATAGACCCAAGAGGTAGAAAATCGGTAAGGACACACAGTTGAATTCAACAACACCATCAACCAACTTGATATAACTGACATCTACAGACTACTCAACAGCAGAATTCACATTTTTCCCTAGTTCAGATGTAACATTCACCAAGATAGACCACATTGTAGGCCACAAAACACACCATAACAAATTTAAAATAATAGAAATCACACAATGTCTGCTCTTGTACCATAATGGAATTAAAATAGAAATCAATAACAAAAAGATAACTAGAAAATTCCAAAATACGTGGAAATTAAACAACACACTTCTAAAATGAAAACATAGACTATCAGTTCCACCTTTCTTTCTCTCTTTCTCTCACTCTTGCTCTGTGCTTTTATTTTTGAAAGCTGATGAGTACCACATCTGGTAGGGAACTCAGACCAACTCTCCTATTGAGAAATCTTAAAAAGTTGGACAAAATATTTTAAAATCTTCTTAAACATATAAAAGACCCAAGAAGACAGTGAGGAATTACTGGGCCAAAAGCAAGAACAGGAGAACTCAGAGAGTTAATTTCAGTACTTAAGCTGATTTTGCCATCAACTAACAGGTGTGTAACTGAGCTTGGATTTTTGTGGCCTTTTGGAGCTAAGAGGGAAGGAAAAGTCAACGTCCAAATGCCTTTCAAAGGTGGGGTCTCTGAAGCCCAATTTAAGCTGGGACGCTAAGGACTACACCTTCCCCACTAAAAATGGACAGAAATGAACCAGTCCTCAGGAGACTTCACTTTAGCCTCAAATTATTCCTAAAAAATAATGTTTCAAATATAACATCCAGCGAAAAATCAAAGATAACCAAACATACAAAGAAATATGATACCACAAATAAAAACTATCGGAACATAAAGAAAACCAAAGCAGATACAGAATGAGTTCAGGTATTGGAATTATCAGATAAAGCTACTATGCTTAAAAAGAAAAAAGTCAACCTCAAAAAACTGAGGGAACTTGAGGTGCCTGGCTGGCTCAGTTGGTAGAGCATGTGGCTCTTGATCTCTGGGTCCTGAGTTCGAGCCCCATGTTGGGGGTGGAGTTTAAGTAAGTAAGTAAGTAAATAAATAAATAAATACTAAAAAAAGCAAAGCTTAAAAAAAAAAACAACCGGGGCTCTTGGCTGGCTCAGTCAACAGAGCATGCAAATCTCTGAGTTGATTATAGAACTTACTTAAAAAAATTTTCTTGAGGGAACTTGAAATCAGAAAAAGTGATATAGCAGATTTAGAACCAAATAAAAATTTTAGAACAGAAAAGTATAATAATTTCTGTAGACTAGGTGATTTATAACAGCTCTCATACTGAGTACAAGTAGAAAAGTTAGACAAAAACATAAAACCACTATTCTAAGGGACAAGAGAGATAAGATACTAAAGAATATCTAGACTAGGATCTTGAAGACAGAGGCCCAGGGAAGAGAACCAAGCAATTAGTTATTTTTTTTAAAACCCTGGAAACATACCAATTCAGAGAGATTAAGAGTCTGAGTAGCAATTTGACAGTCCTGTGGCCTAAGGTAATAATGATTGGTGTCCGGAGGCCATCAAGGTAAAAAGAAGGGGTACAGCCCTGATGAGACCCTTTCACTTTGGGTTGGCCCCAAAAGTCCACAAACTATGATAAGGGTGAATAATAAATAGGTGTTCTCACGAACTACAATTCAAATTCAAATAATGTAAATTCCTCAAATTGGATTAAGATGATGGCACAATGTTAGGTTTCCTGGAGAACCCTCAAGAGTGCCCTCAAAAGCCTCACAGAAGCAAATGTAACTCCTCCCAGGGGAAAGATATCATCCAGAGACTCAAGCTATGTATAGAATTCTTAAAAATTAATACAGCCATATCAAAAAGTTAACTTAATAAAAAACCAAGAGAAAAAAAAACAAACAATAGAAATAAACATATGGGAGATACAGATAATAGGTACTAGATAAAGATTTCAGAAAACACTAAATCAAATAGTCAAGAAAGCACAATAAGGAGTTTTGGTAGCCAAATGGAGACTATAAAAAAAAAAAATCCAATGGAAATACCAAAATTGAAAAGTGTATCTTTAATTAAGAAATCAGGGGTGCGTGGGTGGCTCAGTCGTTAAGCATCTGCCTTCTGTTCAGGTCATGATCCCAGGGTCCTGGGATCGAGCCCTGCATCGGGTTCCCTGCTAAACAGGGGAGCCACTTCTCCCTCTCCCTCTGCCTGCTGTTCCCCCTGCTTGTGTGCATGCTCACTCTCTCTCTCTCCTTCTGTCAAATAAATAAATAAAATCTTTAAAAAAATTTTTGAAAGGAATAAAATGTTACATAGTATATTTTCAGATTACAAGAAAACTGTGGCAAAACTAAATAACCAGGGAAGGGAAAACTAGAAAATTTCCACATATTTAGAAATTAAGGAAAATGAGAAAATATTTTGAACTCCTAATCAAAATTTCTGAAATACATAACAAGCTGTTCATTGAAGGAAATACAGCCTTAAATGCATATATGAGGGGGAAAAGGCTGGAAATTAAATAAGCATCTATATCAACAGGCTAGGAAGAAGAACTGTAAAATAAACCCACCCAAACTAAGTAGAAGGAATGAAATACTAGAGAAAAAAAAATGAAATAGAGAGAAATAAAGGGGCATCTGGCTGGCTTTGTCAGTAGGACATGCAACTCTTGATCTTAGGGTTGTGAGTTCAAGTCCCACATTGGGGGTAGAGTTTACTTTAAAAAAAAAAGAAAAGAAAAGAAAAGAAAAGAAAAGAAAAGAAAAGAAAAGAAAAGAAAAGAAAAGAAAAAAGAAAAGAAAAGAAAAGAAAAGAAAGACTTTGAGAGACTGTTGGGAGGTTCTAGCAGGACAGCACAGCTACTCATATACACTTGACTGAAGAATGGTCCTCCTCTATCAGGGAAGTTCATCCTCATCACTCTCAAAGTCAATCCCTATCAAAATGCCATCAACATTTTTCATAGAGCTAAAACAAAAAAATCCTAAAATTTGTATGGAATCAGAAAAGACCCCAAATAGCCAAAGCAATCTTGAAAAAGAAAACCAAACCTGGAGGCATCACAATTCCAGACTTCAAGCTATGTTACAAAGCTGTAATCATCAAGACAGTATGGTACTGGCACAAAAAACAGACACATAAAGCAATGGAACAGAATAGAGAACCCAGAAACGGACCCTCAACTCTATGATCAACTAATCTTCAACAAAGCAGCAAAGAATATCCAATGGATAAGAGACAGTCTCTTGAACACATGGTGTTGGGAAAATTGGACAGCAACATGCAGGAGAATGAAACTGGACCACTTTCTTACACCCTATACTAAAATAAACTCAAAATGGATAAAAGACGTAAATGTGAGACAGGAATCCATCAAAATCCTAGAGGGGAACATTGGCAGAAACCTCTTTGACCTCGGCGGTAGCAACTTCTTGCTAGTCATGTCTTCAAAGGCAAGGGAAACAAAACCAAAAATGAACTATTGGGACTTCATCAAGATAAAAAGCATGTGCACAGCAAAAGAAACAGTCAACAAAACTAAAAGTCAACCAACAGAATAGGAGAAGATATTTTCAAATGTCTTATCAGATAAAGGGCTAGTATCCAAAATCTATAAAGAACTTAACAAACTCAACACCCAAAAAACAAAAAAAATCCAGTCAAGAAATGGGCAGAAGACATTAAGAGACATTTCTCCAAAGAAGACATGTAAATGGCCAACAGACACACAAAAAAATGTTCAACATCACTCGGCTTCAGGGAAATACAAATCAAAACCACAATGAGATACCACCTCACACCAGTCAGAATGGCTAAAATTAACAACTCAGGAAACAACAGATGTTGGTGAGGATGTGGAGAAAAGGAAACCCTCTTACACTGTTGGTGGGAATGCAAACTGGTGTAACCACTCTGGAAGACAGTATGGAGGTTTCTCAAAAAGTTAAAAATAGGGGCATCGGGGTGGTGCAGTTGGTTAAGCATCTCCCTTCGGCTCAGGTAATGATCCCAGGAGCCTGCTTCTCCCTCTGCACCTCCCCCTACTCCTGTGTGCACTCTCTCTCAAAAAATAAATAAAAAATCTTTTTTTAAAAAGTCAAAAATAGAGCTACCCTATGACCCAGCAGTTGCACTATTAGATGTTTACCTAAATGATACAAACATAGTGATTTGAAGGGGCACATGCACCCCAATGTTTATAACAGCAATGTCCACAATAGCCAAACTATGGAAAGAGCCCAGATGTCCACTGACAGATGAAAGGATAAAGAAGATGTAGTGTGTGTGTGTGTGTGTGTGTGTGTGTAATGTGGTGTGTAATGGATATTATGCATTTCTATATATATTACATATATACAATGTATATATATTATACTATATATATATATAATGGAATATTATTCAACCATCAAAAAGAATGAAATCTTGCCAACTGCAATGACATGGATGGAACTAGAGAGTATTATGTAAAGTGAAATAAGTCAATCAGAGAAAGACAAATACCATATGATTTTACTCATAGGTGGAATTTAAGAAACAAAACAGATGAACATGGGGAAGGGAAGGAAAAATAAGACAAAAACAGAGAGGGAGAGAAACAATAAGAGACTCTTAAGTATAGGAAACAAACAGTGCTGCTGGAGGGGAGGTGGGTGGGGGGATGCGGTAACTGGGTGTTGGGCATTAAGGAGGGCACTGGATGGAATGAGCACTGGGTGTTGTATGCAACTGATGAATCACTAAATTCTACCTTTGAAACTAATAATACACTGTATGTTAATTAAATTGAATTTAAATTAAAAAAGAAATTAAAAAAAGAAATACAAAATAGAGAAGATCAAGCATTGGTTCTTTCTAAAGATAAATAAAATTGATAAATTTTTGGTGAGACCGATTAGAGAGAGAGAGATCACACAGCAGGCCTGAGACTTAGAAAGGTCTGCTTACAAAATGAGCCCTTGGTTGGCACCTGGGAACTTGGATTTCATGAGGGTTCCCTTCATTTCAAGAACTGGTAAAGTGGCTCAATAATGCAAAAAAATGTTGCATATGCTGAATATTTGCATTCCTTCTGGGCCTCTGGAATTTTGGTATGAGCCAGGCAGAGGGTGTCTACATGAACACCCCCAATAAAAACCCTGGACACTGAATCTACTGAATCTCCTTGGTAGACAATATTTCACACGTGTTGTCACAGCTCATTTTTGGAAAAAATAAGTGCATCCTGTGTGACTCCACTGGAAGAGGATTCTTGGAAACCTGTGACAGGTGTCCTCTGGAATTCACCCCATGTGCCTTTTCCTTTGCTGATTTTGCTTTATATCCTCCACTGTAATAAATCCATGAATGCAACCCATAAATGCTGAATGCTCTGAGTCCTCCTATTGAATCATGGAATATCGAGTGGTCTTTAGGACTCCCAACACTGATAACTGACAGTGAGGTAGATAGATACATAAAGAAGCAACAAATACTTTCAAAATCATGTTTATATTCATAGGATAAATGAATATGCATATATAATCATTTTATTTGTTTATTGTCAAAAAAGAAATTTATGTATTAAATCTTGGCGTGGAAATTAATATAAAAACAGTAATTTTTTATAAAAATGTAATCTTGATCAAGAAAAACTTACTTTTTTAACTCAATATTGGTATTTACTCACCTTTAGTAACTTGATTTCTCGCATAGCAATTTTTTTAACCATTTTGTCATCATCACTTTCTAAGAACTTCTTGATGGCCACGATTCTTCCACTATCTTTATTCCTACACTTCAGCACCATTCCATAGCTCCCTTCTCCAACCAATCCTAGGTTCTCATATTTTTCCATTTTAATTCAAAACTGGTAGGAGTTCTTCTTCTGTGGAGAACAAAACATAGAGTTAATAATGTTGAGTATATTAATTTCCTCCACCTTCCCACTAAATTAATTCTTCCCCACTTGTTTTCCATATTAGAGCAGTTGCTGTGTTAATGGCTGTTCTGTTCTGACTCACAATTTCTTAATGTTTCCACATCTAAGCTATGTTTTCAAATTATTTCATTTAGACATTTCATAATAGACAAGAATTAAAGCCATTAAATTTAAATTATTAGATGTCATGTTAATGAAATTCAATATATTTTTAATTCAGATAAAGCAATACTTGAACTATCATGCAAAATAATCATAGCTTACTTTAGAAAAACACAAGTCCTTTTCACTCAGAGGTGAAAAAGCACAAGTTAGTTTTGTTTTGTTTTGTTTTTTAAGGTTTTACTGTTAAGTAATATCCACACCCAAGTGGGACTCAGACTCACAGCCCTGAGATCAAGTCATTCACCCTACTGACTGAGCCAGCCAGGCGCCCCAATGAGTTTGGTTTTAGTGAAGATCAAATTTATTTTTTTTACATCAGGTTTAAAAAAGCAAAGTTGAGGGGTGCATAGGTGGCTCAATCGGTTAAGCGACTGACTGTTGGTTTTGGCTCAGGTCATGATCTCATGGGTGGTGGGATCAAACCTGGTCTCGAGGTGGGGGATGCGGGAGCAGGGTCTGCTTAAGGATTCTCTCCCTCTGCCTCTCCCCTCACTCATGCTTTCTCTCTTTGACTCTCTCTCTCAAATAAATAAGTCTTTTAAAAAAGCAAAGTTGAAAATCTTTATGCACTTTCTACTCAGTTGGGAAAAATATTTGTTCACAAAATCATCACTTACCAAGTTAACACTAAGAAACTTTGATAAACTATTTTTCTATACTTTTCTTACTTACAGTAATTAAATTCCCATATTGAACTTACAAAATAACAACACTGACATCACAGTATATAAGCAAATTGTTTAAAAATTAAATTTTAGTAGTACCAAATACAATATTTCAAAAATCCTTTTAATGATTACTCACTGTAAGTATGGTCATTTGAATTTTGTATGTAGAATTCTTTTACATCTCATTATATGACATTTTTTTGGATAATGGCAATCCTAATAATGACTGATGAAGGACTGGCAATCATTCCACTACATATTTTGGTATAGAAAAAAACTTTTCGGTTCAAATACAAACAGATTTTCATTCACAAGTCTTGGTTGCCATGAAATATAAAAGCTAATAACCCCAAAGTTAAATTTATTTTTTAAATCTGATTTTAAATTAAATTCCGGAAGCAAAGAATAAAAACTATTTCTCCAAATCCCACTATGGTTCTAAAAGTTTTGGAAAAAAAAAAACCTTTCAATAACTATATATTCAAATGATTTATAGCTGATTTTTTTTAACCTAACAATACAAAAATACTCATTCATAAAACGTGGGAAGAAAAAAAACCTCCCACATATTTCATTAATTGTGTCCTTATGGCAATCTAAAACTAATTTACCCAATTGTGAATTGTGATGTTTTATTTGCTTCCATATTAGTACACTGATAACAAAGACAAAACAAGTACCCTCTTTGTCCTAGTAAACTGTGATAATCCAGTGTGTATACATTTTCATCACTTTACCTTAATAATTTAGGGTTTTATTTTGGAGATAGATAGATAGATATACATGGAAAACCAGAACACTGACCCAAAGGGGGAAAAGATGAAAATAAATTCCAGTCAACACCAACTCCAATTATTTCATATTTTACTAACAGCTTTGATAGTAGGTTCTATAAACTGTTTACAGGCAGTGTCCACAACACTAACTTTCCAGATAGTTGACATATTAACTTCCATTTCATATCTACTAACTATTTTTAAATAAAATGTCTGTTTGAAAAAAAATTCTTGGTGTAATTCTATCTCTCCTTTCCTGAACAAAAATAGCTGGACTCTATAACCTGCATCATTTTTAAACATTTTTGCAATTGGTGTCCTCAATATTTGAAAATGCAAAGTGCTAGGGCGCCTGGGTGGCTCAGTCGTTAAGCGTTTGCCTTCGGCCCAGGGTGTGATCCCAGAGTCCTGGGATCCAGCCCCACGTCAGGCTCCTCCTCTCCCACTCCCCCTGCCTGTGTTCCCTCTCTTGCTGGCTGTATCTCTCTCTGTCAAATAAATAAATAATCTTTTTTAAAAAAAATGAAAATGCAAAGTGAACAAAATTAAGATTTCCTTAAGCATGTATAAGATGTTTCAAAGTACATTACAAGCTAACATTAAGCAAGTTGGCTACTCCAAGTTTATTCTGGAAACCAACCACACATGTAGTCCAAGCCCATTGAACACACCTGCTTTTTCAAGTGGCACTGCCCACAAATACCTTAGAAATATCACAGCTTAAAAAGCCTCTGGTTTCCTGAAACAGTTACTCATAAACTACAATTTTTCACGCCTTCTACTCCTGTGTGTAAAGGTAATACAAACTAAAAGGATGCCTGGCCAATTGGCAATGTGGTATTTCTGGACATGTGCCATGTAAACATTTGGTTCTAATACCAACAATCAGATAATAAAAATAATGCTAATTTTTTATTTTATTAAAGACAAGCAGATTGAAATCTATCACAGGTCAAAGAACGAGATAATAAAAGCGTTTTAAAGTATTACACTTACTGTTTCTTTAAAATCCTTTCATATGGAAAGACCCAAAGGTTTTCAACTTGGAAACAAATTTGAGGTGAAATGCATCTCGCTCGCAGGTCTAAAAGATGCTGACTAGCAAACTAGCAGTTCCGAAGCTGGTCTGATTTC
Source organism: Ailuropoda melanoleuca (assembly GCF_002007445.2). NCBI lineage: Eukaryota > Metazoa > Chordata > Mammalia > Carnivora > Ursidae > Ailuropoda > Ailuropoda melanoleuca. The sequence goes on along the minus strand of NC_048228.1, from coordinate 51,656,468 downwards.
GTCTGTGGACACAGTCACAGGTCCGGGGCGAATCAGGCAGGGAGGCAGATTGGCCTCGGCCTGCCACAGGCTCACACGCAGGAGGACCGCGGGCCGCATGCTGCCGTCGTCAAGGCAACGACCTCACTCTGGCCCAACCATAGGCACGGTCTCCAGCCCAGGTCAGAACGCGTCCACGGCAGGCACCAACACGCCTGTTAAGGCCGAGGCCCGTAAAGAAATTAGTTGGGTGGGAGGGCACCGTCTCCCAGCTCTCAGGGTGCCCAGTCCCTGGAGTCTGTGAACCTGCGTGGCTCCAACAAGCCCTGGGCGAAGGCTTTGGCCACCCAGCTGCAAGGGGGCGGGTTCTCACCCACCCGGGCCCGCCCTGAGTGCGCCAAGCCTCCCGTGTCCTGATTGGCTGGGCCCTGTCGTTACGAGCTACGATTGGCTCAGCGCCAACCACCCTGCCCCTTCACCTGGGGCTTGGCCGGGGTTCGGTTCACTGAAGCGCAGACGCCAGCATCCACTTACACTTCAATTCGTAAATAGAGAGGCACCTTTCTGCTTTTGCCGGGAGACCTCTCCTCGCAACTGAGGGCAAGAGGCGATTCCGGTGCTCACAGAGAGAATAAAAGGGGTGGTGGTTTTGTGGGATTGGGAGAAAACAGAAGGGGGAGACAGGCACAGAGGGCGATGAAGCGTTCCTCACAGCTTCCCTGCTGGGGCGGTGAGTGGGACCGGCTCCGGGTGCTCTCACCCGGGAAGGTTCCGACGCTTCCTTTCCGGTCGGAGCAGTGGGGCCAGGCCGGGCCAGGTAGGTGATGAGGGTGACAGCCTCGGAGGTGATGATTAGTAGGTGAGGCAAGGTGAAAATAAGTAGGTGACAACACACGTGACGTTAGGAGGGGCCTCGAGGAGGACAGCCTGGGCACTGAAAGCGAGGGACACACTTTGAGGAGATAATGGAAGAGGGAGAAAGACCATGAATGAAACAAGGGCTAGGGCGTCACGGGAACTAGAAGAAATGTGTGCAATACGGCCGTGTGGCAGCCAAATAGGGTGCACTTGGGGGTGAGATAGAATCAAGGAACAGACCGTGCCTTAAGGCTAGATCCGTGACTAGGGAAGACTGGTAGGTCAGAATGATGCACAGGCTTGAGTCACACAAGAAACCTACTTGATCAAGTAGGTTGGGGTTTAGGCCATACCCCTCCAACGAGAGGCTTTAAGCATTCAGTTATTTTCATATTATATCATGAAGACTACGGGAGCCTGGCTGGTTTAGTTCGGTAGCACGCAACTTGATCTTGATCTCAGGTGGGTCGTTGAGTCCAGCCCCTCGATGGGTGTGGAGATCATATAAATCTTTATTAAAAGAAATGAAGACTAAACGTTTTACAATCATATTTGGTCTCTAGAACACTTTGATCCAATTAAGAGAATGTCCTGGAACAGCAGATATTTATAACCATAGTCAATATTAAGGAATGAATTCCTTCTTGTATACCAAGAAATAAATATTCTGATTTATAAATCATCTTTTGTGAGCTTGGTTAGCATGAATTAATCTTCCAGTGCTTGATCACCTTGGTCAAGCTGCTTAAAATCTAGTTCCTGAACCTATAATCATGAGCAGACCGAGGACCTGGGCATGAAAAGAATACAATTTCTTTGGTCAATCCTGACTGTGACCAAGTTGGAAGGAGCCATGCCCTATTTTGTTACCTCTATTGGCTATAACAGAATCTGATGAATTTTTTATATGAATTCAGGAGACCCCCCTTTATAAAGTGGCAAATCCAGGTTTGTTAGGACTGAAGCTTGAGAACAAGAATACAAAAATTTTTTACTTTTCCAACCTTACAAATCTATTCAACAATGTAAATATTTACAGGCCCCTGCAGGCAAGAGGCCCTGAAGCTTAAATAACCTATTTATATCCCACAGGGAACCAAAAGGATAAAGACTAAAAGTACTAGATTTGGTGAATAGACAATACTTGAGAAAACAGTTTCAAAAAGAACTGAGTTTGAAAGCCAACTGTGAAGGAGACGTAGGGCATTCAGCAGTTATACATCCTGGGCAAAGCTATCTACGGATTTGCTGAAGAGGAGGTAGCGTTAGGTAGAAGCAGGATTGGGTTATTGCTTATTTTTCTTTTTCAACTGGGAAATCTTTGGAGGGAAAAAGAGTAGAGAGAAGCTTTAAAGAGGCAAGAAAAGGAATAATGAAAAGCCCAGGACAGGTCTGAGAAGGTCTTAGCCTTGAAGAGGCTTAGAGAAAAAAGGGAAACCTGAGAAAAGTATAGGACAAACACATTAGCTGGCCTAGATTTTCTCAGTAAAAGAACATTTTTGCTGAAAAACATAACGGTGAGATTGAGGCTCAAGGATCCGAGTGTTGGAGGGGTACCTAGCTGGCTCAGTCAGAAGAGCATGCGACTCTTGGGGCGCCTGGGTGGCGCAGTCGTTAGGCGTCTGCCTTCGGCTCAGGGCGTGATCCCAGCATTCTGGGATCGAGCCCCACATCAGGCTTCTCCGCTAGGAGGCTGCTTCATCCTCTCCCACTCCCCCTGCTTGTGTTCCCTCTCTCACTGTCTGTCAAATAAATAAATAAAATCTTAAAAAAAAAAGCATGCAACTCTTGATCATGATATGATCATACATCTATACTATACTATATCATAACAGTGTGAACCTGGAAATCCATTCCTCAAGTGTTAAAAATATACATGGGTTTGCACTGGTAACATGCCTCTTACAAAAACTCTCCCTTGACGTTCCAACTCGCTCTAGCCTCTACTGCATTCCTCTGAATCTTTATAACAAAACTACAGAAGAAGTTTATTCATTTCTTACTTCCTAGTTCTCTCTTGGGCTTTCATCCTTATCATGTCACTGAAATAGTTTTTCCCAAAAGTCACTATGACCTCTATCCTGCCAAGGTCATCTGTGCCAGAGATTACTAACTACTCACTAAGCTGGTTCCTTTTTCCTGTATGTATGGCTTGTTTATTTTCTGTAATCTCCATTGAGGTGGGCGTCATGTAACTTAATTCAAGCCAATGGAACATGAGATATCTACCATTCCCAGTCCTGGCACATAAAAATCTCCACACAAGATCCTCCATATTCCTTCTCTCTTTCACCTGGCTATAACGAAGATGACTACAGCATGATCTTGAAGCCACACATTAAAGTTGGTAGAGCCTTCATTCAACTGTGTTCCTAAATGACTAAGTGGGGGAGAGCCAGACCACTGGCCTCTTCACTACCGCTCCATTTTTTATGAGGTAAAAAACTATTGTTTGTGCCATTAGACATTTTGGGGTCTATTTATTATAGCAGATAGCCCAGCTTAATTAATTCACTACCTTATTTTACCTCTCAGCAGCATTTGACACAACTGTTTATTCTTTCCTTTTGAGATAAACTCTTGAAACTTAGCTTTCCATGACACCTGTGTTGCTGTGTTTTGTCTCCCTCAGTTTCCTTTGCAGGCTTCTCCTGTACTAGAACCCTGAATTTTAAGAGTATCTAAGGGCTCAGTCCTCAGCCTCTTCTCTTCTGTACACTTACTTCCTAGGTGATCTTTCATCTCATCCAACAACTGCAAAGACCTATACTGGCCGCTCATAGCACTAAGCTCTCCTCAGAGAATTCCAAAATCAAACCACCTGACATCTCTTCCTGGCTATCCAATTGGCATATGAAACTTAACACTGCTAAAAGAGAACTGTTGATTTTTCCCTCCACAATCTACTCTTGCTCCTTCGATATCTCAATAGAGTACAGCTTTCCACCCAAGTTCCATAAAAATCCCAGGGACCATCCTTGAACATTCTTTTCCTCACATTCAGAATCTAATCCATAATTAAGTCTTCTAGGTTCTATCTCCACAATATATCTTATTAGCTGACCATTTATCACCATCTTCACAACTGCAACCCTAATCAAAGCCACCATCACCATCACCTGGTACCCCTTCCGGACAGGTCCCACACTAATTCAGAGCACATCACCTCCCTGTTGAGATCCCTACAATCCCAGTACAACGGTAAAATCCAAACTACAAGGCCACCCACAATTTAGCTCTTATCTCTTGATATCTGCTCTTATGGCCCCACTGGCTTTATTGCCCTCGAACATACCAATCTTCCAAACACAGAGCCTATGCCTTTGTTCTTCATTCTATTTGGAATGTCTCCTACCAGATCTTATCATGGCTGCCTTCTCTTATTTTGGATCTCAAATGTACCTCTTCAGAGAGGGCTTTCATCATCACCCTCGGTAATGATTACACAACAGCCCATTTCTTGTCACTATTACATTCTCCACTAGTTTTGCCCTCTGTTAGCCATGTGATCTTCGAAAAGTAGCTAAACCCTGTGCCTGAATTAACTCTTCTGTAAAATAAACTGTACTCTTCCTCATTTTGGACTAAATGAGTCATATTGTGCCCAGGACTTACCAGGACTGAAATTACTTATTCAGCACCCAAGATGATTTCTGGCACATACTAAGACTCTGATAAATATTTACAGACTGCTGTGTAAATCCTTCTCACTTCTGTCATTTAAGTGCCTGCTTTGAAACATCACTCTAAGTCATTTCTGGTAAGTCATCATGCATTGAAAGGTCTCTCACGTCTATTTTCTAAGTCGCCAACCTCATCACCAATATGCAAGAATTTTTTTTACCTCTACAAGCTTCAGTTCACCTCTTTAAAAACAAAAAAATTTAAACTTAATAGGGTTATCAGATTAAAAATATATGTAAAATGATGGGCCCTCAGAAATTATTCCTTTTTATCAGCTCAAAGACCTGGAGTATTTGACAGCTATTTGATTTCTCAATGGCTTTTTTCTTTTTTTTTTCCAAAGTAAACTCTACCCCTAACGTGGGGCTCAAACTCAAGACTCCAGAGTTCAAGAGTCACATGCTCTACTAAGCCAGTCAGGCACCCCTGCCGCTATTTGACTTCTGTTCCCATTCTCTACTCTGCCTCATTACTTAATGCTGTGCTTCCTGAACGTAGTTCCTGATTAAGGGAGCCTTAATTTTAGGATCCATCTAATGCTGGAGGCTGTGATTTTACAATTTGCTAAAATAACCCCAGGATAAAAATGCACTGCATTCAAAGTTTAAATTTCTGGTATTTCAAACTCATTTTCTAAAATTAAATAAATCATCCTTTAAAGCATTTTGACACTTTTGGCTAATGCAGTATTTCAAATCATGTCATACCAGTACGACTGCATATCCTTTCTGAGCTTCAGTCTCCTTGGCTGTGGAATAGATAACGACTTACCTTGCCTAAATATTAAATCAGATGTAAAGCTACCAGAAGTATGACTCAGTTTATCTTCAAATAATATAGAAAACTCATTTTAGAGATAAAATGGGGTGTAAAGATATTTTACTGGTTACACTATTTTAAAGTGGAAGCATCTGCTTTTCATTGATATCTTCATGCTATCCAGAACTCGTCATCATCAATTCCTTTTATCAAACACCTCCTAAATTCAGGTGCCAAAAAATAAGCTAAATCTATTTCCTTCCCTTAGATGTTTAAGTCTTGAATTACAACAGCTTTTTAGTTTTCCTGCTTCCATTCTTGTCCTCTTACCATGTTTTTTTAAAGATTTTAATTATTTATTTGAGAGACAGAGAGAGAGTGACAGCACGGGGGGGCGGGGGGAGAAGAGGGAGAAGCAGGCTCCCTGAAGAGCAGGGAGCCCAACGTGGGGCTTGATCCCAGGACCCTGAGATCATAACCTGAGCCGAAGGCAGACGCTCAACCGACTGAACCACCCAGGCGCCCAACCTACCATGTATTCTTGACCTGGCATTAGTCTATCACTCCCATGATTAACTTTTTTTCATGGCTTCCTGTAGCAATTAGAAAAATTCCATACCCTGGTTGAGGTGATCTAATCCCAGTATGTCTCCTACCCCACCTCTTACCATTCTGCCACCTCTTGACCCCACTTCACCAATCCCAGCGTCTTTTCCCTGCTTTTCCAATTTTACAGGCTTTACATTAGCTGGTTCCTCTGGCTGGAGTGCCGGAATGGGAGAACGGGGAACACCATCCTAAAGTTGCCACATGGTGGCTGTGTATTATTTTAATGCTTTGCATAGCATTTACAACTACACTTCTCCATTATCAATAGGGGAGACCAATGGACTTCTCTTATTCACTCACGTAACTTCAAAATCTAGAACAGTGTCTGGCACACAGAGGTGGCTCAATCTACACTTTATCAAGCGTTAAATGGTTTGTCATTAAAACAATCGTCTAATAGTATATAGGAAAACACATACACTCATGCCAAGGTATTTACAGGGACCATCTACAGATTAGACTACGGGAGTTCATTCTTTTGGATTATCTGTACTTTCTATAATATGCACAGCCATGTTATTAATTGCAGTAAATATACATAAAATTGACCATTTCATATACTGAAATGAAATAAAAAGGCACAAGCCAAAATTTTACACAATCCCAGACAGCCCGATCTTTTCAGGTCCAGTTTCACATCAAAATCCAAGAGGGTTTCACTAGCACTCCTGCCTCCTCACCCAGAAAGCCTGTTTTCCCTTGTGTTCCACATACCATTTTATTTCTCCAATTACGCAAGTGAGAAACTTAGAATTCTTCTGATACCACCCTTTCCTTCACCAAGCCCGTCTCTCAAATTCTTTATAGACTTCTAACACCAGTACTCTAGCACACGTCAGTACTACCTAGTACCACCAATCCAGCATCGCAGTTCTTGACTGATTTACTGGCAGTATCCATTTACCTGATTGACTCAATTCATCACAGAACTCCTTCAATTTACTACGTAGCTAGACACATTTCAAAATGGAATTACCTGCCCCCACTTGTTAAAATTTTCAATTTCCCATTGCTCTTGGGATTAAGACCAACCTCCTTAAGGCTAGCAAGGCCCTTTATGGTCTGCTCCCTAGCCACCTTCTTAAATATGCACCCACATACTTCTTACAGCCTGAAAGGTGGATAGGAGGGAACTAGAGGAAATTTTGAGAACATATGAGACTTCAGATATTTCTAGGTTAAATAGGTCAGAAAAATGGGATGTTCATTATTAGAGAGCCAAGTATGCGTAAATCACTTAGAGAAAATACATTGTTTTGGACTTCTGAACTTGGAATTTTCTAGGACTTCAAAGAATAAGGATAAAAAAACAGTGGGGGGCACCCAGGTGGCTCAGGTGGTTGAGAGTCAGACTCTTGATTTCGGCTCAGGTCATGATCTCAGGGTGGTGGGATCAGGCTCCGAGCTCAGCAGGGAATCTGCTTCCTCCTTTTCTTCCTCTGTCCCTCCCTCTGCTACCGCTCTCCCTCCCAAATAATCTTAAAAAACGAAACAAAACACAAAAAAACGTATTTGGAACACAGGATAGGACGACAGCAAAATGCGAGAGAGTCAAAAATAGTAACAGGTAACACTTGCATTAGACCGGCTACATTGTTTTAGATGCTTCTTAGATTAAGTCACTGAGAATCCTGACCATCACCCACCTTACAAATGAGTAAACCAAACACCAAACAAGATCAACCACAGAATGGTGGAGTTGCCATTGAAACCCAGGCTGTCTCTCGACTATTTTACTATATGGAAGCTATTGAATGGACAATATATTGAAGCTAAAGTTGTGCCTGGACTAAATGAAACCACCCAGAGAAAGTCTACCAGGAAAGAGACAGAGGACAGCAGAAGGGATTGGGGGTGGGGTGGTTGGTATGCCTGGAGTTGTGAGGTGATAAGATCAAGTACAGAAAACAAGAGCAGTTAAAAGAATACGAAGTCACAAAAGTGAAAGAAAGCATTTAAATAGGCTGCCAGCTTTATCAAACTCTTAGAAGAAAAAAAAAATCTCAGAGATCAAGACAAAGATCAATTAATTTGGCAATAGAAGCATAGTAATCTGTGAATGTTTAATTCTGAATCTGCATTTATAGCATTTTGCCCAGTATTTGGTAATGCTAAGAACACTTTCCTATTCTGAAGCATGTTAAACATAAAATGTGCATATATACATAAACAGATTCGAAGATTTTAGTCTCTATTTGTCAAAAAAAAAAAAAAACCCAGAAACTTCATTTCTTATCATTTGGCTTAATGATGTAAATTATTTTAACAATTACTCTCTATATGAACCTACTGAAATCTATCACAAAGGGAAATTTCTTTCATGTAATATTGTTCACTTATCCAGTAATTTTAAATAATTTAGAACTCTGGCATCAAACTAACCATAATAGTCTACTACTAAATAACTAGAAAATCTTATGGAACACAGAATAAAAAGGGTCTTTATTCTTCTCTAGTTAAAATATAAATTATGATGAGCAAGTTGTCCTAATTGAAAGGAAAAATATGAACAACTAGCCACTAAATTTTCTTTCACTTGGCACAGACTACATCACATTGCAACTGAAATGGAGCATCTTTGTGTGGCTGAAATTTTCAAATATTTTGTTTCACCTAAGTTTCCTGAACCAAATGATAATATGCTGCTTCAAATTTGGTTGTTTTCAATACGGTGTAGCATATACATTTTATCCCTTCTAAAAAGATGTTTTTCCCCAGTCATAGATCAAAGTTATTACATTATAATTAAAATTGAAAGTGAATTTACTATACACTTATAAAAATCTTAAGTCTTACTTCCTTAGAGTACGGAAATAATGATTATTCTGGCTTCTCTCCAGTACAGACTTGTGAAGACTGATTCAAGGAATCTTCAAATACAGTGTTATGAATACATCATCAAGAAAAAATCATTTATAACCATCCCTTTTAACAAAAGTCTCAAGTTCTAAAATTACATATGCATTAGGACCTCATTTTTCATTTGAAATACATACTTGCAAATATGACTAAGTAATTATTTTTCTTTTACTATTCTTTTACAGCTTGACAAATTTGTTACAGTTTCTGAATTGGGTCATGCCTATAACTTCAGATAACCTCCGTCTTGTCTTCCCATTCCTCTTCTCCTTTCCTTCCGAGATAGGAGGTAGCAACCCTTTGGAAAACTCAAGTTTTGGTTTTTCTTTAAATAAATGTTTGATTTCGATCATTCTCGCCTTCCTTAAACTTACTCCCTTATGCTATTCTTTAACTTGTATACCACTTAGCTAAGTCAACTGGGATACATCTCTAACCATGTTCAAGTCGTACTGAAATGTTTTTAGTTTTTTAGACATCGAATTTCACAAACAAGCAGCAGCTGGTTTTACAACAATTCCTTTTTACTTAGGTTGTATGAAATGCAATTGGGAGAAAATACTTTGGAACACAAACCTACAGATTAAATTAGGGACATAGATAAATGCTGCAGACATCAGTAGTTTATTGTTTGTTTAGTCCAAACACATTCAAAATGGAAACTCAAAGAATACTTTTCCACCTGAAACAATTAAACTAGATTCTACTAGCATATAATGCTTAACACATTACAGCAATAAAGATGGTAATCCATTGTCTTCTATACCTACTAAAGCCAAGATGGTAAAGCCAATTTGGTTGCAATAGTGTCATAAGGATAGAATATTACCATCAAAAAAAAAAAACAAACCAGCAAATAACAGTAATGGTCAATGAATATTTTTACTCTGGTTCACTGAAAAGGGGACAAAATGTTAAAAGTCCACAGTACTGCAGGTGAACAATCACCATGTAAACTTCTCCATGTGATGTTTTAATGTTTTATTCATGGTATGTGAAGACTGAAGCTGAATGGCTCTTTACTCTAATTTTCTATTACACTTAACATCTGTCATTACTTTTGGTGCCAGAACACAGTTTTCATGGTGGCAGGGCAATATTGTAGATTGGAAATTATATATATATATTTAAAATGGGAAGGAAAGAAATAAGAGTAGAGGAAAAATATGCTATAAAACAAAACACTGACAATAAACCACTTATTTAAAAGTAGTTTAAATAAAGGCTTCAAAACTCCAAAGTAATTTTCTGGTAAAAACTTCAAGTACTATATATCAGAAAGTGTAAAAGTGTTCAAACAGGAAAAAAAATCTTTAAGCCCCCCCCCCAATGGAAACTATGAGAAATCTGTGTCCCCAAAATATATGCAATAGTGCAAGACTTTTCCCCAAACATGGAAGACCTCATTCAAGGGGGAAAAAGGACAGATTTAATTTCACTTATATTGCCCAGTACATGAAAAACAAAATATGTGCATCATTTGCTAGTTTACTAAATAGCAAACAGTTTCATAATTCAGATCCAGTTTGCTACTATGTCAAGTGCATTTTTTCTGTTTTTACTAAGAATGGAGAAGTCTTCCATGCTAACAAGCAGCTTTAAGTGGTCACACTTAATTTACCTCACTCCTAGCCTGAAACATCAGAAACTGTTATGTACCGAATGCTCCAAGCATAAAATTGGATATCCTTTGCCATACTTGCGGTTTACTGGAACTTGCTATAAAGACAGACAATAATCCAGCAGCTACAAACTTTGCTCACAGAATTGTTTAGAGATTTATGTAAAAATAAAAGATGTCGTCCCAGACTTAAATTCAGAGCCACTCGGGTGCTGACATCAGTTCAAGAATTGTGCAAAATGAATGACAGTTCCCTGCCCCCCAAATAGAAAATGCAAACACTTAGGAGCTGCTGTTCTTTTCTCTGAAAATTGCAGTATCCTCACTTTAGGTTTACTTGCCATTTATGGAATCTGACTGCTTTTAAAAGGTCATAAAAAATGTACATCAAGTTGACTGACTTTTCCAAGCACCTCTCAAGTGATACGCTCCAACGTTCACATTCATGCTAAGGGAAAAGTCAACAAGAGACTTACTCAAATAACTGACTTCCTCCTTCCCTCTCCCTCCCAAACACACAAGACTCCCTCCCACAGAGAACACAAAGTTGTTAACTGAAGAACAAAGTAAATAATATGCTAGTCAATTTTACTGATTTTAAAGATACTGCAATTTTTATACACTTCAATGATTTTTCAACATTTTGCAGCTGTTTGGCTTTGCAGCACAGCAATTCATACACTATACTGTACAAAATTACCAGCAAGACTGGAATGATGTATTAATAGAAGGCACCATCATGCTTATTACATTACCAGAGAACAAAAATACAGTAAAGACGATTTTCACTGTACACAGCTTAAAGAAAGGAAAAAGGGAGGAGTGTGTTGAGCAGCCAGCCACCTGTACTGAAGAGGGGCAGGTAGAAAAATCTTAGATATGGAGCTACTAAATCTGGTCTAATATTCAAGACCATAGCATTTGAAGTTATGATTTTTGTTACTTAGTTCATAACTAAATGATTCCCTTCTGGAATATACTTGTAGTCTTGTTAAGGTTTATGTGTACACACGCTGGTCACAGCAAGCAGATAAAATGCCCTCATCATTTCACAAACTATTTTCTACTGGAAAAAAAGATGAAAGATTTTTTTCCCCTGTTGCCTCCTGTTGCAGATGTCAACGTTAATGAGTTCAGAGTACCCATTAGTGCATTCTGATGAGTGCATAACAAGTTTCTGTTGGGTTGTATTTTGGGGGGAGCCAAGAAAAAAGGCAAGATTCTCCAATTGCACAAATTGCACTATTTGTGTTTCCAACATTAATAGGCAGAAACAGTAACACTTAAACAAAATGTGCAGCAGAGGATTTTTTTTTTTTTTTTGACTCAAAGGACCTGAATTCAGTTGGGCATGTCCTTTTAAGTTCATTTTGTTGTAGATAGTTTAAGATATGGTCATTTCTCAGTCCTTAATTCTCCAAGTCTAGATTTATAAATTAACAATGTGAATCTTGTTGTGAAATTGGGGAAATAATGTCCACCTCAATTTAACTGGTAACCAAAAGATGCTTTTCACATCAAAGAAATGATCAAAAAGGCTGTGTCACATTCCAAAGCCAAAAAAAAATTAACAAGAATGCAAACACGATGAATAATGTACCACTGCCAAGACTTTGCCAACAGTGGAGCTTCAGCGACGCTGTCCTGTGAAGCGGCCTTCCATTTGCCCGGTTCCTCTTCCAGAGCCAAGTTTCTGTGCCATGCCACCTCTCGGAGGAGGTCCTCTTCCATCCCGGTCACGCATCATTCCACCACCCACTATGCCACGTGGACCACCAGGACCTCGATCATTGCGCCTAATATCCCTGCGATCATCACCACCACCTCTGGTTTCTCGCTCTCTTGCAGCTCTTGTTTTTTTCTCTTCCACATTTAAACGTACTTCCCCACGAAACATAATTGGCTTTAAAAGGAGAGAAAAAGATTTACATGGGCAAGTTAGACAGCAATTGTTATGTATTCCCTTACTTACCTAAGTAAGAAAATCCTGACAAAAAACTTCCAGGAAATTTTTAATATGCAATCTATTCCAACCTTCCTCACCAGAGCAAATAGTGCAACTTAAAATAATCCACACCTCAAATGGACTGTCATAAGTAATTACTTGTGTGGTAAAAAATTAATAATAAATAAATAAATAATCAAACTTTAAAACTACAAACAAATCTTTATTCTTCGTGTAAATACCATTTCTAGTAAACTATTTTTAGCTTCACCATTAGGAAAAGAACTTCTATGGCTTTAAAATGCACCAAATCAGTAGTACATGCAATTGGAATAATAAAGTCTTGAACTATGTATGCCCTTTCAGTCACTTACTTTTGCAATTAAGATTCTCTGAACTGGTTCAGAGTCATCAAAAACCACAAAACCAAAGTTTGGAAGCTTTCCCCCAACACCCTTGGTATTGATGCGAAGTTCCACAACGTTTCCAAAACCTGTGAAAATATATATTACACCAAGGGTTAAATATTTTAATAGAATACTTTGCAGCTTTAATTGTTGAAGAGAAATAAACTTAATCTACTTGAACCATTTCAAAACGAAAGATACAAGCTGCTACATCCAGTGACAACCACGGCACATTCACTCATTTGTCATTCACGTAAAGATGCCAACAACTAGCCTGGCTGCTTATTTTGTTATCTTCTGCATTAGTCCTCTCCAAAGGAAAGTTACCTGCATGGTTTTACAAAAACAATGATATTTTCTATTTCTGACTTATATTTGCCAAAAGAATCCCATCCCCAAATTTAAGGCTGAATCAGCTCTTGCTTCTAACCTCTACAACTAGGCCAGTCAACACTAAGTCCAGTCATGGGGAAACATCTAATATAACCTTCTCCCCCCTTCTGATCAATTAAAGTGATTGGTACTTGGAGACCCACAGTTTATAGAGAGATAAGCTTTTTAAAAAAGTTCTAATTACATTATGAAAAAAGCTCTATTCCCCCCTGCTTAATGTTCCAATAAAGCAAAATAAACTACTCACTCATGAAGAACTCTTTCAGTTCATTTTCATCAATATCATGTGGCAAGTTACCAACAAAAAGTTGATGACTGTCTGGATAGCGAATTATTCTACGGTTGTCAGATTCATTCTGCTCAATATCTCCTCTGCCTGAGAAATGGAATAGGATATTAAAGTTTAAAATGTCATATAATAACTAAGCTTAAAGCAATGAATGTACAATAGATATTCCTGTTTTAGTTTAATAAGACAGTGAGCTCCTTGAACAGAGGTGGAAGTGCCTATTATTAGTAGGTTAGTTAGAAAACAACATGACACTAAGTGTAAAGTGAGGGTATTGACTAGATTGCTAAAGTACCTTCTTCTAAATCTACTGATCTGATTATATGAAAGTCCAACATTAGTACAAGTGTTCCTCCTTAACACCGAACTCTTGTCATCACCCAGGAACCAAACAAATTTCAGATAGTGAGATATATCTGTTCTAAATATTTGTTTAGTATTTTGAGGTTTGCAAATAAATCTTTGGTTGTATGAAATTACAGCCAAATCAGTAAATTTAATAGTAATATCTCATTTAGATAGCCTGTATACATAACGTGCTCAAATTTATATAAAAAATTTTATTTGATCCTCCCAATAACACAAAGAACACAGTGAAGCATATACGAAAGGCATCACACAAGAAAAGTTTGTGTAATAGCTAAATGGCATAAGAGAAGCTCATATTTTAAGGGTCTCACCCAAGACCATAAACTCAAGCAGTAGCAAAGCTAGGATAAACCCCAGTTCCCATGACTTCTGGTTTAGTAACACATCACTTTATTTTACTTCTGTGGGAAAAATTACATATGCTATTAATAGATACTATCTCCCACCTCCTCCCAAAAGCAATCTAAACATACTTATAGAATTCAAACAGAGGTGCTACATATATTAGCTAACAATGGAAACAAGTCAAAAATCATGGCAACTTACTTAATACCTAAGACAATCAAAATAAGAAGAATCAGGGTGTGCTTATTGTTTATCTGTGAAGAGATAAGAGTGCTAAGTAAGACAGTAGGTTATTGGCAGCTCGGTTTTGAATTCTTAGAACCAGTGACAATAACCAAATAAAATCTGTCTCAAAATTTTTATAACCTTCAAAATACATGTCTCCATGGCATGTCAACTAATCCTCCCCTAAAAGTCAGTTGTTCTGCCCCAGACTGTATTTTAGCAAGTTACTTAAACCTCTAAGAAATTTTGTATTGAAAGGAACTGTATATAAAACACATTATAGTATTTTAAGCATAGTCTTTTCCAACTGTCCAATTACTAAATGCGAAAGACCACAGAGGTGGCTGACTGACCTGGTCTTGGTCCTCTAGGAGGGAAACCAGGTCGTTCTCTAGGTCGTTGTTCACGCACACGAGGTGGCTGAGACTGAACTTCTGGTTTAGCTTCAACTCTTGGCTAAAATACAAGGGAAAAAACACATTATAAAGAAACTCATTCCATAGGAGACAAAACAACTAAGTCAACTACCAGCAAGTCACCAGCAGACATAACGGTAAATTTAAGTTTAGAATATTTTTAACATAGTGTCCTATGTGTGTGAAGAATAAATTTTTATAAAGATATTCTGTACCAATCTAGGACTGTAGGGTAGGTTTTTTTTCCCATTCAAGGATATATAACTCAAAATAAGCTGCTTTTTACAACCACATTTTTTCAATAAATTTACATCCACATTGAGACAGCATTAAAGGTACTGCTACAAAAATCACAAAAATGCAAGATGAGCCACTCCATGTAAATGCATATGCAAAAGAAACAGCCGTTTTTATTTTAGACAAAATTATGACACATACTTTCTAATTATCTAGCTGCCCTTCAAATGTAAGTGCTTAGCCAATATCTTCTAAACCCTACCCCACAAATAAATCTTAAAACAATGAATAGTTCAAAATACACAATTTAGCTTACTCTAGCAACTAAAAAATCCTACCTTTAAGTTAAAATTATATAAACAAGATAGAAACATGTATAAAACACCTCAGAATCAAGGAGTCCTTTAGCTCCCTATTGTTCTTCCTTATGGGAAAGGTAGGCAATTATTTAAGGACTGACCCCAACAATTTTCTTTAACTGCACCCTGGGGCAGGGGCAGGGGCAGGAGCAGGCAGGGAGTAACAGGACATTTTAAGATGACTTCCAAAAATTTCTGCTAACTGCTGAATTACACACATATAATTAACTATTTTAAGACAAAATAACATCTGCATCTGCTATTACCTTTTCCTTAATACAGTGGCATTTTCAATATTCCCATACTCTTCAGCCATCTATTGCCCAAATATTTATGGTCCAAGGAAGAGACAAAATACACCTTCAAAGAATGCTGAAAACACTCAGCAGGATATGAAGAAAATATCCTCAGAGTCAGAAAACTAGTGATTTCAGCCCTGTCTTTATGTCTGATCATCTCTGAGGACCTCAGTCCAGCCAGTGTCTCAAACTCTTTCATCATTTATATAACTGGAATATCGTAACTTACAAGGACAAAGACAAATTTTGATATAAAGAATTATGTTTCTTTCAAAAATGACAATTTACTGTAAAGGATTCACCCACTGTAATCAAAGGCATCTTAATTTCTATCCTAGCAGTTTTTAACAGATGTCTCTTTCCAAGTTGTGTTTCCATGAACATTTTTCATTTCCCTCAAGATCAAGTTGCTTCCCATGTTCTAGAACTTAGCTAGTTAAAAAAAATAAATTTTTTAACTCTCTCCAGTTTTTTCAATTATTTATATGTATTTACTCCTCTAAGGACTGTATCTTAATTCATTTCTACAACACCCAAAAACCAAGCACAGTGATGTTAGGTATAGATGTTCAGTAACTCTTGGGTCATTTAAAATTAAATTACATTTTTTAGTTCTTTAACATGTAGGACAATGTTCTATGCCTGACAAGGGATCCTATGTTATAACTCTGAGACCATTGCTATCTGTATTTGGAGTTTACCACTATATGGTAATTTGATCCGAAATGTGATGTCTAAAAAAGGCAGTTATTTATGAATTTCACTAAGGGGGCCTAAAAGCAACAATTTACTAAGTATGAACACAGAACAGAATTGAAGAACAGATGTACCCTAACAAAGTTTGATGAAGCTAGTGTGTTTAGAAAATTAATAAAAATAGCAAAGGTACCTTTTAATCTACAAATTTCAGAAAAACCTTAGACTCACTGAATACAAACGATACCAAAGAACTTAAAAGGTGTCCTCACTGACCTAATTTAAATTTTTTTCAAAACTGATTACCAAAACAAAAATAACTACAAGTAGCGAAACAGAAAAATTCATTATCCTTTAGGGATTTAAAATTAAAAACAAACTTAATTTCCAATGTCTTTCAAATAATTCATATCGCGATTTAGCAACCTGACTTTAAGATATTTGATGATGCCAATGCAAAAAAAAAAAAAGAAAAGAAAAGAAAGAAAGAAAGAAAGAAAGAAAGAAAGAAAGAAAGAAAAGACCAAAGATCTAACAATATTCCTTTCAATAACTGATTAACATATGTCACCTACGCCAGCTGCGCATTTATAGTTCTTTAGGCTCAACTTCATGATTAGAACTATTTACGCCAAAAAGATAAAATGGCTAACATACCACATACTGCACTTTAGAGCCTTACAAATTAATTCCATGCAACCAGAAAGTGTGCTCAGGTGACAAATTCCACAAAAGAAGGTCAAACAGAATATGAAATAAAAATGGAACCATCAAATCAAACCAATGACAACAGGTAAAACCATAGTAAGTTCTTCAACTGAACATATGCTAGTTAAACTAGTCAATTTCCAGACAAACACTTTTCACCAAGAAATTAACTTACCTACTTCTAAGTTAATTCCTACCAATACACTAAATTAATTCTCCTTTCATTGAACTATGCTGAAAGTGTTAAGGAAATAGATATACTACACCAAAGTAATAAAATTGACTTAGTTGAAAAATCATGAATCCATTCTAAATATAGCCTAAGAAGATCAGAAAGGGTTTTTTTTTTTAAGTTTTATTAATTTAAGTGATCTCTACACCCAATGTGGCACTAGAACTCACAACCCCAAGATCAAGAGTTGGATGCTCTACCGACTGAGCCAGCCAGGTGCCCCAGAAAGTTAAGGTTTAAACTGTACATGTTTAAATATGTCTTAATAAGGTATGGGTTGGAAAATACAATCTAGTCTCCTACAATTAAAAAAAAATAACTTCAAAACTAAAAAAAAAATTTCCCCTAGGCAAAAGGATAGGATTTAATGTAATTAAGACATGCCTTAAATATAGTACTCTTCTTTGATGTAAATGGAGATACATTCCCCTCCAAAGGGCTAAGAAACCTATAGGTTTACATGAGTCACAAAGGGACTCTGGGGTCTAACTGCATGAATTCAAAGCCCAGCCCTATGCTATTTATACAGCTGTCTGACCTTAGGGTGAGGTACTCTGGGCCTCAATTTACTCATCTGTGAAACAGGAATAGTAACAGTAACCACCCTCACAGAGTGGCTGTGGGATTAGAGGAGAATGAATATAAAGTACTTTGTACAACGCCTGGCACATACTAAAGGCATAATAAGCATTAGCTATTTTAACTTTTAACTAGCAGTAAGTTTAAAATAAATGTAGCCAACACTCAAAAGATGAAGCAACAATCCAAAGGATTCCAAATGAAAATCTGATAGGAAATCAAGGATTTTGAAAGAAAATTCAGAAGTCACTCATCAAGTCTTCAGAAGGGGTTGAAAAGCACAACCAATACTTGACAAATTAATTTTCTTCACTAAGAATTCTGGTTTGTGATCTGACATTTTTCAACATTTCCTGAACGTTAACTGAAAAAAACAGGTATCTTGAGACCATGTATTCTTCTATTATTTTAAATGTAAATTTTCTAGTGGAATAAAGTTTGACTGAAAATGTAGAAAAAAGAATTGAATACCTTTTAACTGTACTATAAATTTAATTATAATTTAGTTAATTCTAAACTATACCTAATAAACACATCAGGTAGCCAGTGTCTTATTTTCAATGTTTTTGAAAGCTCTGAAATGGGTAAGATGACAAACAGATGAAAAGCAGAATACTGGAATGATCAGTTAAGTGAACACTACAGTCATAAGTTGGTACAGGCTTCAATTAAACAGAGTGAACCACTTACAGACTGAGAGCTTAGGCAGTGTATTTTTAAAAGTTTTCTATTTTTTTTAAAACAGTGATTTTTATAATGCCATACTATTTTGTCCTTTCCCTAAAATATTTCTGCTAAATAAATTTTAACTTTAAAAGGAATATTTTTTTTATTTTAAGAAGCCTTTTAAATGACTCACTTTATCTATCTATCAAACCAACTTAATGTGTATTTCACACCCAAACCCCAAATACCACCTATGCAGATGATAGAGATTTGGCATTTAAAGTGGGTGCACTGACATTTAATACAATTTTTTTGTATATTTAATCCATAATTTCTGATTGACTCAATTAAAGAAGTAAAAAAAAGATAAGCAATTGGCAATGTAACAAGGATACAATCCAATGTGTTCACAGATTGGTTACCTGTGAGACTGGTGCTTTAACATGGGGTGGAATTCCAGAGGAAGAAACAGTACCACTAGGAGGCAGGTTTTTACTGGTCACTGAAGCCCAGGAGAAAGCCTGCAGGAAATGCAACAAACCTAGACTACTAATCATGGAAAACCACCAACATTCCTACAGGGAAACTTCCAAATATATATTTTCTTTTCATTTCTAAACTATTATTCTATATTGGAGGACTCCTCAAAAAAAAAAGGCACACACACACATGCCAGTCTATGTGCCAGCTTTCAAAATCTCATTATGCAAGATTATTTGTTTGGTCTGATCTACTAAATAAATCCACAAGCAAGTTCCTATTTGCTCTAAGGAGATGAGCAATGGCAAACAAAACCACTACCTACACATGCTAGGAAAATAAGAACCTAATAGAACCAATTTCTTTCCCCTTTTGGGGGAAGATAAGGTGTGTGATGGTGTTGAGGGGAAGGACAGGAAAGAAGAGAGTACTCACTGGAAACTTTAACAGACATTCACAAATTGAACAAGGAATCTCCTCTCACTACCCATAAATACTTTAACCTTCTACTTTACAGAAAGATAAAAGATGTTTTAGGTAGGCTTAAATGGTACACTATGGGTGTCACTTATCTTTCCAAGATAGTTTAATTGGTGTAGTAAGAAAATTGCTCCCATTTTAACCAGAAAAAACGGGATTGCTTCTTTTAATAGGCCAACTTGTTTAAGTTGGGAAATTTCATGACTCCAGTTGCATCCGTGCATAGAGGACTTACACAGAATGGAAGAGCGACTCTCAGCTTTATACATGGACTCAAATAATTTCATGTAAGAGACTAAACACTGCATACAGATAAGGATTAATCCTAAGTTTCACTCTTAGGGGTGTCTGGGGGGAGGGGGATCATGAATACAAAGACATTTCCTCAGGACTGCAAAAACCCCACAGCTTTCATATACATAAAAAAGCATAGTTTACTATATTAAGCCATTTAACATAAAAGAACAAAGGTCATGCTTCATTAGTGGTACCAAACGTGAAAGTGTGCTGTTACAGGCCTAAAAAGTTCCTCTGATCTAACCTTTGGTGGTTCCTGTGGCAGAGAAACAGGTTCAGCAGGAGGAGGAGAAGTAGACTTCTCCTCTAACTCTTCTAAGTTCTTCTCCTCCACTTGTGGCTTTAGTTCTTCAGTCTTTGTTTCAGATTCTGGCTCAGGCTCAGGTTCATGAGAGGATTCTTCCAAAGGCTCCTCTATGCCATTACTATAATAAAATATTTTGTTCATTTTTCAGTATGAGTGAAATGATCAGTTCTAATAAAACAAAATGTAGTACTTCTCTAATGGGCATAACTAGTAATAAGCTGTTTTGAAGCAAAAGTTCAATAAGAAATAGAAGACAGAAGGGAATAACAGTCTTAAGCAGCATTTCTTTAACGCCGCCATTTTTTTTTTTTAAAAAGATTTTATTTATTTATTTGACAGAGACACAGCCAGCGGGAGACGGAACACAGGCGGGGGGAGTGGGAGAGGAAGAAGCAGGCTCCCAGCAGAGGAGCCTGAGGTGGGGCTTGAACCCAGGACTCCGGGATCACGCCCCGAGCCGAAGGCAGACGCTTAACAACTGAGCCACCCAGGCGCCCCCTGCCATTTTTTTTTTTAAGATTTATTTATTTGAGAGAGAGAGAGAGAGAGCGCACAACCAGGGTGGAGGGCAAAGGGAGAAGCAGACTTCCTCCCTGACTCTGGGATCATGACCTGAGCCGAAGGCAGACACTTAACTGACTGAGCCACCCAGGCACACCCTAACCCCACCATTTTTAAATGGAATTACTAAATTACTAAAAATGTTTACTTCAATAGTAACTACAAATAACCCCATATTTATAAAAATAAAATAAAATGCTGTGTTGTCCCAAATATTCTGCATTATCAGTAAGTAAACACTGTTTTGGGCAAAACCATGTTCAATTTTTTATGTAAATAAAACAACTCTTTCCAAATTTCTTGGCCTTATATATGATATAGAGATATGTATATCATATATAAATAAAATGCTCAAATACTGGCCTGACAGGTAGCTTTGTCAAAAAGTCACTTCTAACAGTAATCCTAGGAACAACAACTACCTAGCAACTACACTAGAGTCTAGACCAACTTTGGCCTTGCAAACACTATTCTTACGCCACAGGGTGAGCTTCATAGTAACCACTATCAGCATTTTCTTGCACAGGTTCTGGAGATGGTTGCCTTTCTTCTTGCTCCTCTTCTACCTCATCTTCTGATTCTGACAATACAGAACACACATTTCTTTTTTAAGAGACTCAACAAACAATTTCATATGCATATTTTTAATGTTTAAGGAAGTGATATGATAGTTTTAAAAATTGACCTTTTTCTTACAAGGCATTCAAATGCAGTATTCCCTGTTCTCTTAACAACTGAAAAGCAAGATGAAGCTTGATATTTACTCTGTTTTTATTTTTATTTTTTTTTTTAAAGATTTTATTTATTTGTCAGAGAGAGAACATGTGCGGGAGTGAGCAAGAGAGTGAGCACAGGCAGGGAGAGTGGCAGGCAGAGGCAGGCTCCCCGCTGAGCAAGGAACCTGATGCTGGACTCCATCCCAGGACCCCAGGATCATGACCCTAGCCAAAGGCAGACGCTTAACCAACTGAGCAAGCCAGGCATCCCTTACTTATTTTTTTAAGTAGGCTCTATGCCCAGTGTGAAGCCCAACGTGGAGCCTAACGCAGGGTTCAAACTCATGACCATGAGATAAGACCTAAGCCAAGATCGAGAGTCAGACACTTAACTAAGCCACGCAGGTGCCCCTATTTTTAAAAATGATCTATTAGCAAGAAAAGGAAAGGACAGGAAATAAATGATATTAAGCCGTAACTCAGTTTCCTATGTCACATCTATTCAATAGTGTGATAATGAAAAGAAAGCAATATAATAAATGAAAGATCAGTAATTATGATATAGCCAAAAAACCTGAAGGCCAACAGAGATATATTAAATAGAAAAGAGCAAGCTTTAAACCAGCATAATTCCATTTTTATAAAAATTATTATTGTTAAGGATGGGATCCAACAAAATTCTATATAGGCACGAAACTCTTGGCTATATATAAAGGATGAGACTGAAATTTGTTTTACTTTCTATGTCTGATTTTTATATAATGTCATACAATGAACACCTATTTCTTTTTAACAAAAAGGGCAAAAGGGGGTTTGACTCAGTTACAATAGAGGCAAATTTAAGTTTCATTCTTCTCGCGTTAAGAGTACTGACAGAAGCCTTCTATCTTAACCTCACCTTCATCAAGTTCTGGTTCAGAATCACCAAATACTTCATCTTCATAACGAAACATATCATTGTGAACATAAAACTTATTTGGAACAGATCCCTACAGGAAAACAAAATCCAAATATTCCGTTAAATACTCATAAATGTGGAACTGCATAAAAAGAACAAATTACACAGCATATGCACTATCTATTTTAACACTATAGAAATACAATGTAGACTAAGTATAATTTTCTAAAATTAAACATGCTATATTAATATAAAGTATACTACAGAAGATCATTCAAATATTGGAACTAAGGAATGGGTACTCAATAGAAGAGAACCAAGACTAATTATAATTAACAAATGAAACTGCCATTTTAACACATAACTTACTAAATAAGATACTTTTTATATTATTTCTATAATCTTAATAAATCTATCGATACATTTGTATCAGAATTTTTACTTCTAAATAAGCTAAGTGAAAAAAATAAAAAAGGCAAAGTACGTACAAAGCTCAAATTACAGGTGACCCTTGAACACAGGTTTGAACTGCACGAGTCCGCTTAACACATTTTTTTTGATACAGTACAGTAAATGTATTTTATGTAATACCATTTTCCTTCCTCTAGCTTACTTTATTATACGAATACAATATAGAATTATAGAATACATATAAGCTACAAAACGTGTTAATCGACTATTTATACTATTAATATGGCTTCTGGTCAATGATAGGCTATTAGTAAGGTTTCTGAAAAGTCAGAAGCTGTACATGGATTTTTTTTTTTTTTAAAGATTTTATTTATTTATGACAGAGAGAGAAACATCCAGCGAGAGAGGGAACACAAGCAGGGGGGAGTGGGAGAGGAAGAAGCAGGCTCTCAGCAGAGGAGCCCGATATGGGGCTTGATCCCAGAACCCTGAGATCACACCCTGAGCCGAAGGCAGACGTTTAACGACTAAGCCACCCAGGCGCCCCTGTACATGGATTTTCAACTGCACAGGAGGAAGTTCGGTGCTCCAAATCCCTGCCCTGTTCAAGGGTCAAATGTTTATCAATGGGTTCAATACCAATTTCTCAAGTTTAGCTACGTGCATATCTACACCTGTAAGAAGAAACTCTGGACACTTCAAGCAACTAATAACCACCAAATAAAATCATACAAATGAAATGTAAGTGAAATGAAAACTTACTTCAGGAGCCAGAACAAAGGTTTGCATAAACTTCCTCTCTGGCTGTCCACTATTAGACAGCAAACCCATGACTTGGACAACTACTCCATCACTCAAGGTTGCATGAGCATCCACATGACGAATTTTAGTATGACATTCACTGAAGTTCAGAGATAATACTTTGTGGTGTATATCCTTTAATAGAAGAAAAGGAGGAGGAAATACAAACTGTTGTGATACTTCATTACTTAATACTATAGAGCTTCACTGATTTTCTCACAACTCTAGAATATTAACTACATAATCTTTCTGCCTCATTTGAATCCTTTCCACCAAGATATGCATTACTCCTAGGTTGATGTTCCTAAACCACCATTTTCAACACGTCATAGCTCGATACAAGAGGTCACTATGGCTATCTCTAAGCAACAACACGGGCTTTATATAGCTCTCTCCCAGTACTATTCTGTATTAAGCTTTTAATCATTCAGACAGACTGTGTTGACTACTCCTTGACCTCACAGCTGATTTTACTTTACTGGGTTTGCTGGTGCCATTTCTTCTACCTCTAATTTCCTTTTGTAGGTAAGGACAAATTCTGTAATTCAGCATCTAGCTGAAGTCCCATATCTTCTGTAATGTCATAAAGTACATATATTTCTGTGCATTCCTGTAACATAAGGTTTAGCTCATATTTGTATAACCTTTATAGTTCTCAACTGTTTCATGTGTAAAATACATCAATGATAGATGATTTCCTATCTTCTCCTTTGTATCCAACCCAGTGTTAACACCCTGTTTCAAACAAAATGGATATTTATAAGAACTGAAAGCTCATTTAACAACTACTGTAACGTAAAATTCTAGTTACAAGTCATTCAGGAAGAAATCCATAGGCACAAAAAGGCTATTTTCAACTATCTTAAAACAAAAAAAAGGGAATAAAATTTAAAATGTGTATGAAATTGATACTTACATTTTGGCCATAAACAGCCTCCTGGGGCTTTCCACTAGCATCTACTCCACCATGAACATAGGAAGAATTCCTGCCATAAAACCTATAAACCCAATGATAATTGATTAACATTCAATTTTCAAGAGAAGCCTAAAGACGCAGTAGAGTTCTGGTATAAAACAGACCCACTTTCATGTCTGGCTTTGTCACTCAATAGTTGTAAAATCCTGATAAAGTCACTTACAGTCCTTAAGTTCTGTTTCCTTGGTTATAAAACACAATAATAGTAACTACTCCATAGGGTTGTTGTAAGGATTAAATGAGTAATGACAGAATTCTGGCCTGGCACACTGAAAATACACTCAAATCACTTGCAATTTTCATCTAATTCCCAACACATCTATTTTTTGAATTGGAAGAATGAGATATTCAAAATACATTCTAAATACTGATGCTGTAGTAATTGACCCAGTTTTCGCCTTTAGATACAAAACTCAGTTCTCTAGATTTGTTTGGGAATCAGATGCTGTTTAACATTCTATTCAAAGTTCCAAATGATTACGAATTCCAAAAGCTTAGATTAAAACAGTTTAGATTTACAATACTTGAAATAATTCAGAGACCAAATAAGAAAATCTACATTATTTCACTATTTGCTATCTCATTAATATTTCATACTGCTCTTAAGTACATGATAAATTAGCATTTCTCAGGCATTATCTAAAGCAATTAGAATATCTTTCTAAATTAAGGTTATCAAAAATGCAAAATTAATTTTTTCATAAAGAGAACTCAGCTCCTATTGTTAATGAAACATGTAAGACTTCCTCTATGCCAAGCAATGTTCTCGGTGCATTACATATATTGATTTATTTACCCCTGCCCTAACAACCTCATGAAATAAGCACTATTATGTAAATGAGCAAACTGAGGTTCAGAAGAAATTAAATTAACTCTAAGGCCACACACTAATCAAGTGGGGTAGCCAAGACATGAACCCAGTCTAGCTCCATAGTTCATGTTTTTAACGACTACCTGTATTTTTAAGTTTACACTATTTTCTCGCACGTACCACTGGCAAACATGTTAACTACCATTTTTCCAGAGGATAACCTGGCTGTTAAGTGTAGGAGAAGCCTTAGAAATAATTATACCTTTGATTTAAAAATTCTATTTCTAAGAACTTATCTTAAGAAAATAACTAGAAAGGTACACAAAGATGCATATATAAGGATACTGATCACAGTTTAACAAGTGAAAAATTACAAACTGATTTCCATTAAAAGGTAAATTGGTTACATAAGCTACACATAAAACAGAAGCTTATGGGTTTTTTGGGAAATGATGGTGGACAGTCCTATTGTCACTATAAAAAACCAAAAACCAAAACATGCTAATACCTACATTATATAAAGACTAAATTTCAGACAAGGAAAGGCCTATTTAATTCCATTCTCCCCTTCCCACCCCAAACTCCTCTACCTACGTTGTCAACAAGAGTATCTTTTATTTCTATAATCAGAAAAATGTACAGGTATTCACTTTTGGATTTTTTTTTTTTGAGGAGGGTATTTGTTATAGAAAAATGTTTTATGGAATAATAGAAGACATATTGCAAAATCTAATTTTAAAGTGGTCAGCATACTAAAGAGGACCTAGCTAAAAGAACGTAAGTCCTTTTAACAGCTTTCCCCATATGAAGTGGCAATGATTTAACCCTTAACTCATGTGGCTGGTGTGTTCTATAAGAAATACTTGCAAAACCTAATCCTTATAAAAGTCTCACTTATCTTTCACCTGCTAAAATACACAGGAAGAACAAAAATTATAAATACTACTCACAATATTAATCAATTTCATTTCAACTTCTGGAAAAAATAAGCTTACAGATGTCCAACTCCTGCCAAAATAGTAAATAAGGCTACTACTGCTGTTTTACCAAGGAATACTATTTTGCAGATCAATCAGAAGAAATTTTCCCAAGTATAATCACTTAGATGATTCATTTTCTAACACTGCTATAAGGAACTTAAAAATCAACTAATGACTATGATTTCAAATTACAGACTAGAACCCATTAGTTGGTCAAGTCCAAAGTTTATTTAAATGAAATACAAAATACTGAAGGATGTAATTGTGTACGTTATGTACACTGATATGAATGTGTTATATAATAGGATATAATGTGAAGCATTTTTTCTACCGTGGATTTCACTTTTTTTTTTTTTTTTTAAAGGAGTAAGCTGGGCATGGAGCCCCATACAAGGCTTTAAATCACAACCCTGAGATCAAGGCCTGAACGGACATCAAGAGCGGGACGCTTAACTGACTGAACCACTCAGGCACCCCTGTGGATCTCACTTTTTTAAAAAACTTGCAAAAACGGTTTTAGTCATTAGACAATTAAAATATTGGTTATGATTTGCAAAGAAACAATCAGAGCATGAAACAAGAAAGACAAAATACTATGTAGGCCTATTCAAGAAAACAAAACTAAATAAAAATACTAAATAATCCATTTAGAATTTACCTGTGTAAATATTCTGGAGCTTTATTCAGCAAAGTATAATATTGCCTCACAAACTCCCGCCCTACAAGCAGCGGACTGGGCTTCTCCATAACCATTTCTTTGCTGCACAATGTCAAATGCTAAGGGAACAAACACAAGAATGATAACTATTAAAAACTCATCTTTGTAAACTTCCAGGAAGTAAATTTTCTTAGCCATACAAACAGGAATAAAGACAATTAATACATTTATTGAAAAGCAATTTACAACAACAAAATAATAAATTCCCAACAACTACTGGTAACTTCCAATATGTGCAGTTCCTCTTTGTCTCTATTCCTCAATACCTCCCCCCCACTCATCCCCACATAGTTCTTTTTCTTATTCCCAAGAAAGTACCATGCTGCCTCACAGTATGAACAACACAACCAAGTCTTTTCCATTCACAGTACCGCCTTCCTCTAGTGACTATAATCCATGTCCTCGGATTCCGATAGTTTATTTTTGAAAACTAGGCAGAAGGCACAAGTCAGGACCTGGAGATTAGACTTATTATGGGAAACTAGGGACCTGTATCTTCTATTTGCTCTTCTTAGAATTATTTCACTGTGTCAAAATGATAATAATTACCATTAAAAATCAGCAATAACCTGAGTACTCAGAATAGTATTTTTTTTACATTTGGTATATGTCCAGTATTTCTTTCCATTAACTAAGTAATAAGCATCTAACTATATTGCCAGGTATTCTTTGATAAAGGGGACAGCATGGTGAACAAGATTAAGACTTTAGCCCTCAAGAAGTTTATAATCGGGTGGAATTTAAGAAACAAAACAAGCAAAAGGGAAAAAAATATGAGAGACAAATCAAGAAACAGATCCTTAAATCCAGAGAACAAACTGATGGTTACCAGAAGGGAGGTGGATGTGGGGATGGGTTAAATAGGTGATCAACACAGGGTGATGTATGGAAGTGCTGAATCTGTATATTGTACACCTGAAACTAATGTAATACTGTATGTTAACTAGAATTAAAATAAAAACTTAAAAGTTCATAATCTGTCATGGACTATAAACAAGCACATAGGAAACAGAATGGGTGAGGTGCTATGATAAAGTACTGCTAAGCTGAAATCTCAAAGGTATGATCAAGAAAAACATACACAGTCAAGGCAGGGGGAGGGAGGGTCTATGCTGACGGGGGGGGGGGGCTTAAAAAATAATAAGAAAAACAAATACAAAATACATATAGGAACACAGTAATTTAAAGTAAATGACTTATATATGGTTATAGCCCCCAGATCAGTCAAAATCATAACATTAGGAATTGGAAAAGAGGGAGAAAAAAATAGAAAGTTAAATATTATTTGTTTAAATATATATGTATATAATTTATAATAAAATATCCTTTCTCCTATTACACTTAAAAGTATGAAAAAAAATCCACAGTATCTGTGTGTATTTACTGGGCAAATTGGGATACAGTTTAAATTCCTGCTTACAAATAAATCTCAATGTAGATTTCTTTCTTTTTTATTTTTTTTAAGAGAGGGAGGGGGAGGGGTAGAAGGAGAGGGGGAGAGAGAAAGAATCCTAAACAGGCTCCAAGCCCAGTGCAGAGGACACAGGGTTCAATCTCAGAACCAGGAGATCATGACCTGGGCCAAAACCAAGAGCCACACTTAACCGACTGAGTCACCCAGGTGTTCCTAGGTTTCCTTTAAACAAAAAATTCTATAGCCAAAGAAAACCTGCCATAATCATTACAGCTGTGATAATGTTTTCAAATAAAAATCAGGAGGCACACCTGAGTGGCTCAGCTGATTGTCTGACTTCAGCCCAGTGTATGATCTCAGGGTCCTGGAATCAAGCCCCAAGTTGGCCTCTGCGCTCAGCAGGTCTGCTTGTCCCTCTCCCTCTGCCCCCACCCCCACTTGTGCACGCGTGCTCTCTCCCTCTCTCTCATGTAAGTAAAATCTTTAGAAATAGGGGTGCCTGGGTGGCTCAGTTGGTTAAGCATCTGCCTTTGGCTCAGGTCATTATCCTGGGATCCTGGGATCCAGCACCGCCTTGGGCTCCCTGCTCAGCGGGGAGTCTGCTTCTCCCTCTCCCTCTCCCTCTCCTGCTCCTCCTGCTTGTGCTGCTTGTGCTTGCACGTACTCTCTGTGAAATGAGTAAATAAAATCTTAAAAAAAAATCTTAAAAAAAAATACATAAACCATGGCAGAGCCTACAGGCAAGACTGTAGCTCTATACAATCCCAGTGTTTTCTCTCCTTTTATGACGGTCCTGAAATGGTACAAAACCCCACAAACCTGTTTAAATTTTTAATGCCTCACTTGTTTTCAAAAATGGTTAATTCACTGCTTCCAGTGGCAGGGTCTAGGGATGAGGCAGCAGCAAGAAGCCCTTGAAGCAGTTCACGGAGATGAAGAGGAAGATAAGGCTTTCCAACAGAAACAAAAAGAGAAGAAGCTGGAGGAGCTAAAGTGAAGGGTATGGGGAAGGGTCCCCGGGCCACAGGTGAGAAATCTGGCAGGAAGTAAGCAGTTCCTTGTGCCTCCATTAGGAGATTGTGACCTGATTTCCACTGCTGTTTAAAACATCTGGATTCTCTGCTATAACATGTTGCTACCTATAGCTAGAATGAAGTGTGTGTCAGAGCCTGTTGTACATTAAAGAATAAACTTTGGAAAAGAAGGAGAAAAAAAAAAACCCATACGGTGGGGCTCATCTTCTCTTTACTCCCTCTTACTCAGCCATTGCTACCTTAGCTGTAAGGTCAGAGTAAACCCAGCCTAGAATCCTGCCCATCTGCTCTTCAGTCTTTGTTCTACCTTGAATTCTGTATCACCTATAATTAAACGAACTCATTTTTTAAAAACGAAAAGAAAAATTTAATTCACAAAGCACAATCAGATAGTGTCACTTCAGGTGCCATTTGTTTCCCCTAAACCTAAAAACTTCCAATAAGGACTAGCAAATTCTAATGCATAAAAGAATTCCCATCTGCTACATTTAGAGTAACAAAGCTAAGCAACACAGTATTTTTACTTTGAATAATGGGTAAGTGTGAAGAACAGACTTATCTAGTAAAATTTTATAAAATAACTAAAATGAAAATTAATACATACTTTAATACTGTAACTGATGCTAAAGTAATACTAAGATGTGGGAAGATACTAACTTAACCTCCAAATACAATAGCTATGTACAAAACAGTTTTGTTCAAATGGTAAATAATAGAAATGCTATTAGGGACTGCTTATGGATTTGGAGATTCTCATGTTTTTCTTCCTTCTCTTCCGTATTTCCAGATTTTCTACAATGACACTCTGTCATCTATCCCAAATCTTCCATCACATTTATGAAGGATACATTTACCTACCATTTTGGTCACATACATATAACCAAAGTTAAAAAAAAAAAAGTACTGAATACATGTATCAATATCAAAGAAAGGTCAGAATACACTTAAGAGTTATTGTAACAAAGTTTGAGAGGCTTTCAAAAGCCCACCATCTACATATACAATCACGAGAGTATGGTGGTCACATCGTCAATACAGATCAGAGAGACAGGCAAGGTAGACACACAGTGAAGGCAACTTTAACGAGATTATTATTCAATAAATTATTCAAAGGAGGTAACTTGAAAAGTGAACCTCAAATGGTGGATGAGGTAAGGCAATGCTAATCTGGTAAAAGCCTAAACAAAGAGCTATACAGAGGCTGGGCAGAGTCCACCTTTAGGTGCAGGGAAGGCTTCCACAGGGAATGATAGAACAAAAAGAAGTTACTCATAGGATACTTCTTCCTTATTAACTCTGATTTAAAGTGAGTCAGAATTTAGTGGGCTGGGGGCACCTGGGTGGCTCAGATGGTTAAAGCATCTGCCTTGGGCTCAGGTCATGATGTCTGGGTCCTGGGACTGAGCCCCCAGAGTTGGGGTCCTGGCTCAGCGGGTAATCTGCTTCTCCCCTTCCTCTGCTCATGTTCTCTCTCTCTCTGTCTCAAATGAATAAATTTTAAAAATCTTAAAAAAAAAAAAAAGAATTTAGTGGGCTAAATATAACTGGTGGAAATTAACCACATCAACCAGAAAATATATTAGAGACAAAAGGGAAAAAAGTAACCTGTCTTACCTATTTTTTCAAGACACACTAATTTATTTGTTCTACACAAACTGCCATCTTGCCCATCTTCCCATTTTCTCCCCTAGAGTAGGAAAATTAACAGTGCAATACATAAGGAATGCATCAAAGGAACATTAAGATTAAATTATAAATGAACCACCAACAGGTAGTCTGGGTAGCTGTAAGAAGTTAAGACTTGGAAAACTGAGTAATACAAAGTTTGCATTTATAATTCAGACACAGCCAATATATACAAGAATTTGGTCAAGAGGAAAAACAAAAGAGCCAAATTATACATTCAGAATAAATGTGATTACAAGAACAACTGTGCTCTTTTTATTATTCACAGCAAAGTACCCAACTCTTAGGTAAGCAATTTCTGGGATTTGGGTCCTTTTATCTCTTTTTTAAATTCCTTCTTTAAATTTTTTTTAGATTTTATTTATTTGAGAGAGAGAGACAGAGAGAGACAGAGTGAGAGAGCTCGAGGAGAGGGAGAGGCAGATGGAAAAGCAGGCTCCCTGCTCAGCGGGGAGCCGGACACAGGGCTAGATCCCCGGACTGGATCCCCGGACTGGATCCCCGGACTTCAGGATCACCACCTGAGCTGAAGGCAGATGCCTAAGCCACCTAGACGCCCCTAAAAAAATTTTAATTTTTAAAAATTAAAACAATTTTTAAAAAAGATTTTATTTATTTGAGAGAGAGAGACAGTGAGCGAGCGCACGAGAGAGGGGGAGGGGCAGAGGGAGAGGGAGAAGTAGGCTCCCAGCTGAGCAGGGAGCCCAATGCCCAATCCCAGGATCCTGGGATCATGACCTCAGCTGAAGGCGGAGGCTTAACCAACTGAGCCACCCAGGTGCCCCCCATTTCTTTTTAAAAAATTATTAAAAAAAAAAAACACAACACACTGAACATGGGACAGAAAAAGATTTTATCTAAGACCATGAAAAAGCTATGACCTTTTTGGATCTTAATTTTCTAAGTTGCAAATTGAGATATGATCTCTGGTCAAACCCACAAAACTATATGATTCAACAAAGACAGCCAAGATTAAAGGATACTTATGTACAAAAAGAATCTTCTTCATTTGGTTGTTAGCTCTAGCACCTTCAAAGATAAGAGCAATTATCGTCTAACATCTTTTTAGATAAAGTAAAATTGCATGTATTAAACCCCACTTTTCCCATGAACGTGTGAAAATGTGGAGATTTCTGCCACACTGGGATCCATACTGTAAAATTTCCTTTTCCTTGTTAAGGAAAAACAATTGGTCCTTTTTATTCATCCAGATGCCAACATGATTATATCTGGTTTCCCTCACTACTTAGAGCCTTAACTATTTCAGAGATCATCATTCTACTTTTCACCTTTATCTCACTTAAAATCCCCATATATTGTGTATCTTCATCAACACTCTTTTATTCATTCTTTTATCTTAAAATGATTCCTCTTCATTTGCCTAGACTAATTCCTGAAGCGTATCTACTCCAGCTCTCATGGGAAATTGCTATCAATTGCCACTATCTTTTCTTAATCTCTTAACACCATCGAGAGAGAAGTGGAGGAAAGAAAAGTAACACATATACACAAGAAAAAAAAGAAGTTACATTGGGCTTCATCCTATAATATACTTCGATTTCTTCAATTTCAAAATAACTTTAAAAAAAAAACCCTATTATCAACCAAAGGAATTTTTGGTTCCTTCCTAGGCTAAAACTTCAGCTTTTAGTTAAGTACTTAGGTATTTTGCTTACTTTCTCGTTAAAAGTAAGTTTGGTGAATCACAAACTAGTATAATGAAGCTGCCCACAAAGCAAAGAATCTCAGGCTACAACATAGATGTAATGTCTAAAATGAGCTGGCAATTCTACTTTGTAAAAGTTAACTACTGGTTGAACAGTAAATGGAAATTTCAGGAAGGTAGATTTAAGTTCAATATAATGCAAGAATAACCAGAATAGAGCTACTTCATAAATACCCAGTCATTGTTGGTATTTATTCCAGAGACTAACTGAACAATTTAGAGGAAATATAGTAAAATAAGTCTAACAACATTAGATCAGGTTGTTCCAACACTAGGATTCTAAAAAGTCTATTAAACAAGAACTAAGACCTTTGATTCCTACTCCAATACTCATTCCATACCTTCCTATCTGTAACAATTGAAATCCTATGCATTCTTTAGGACCAGATATTGTATCCCTGAAAATCATTCCTGATTCTTCTATAAACTGTAACTGTCTTTCCTCTGAATTCTCAAAGTACTTGAGTCTTTATCATGGCACTTCCTTAATCATATAATTCCCTAAATTACTAACTGTGCATTAACCTTCCTCAACTCTCCTCTCAAATAATCTGAGCTCTCCCTTAAATATAATTCTCTGGAAAGTCACATTTTTTTTTATGGCACTACTTTATTTCCCTCTTAAAAAACCAACTGCAACCAAATGAAGTGAACATAACCTCAAGATTTTATCATCTTCGTAATATAACAAAATATGAAGCCTAGAACTGGATCACTTGGCCCTTTCTCTTTTCTCCTCCCAGTTCAAAATGCTTGCATCTCTTAATAGCCAGCATTCTCTTAGTCTGCAATTGGGCTCAACACATTCAAGCCTCAGCACAATCTTCTTTGTAGTTTTAGCTTTTTTCCAGTAAATTGGCTTAATCTGCCTACCACAGCCACGCTGCTTCCTGTCATAACACTGCTTTCCCTGGGCAAAAAGAGAATCTTTGCCTTTCTTGTACTGTGTCACTTTGTGGGGCTGGTGCTTGCCTCACTTCTTGCAGAAAGTCCGGCGGGTTTTAGGAACGTTCACCATGTTTGAGAGAACACTATCGGCATGGAAAGCTGGAAAGTCACAATTCTTAAAAACCCAAGGACCTCTCCTCAGTCTTCCACTTGTCTGCATTAGCATCGCTGATAACCTCCTCCCAATGCTTCTACTAGATTTCTACATAAGGCAACTTTCCTTCTCATCAAAATGCAGAAATTCTCAAAGTTTTGTCTTCTAACCTGGCAATTTCAGAGAGTCTAATGGCTTTAGCTCTCATGTCTACCTAAATGTAAATC
The DNA here is from genome assembly GCF_002007445.2 of Ailuropoda melanoleuca. Classification (NCBI taxonomy): domain Eukaryota; kingdom Metazoa; phylum Chordata; class Mammalia; order Carnivora; family Ursidae; genus Ailuropoda; species Ailuropoda melanoleuca. The sequence goes on along the minus strand of NC_048228.1, from coordinate 51,622,369 downwards.
TAGTCTACCTTGAGCTCAAATTTTACATTTTAACCGCATGCCAAATACCCACACATGCCCTCATAGGTTATATGCATCCCTCAAAACGTTTTCCTTATTTCTGTTAATGATGCCACCATCTTCTTGGCTAGAATCATCAATCCTAAGTGACTTTCCTTCTTTAAGCTTCAAACTGTGAAATCCTGACAACTCAAAAGTCTCTCAGATTTTGTCCCATTCTTTCCACTTCCACTGAATTTACACTCTACATCTTCCTCAAATCTTCCAAACTTCTTTATCACGTTCAGCATACATTAAATACAGTAAAATTCAAACACCTGCATTTAATTTGAAGTATAAGGTACTTCAAAGAAATCCATGACATTCATGGTCCTGACAAACTTGCCAAATTTATCTCCCATCACACTTTTCACCTCAATAACAAATTCTGTGTTTGAAGAGCAGTATGCCACTCACCATCATTCCCTGAACCTGCGATTTTCATTCTTTAGGCCACTGTCTTATTTCAGTCAACCTAAGATGGGTGAATAGGTGGGAAAACACAAATTCTTCCAACATTTAATGAATGTCTACTACATATGTATCAAAAACTATGTAAGGAAAAATAATGGTGAACATGAAGGACTTGATCTGCTGCTCCAAAGAAATTTAAAGTCCAGTGGGAGACAAAAGTCCTAAACACAATTATGTGATAAATGCTACAGCCCTATCACAAAGAATATACCATTTGAAAACTGGAACAGGCGTAGAAATTGGACATGAAGAAAATGAGGAAGTATCTCAAGCCAAAGCTAAGAGAAAATTTTTAGGGGATGACTATCTCCTGAAAACCTTATGCCACCAAATCCTTCCCTATTCATTCTTCAAAAACCTGCCCAAAATCTCATTCCAGTTGTACCTCTGGCTTTCCTAACTAGGATCCACCAGGAAGGATCAACCATTTCTTCCTCTTAGTATCATAGATCTCTTCTTTAGCTCTTACTTTTGCACTTAATCCTAATAATATATGTACATGAGCACAGACACATGCCTCTCCTATTTGGAAGACTCCTCTATGCTAATGCTAAGCATAAGCCTGGAAGCATTATGCTTCCAGGAGATGCTCAAGAGATATATAATCTTTGTAGCATCCACCGTTGCTGTGCACATAACAGGATTAAAAAATCTGTCGAACAGTTCTGATACTAAAGCCCTAAGAGAAGCAACAACTAAAATACAAAGATATTTCAGTAGTTAATGAATAAAACTATGGAGGAATGTTAATGAATAGATTAAATACATGAAGCACACAATTTCAAGCTATCTTTAAAGTCAATCACTGGGGCGGCAGCTGGGTGGCTGATGATTAGGCATCTGCCTTTGGCTCAGGTCATGATCTTCAGGTCCTGGGATGGAGCCCCACGTCGGGCTCCCAGCTCAGCCCGGAGTCTGCTTCTCCCTTTCCCTCTGCCTCTGCCTCTCCCTCTGCCTGTGCTCTCTCTCTCAAATGAATAAATAAAATCTTTTAAAAAAAAAAGTCAATCATCTACACTCCTATGTTTATTTATATGTAATTGTATATTCGTACAGTCATCTACAAGAATACATACTACTCTTGTAATATGAAGTTAGAGTTTTGAGATTAAAGGTCCAAACAAATCAAACACAGCAGTTTTGACACAAATAATTTTAAGAACTTTTAGAACTTTAAAATCAGAACTTAAAGCTCTAATTTTAGAACTTTAAGAAATTTTAGAAATCCCCCAAAATTAGCATTACAACAGACCTACACAATATAGTCAATTTCTTTTCAAAGGTACCAAGGTAATTTTATCTTTTCAACAAAAAGATTTGGGGACAACCTGACATCCACACATTAAAACAAAAGGATGTCTGACTCATACTTGGCACCCACATACAAAAATTACGTTGAAATGGACCACAGACATAAATGTAAAACCTAAAATTTCTAGAAGAAAACTTCTGTACCCTTAGGTTAAGTAAAGATTTTAGATAAAACACAAAGAGAATTTTAAAAAAACACTGCAAATTGGACCTCCATCAAAATATAAAACCTTTCATTTAAAGTCATCATTTAGAAAATGAAAAGACAAGCCACAGCCTGGAAAAAGTATCTGTAGAATAAATATATGATAAAGGACTTGTATCCAGAAAAAAACTGTATCTTTCAAAACTTAAAAAAAAAAAAAGCATTACTGAAGGCTAAAAAAGTTGGTATTACATGACTCTACTGATACGACATTCTGTAAAATGCAAAACTATAGGATTAAATCAGATCAGGGGCGCCTAGGTGGTACAGCCGTTAAGCGTCTGCCTTCAGGTCAGGGCGTGATCCTGGCGTTCTGGGATTGAGCCCCACATCAGGCTCCTCTGCTATGAGCCTGCTTCTTCCTCTCCCACTCCCCCTGCTTATGTTCCCTCTCTCGCTGGCTGTCTCTATCTCTGTCAAATAAATAAATAAAATCTTTAAAAAATAAAAAAATAAATAAATCAGATCAAAGGCCAGAGGCAGAAAGGACTATAAAGGAACAGGAGAGAACTTCTAGGGTAATGGGACTATTTTATATCTTGACTGGTGGTGGTTTCATGACTGTATGTTGTCATTACTTCATGTCTAAAGTCATTAAACCACACATGAAGAGTGGCCTCTACTGTTGTAAATTATTCCCCAAATTTTAAATTTAGCAATACAATTATGCTTCATTATGTCAATCATTTCATGAACATGTATGCAGAATCCCTTAACGCAGTATAAGGGAACCATGGTACTCTGCAACTCAGAATATCCAGTTAAAAAAAAAGGCAATTTATTCAAAATTGACACCTTTCACCTACAAAATTAACAAAAATGAAAATTATTGGTAATATCCAGTATTGTTAAGGGTGTGGGGAAATGGGCTCTTCCACAATGTTTGTGAAAATATAAACTGTTACACAACCTTTTGGACATGTAATTTTGCAGTTTTAAAAAATTAATTAAAAACGAACACATAAAACCTGTAATTGCACTTCTAAGATACATTACAAAGAACTACACATACAACTGCACAAAGATGTATATTCAAAGTTGTTCAATGCCACAAAAGAAAATCAAGCGGTCTAAATATCCATCAACAGGAAAATGGAAGGATATAAAACACGAAATTATGCACTCATTTAAAATAGGGGAAAATAAGAAAATCATAAATGTGGACAAGAAATACTGTCCACAAAAGTAATAAGCAAATTGTAGAATAATTTATAAACCCCATCTTTGGAAAAAAACATGATATAAAACGAACAAACACTCATGGGTCCAGGAAAAATAAAAAACAGCTATATACCAATTCTTGTCACCACCGGTAAGACATTAAATACTATTTAAAATTTTTCATTTAATATCTGATAACCTTCTAACAGATGCATGTTACTCATTAGAAAACATGGCTCTAGGGTAGGGGTGCCTGGCTGGCTCAGTGGGTGGAGCAAGCAACTCTTAATCTGGGGATTGTGTGAGCCCACACAGATGTAGAGATTACTAACAGAAATAATTAAACTTAAAAAAAAAGAAAAGAAAACATGACTCTACAATAAAGGCCAAGAGTGTGAGAATTCATTTACCACCACTAGTAAAACAAAAAGGCAATCCCTGACATTAAGCCTACATTAGTGACAATTTATGGTTAAAGTTTAAGTGTGCTTAAATATTACCAACTAATTGAAGATATAGCACTGAGGAGGCTGAGATGGGGAAAAGAGACTAATACCATGCTGGTATTAAACTGAGCAGTTACGTACAGAATGAGTAATAAAGAAAAGGGTACTGAAAATAAAAAAAAAAAGAAAAGAAAAACTTACTGCCTAGGATCCTAGGGTGCACTCTCCAAGGTTTCCAAAAGCTGATTTAAAAAACATTTGATATGCTTACCTGATAAAATACGTTTTTGGTAACCTGATATTAACAGTCTTAGAAACAAAAATACAATGAACTGAACCCTGACTGTAACATAAAACATCAATTCATATGCAGTCAAAGACAATAAAACCATCGAAGAAAACACTGAACACAGTATAAAATTTACAAGTAAGGTATGATTTCAATAATGTACAGGCTACGCATGCACTTGGGCAAGAAAATGAAATTAATTTTTTACATCTACTATAACAAAATAGTTTTCAGAGCAGATTACAATGGAAAAGACATGGTAATACAAGCAAAATAATGTCATATTCCATCAGTTATCTTTAATCTTGGGGATCTCTGAAATGGCATCTCCATTCTCATTAAAGGAATTTCTCCATACAGTGATAAAATGGCTAGATCTATACAAATCATAGACTCTAACTACTACTGTTAACTTCAAACACCTGGATGCAACCACAATCTATAAGCATCAACATGCACAATCAAAAATTCACTTTGAGGAACCTGGAGTGTCCTGACCACTATTCGTAAAGAGTGATAACTGCAGCATCTTTGGTCAAGTAGTTTGGGGGCAGGGGACAGGACTTTCACTCACTGCAAATTACTGACATGAAATTTCATGCCACATTTTGATGCCATTTCAATGCTTGGAAAAAATAGTCAAAATGAAAATCGCAAAGAAGCTGAGACACTATGCCATCTTATCTAAAAAAAAAAATCAGGAAACCAAAAGAAAATTTTTAAATCTACGAAAATATTATTTCAGCACTGTAAAGTTCCATATACTGTATCTTGATTTCTATAAAAAGAATAAATCTCTAGTAACAGGATGCAGTTCTTTACAAGTAAGAAACCATGTTACCAAAGGCTATGTCTCTGCTAGGACACAGCTTATCTCTACTATTGGATACTTAACTCCTTTTTCCCTCTAGAGCCCCTTACTCAGAGCGGGTATCACATTAGTCAAGCCTGGGCCCTTTCTCACTAAGCCACAGACTATTCCCATTCCAATCTCAACACATAACCACATATTAAAACTGGAACCTTCTGCAACTCCAGATCTCTTTACCAATCAAAACAGCAAGGAACCTTTTTAAGATTTTTTTTTTAATTTTTAAGTAATCCCTAAACCCAAAGTGGGCCCGGAACTCACAACCGTGAGATCAAGAGTCCCATGTTCTACCAGGCCAGCCAGTCGCCCCCAACAATGAATAGCTCTTTAAAGCAGAAACCTTCAATTTGTTGTGGCAGACCATTGAATGAAAGTATCACAAACAAGATCTAAGTACCAGTGGTAGAAATAAATAAAAGGTAGTTGTGGATTAAGTAAAGTAAGCCTTTTCTTTTCTCAGACCCCAAAGTAAAGGAAGCAAATTTCAAACTTCAGAAGCTCTTAAAATTGACCAAGCATTATGAAAAGAAAAAGCTGTGCCAGGAAAATAAAAGCACACATTTATATTACCCTTTAAAGTTTAACAAGTAACCTACATGTTCCTTCATCTCCTTGAAACAGATAGGATATTTAACTTCATTTAGAGAAAAGGAAACTGATGGTTAGAGAGCCTAAGGAAAGTTTACAAGATCCCTCAGTTATAGTTATGAGAGAGGATTTGAAATCAGGTCTCCTGTCTCTAGTGATATTTTCATTATACCTGGTTAAGAACCATCACTTTAGAAGAACAGCTATGGAGGCAAGAATATAAAAATCTTTTGAAGTCCAACTGCCAGCTTATTTGATACTGCTGGGAGGAGCGAAAAGGAAAGGGCAGTAACATAATACAACAAAAATCCAAGAGTCATCCAAAATATCTGCAATGATGTACCAAAATAAGGTAAACTAAATAGAAATTAAAAGATATGAATAAACTGAAGATATGAACAGCCATCAAGAAACTGATTCTATTGCTTCTGAAGCCAGTCCAGAGTTCTGGGATAAGAACCAATTTGTCCCAGCAGCTCTTAAACAAGTGTCTACCAATGGAGAGTAACTAAGTCATGTTTGTCAATTAAATTCTACTGAATTTAACTTCAGAAGCAACCCTTAAGTTTGTACCTATCAAACCCAGCCTTGAAAAGGGGTCATTCTCCACCTCTGTATCAACACAGTGTAAAACATGGGCAGTATTAAAGTAACCTAAGAAAGAATTAATGTTCAATCCCGATAATGGGTAATCAATAGCAATAATTTTGCAGGATAAGAAAACTGTTAATCTTAACACACCATTAGTATTTACAAATTTTCAGCAACTGATATAGAAATTTTCCTTTCTGATCTCTCATAAGTAAAATATGGATAAAGAGTATTTCCTGCTACCAACAGCGCCAATATTACTGAAACTCAAGAATCAAACTAATGAACACTAAATTAGAATATCAAATTATTTAAAGACTTTATTCCTTCTCCTTTCTTCTGCTTCTGATCCCTAAGTACCCCACGAATATTCTGGTTCTCTCCACTCTTAAGACTTGCTCACCACTAATATTTCAACCCCAATTATTTATTTATTTATTTAAGATTTTATTTATTTATTTGACAGAGATAGAGACAGGCAGCGAGACAGGGAACACAAGCAGGGGGAGTGGGAGAGAAAGAAGCAGGCTCATAGCGGAAGAGCCTGACGCGGGGCTCGATCCCACAACGCCGGGATCACTCCCTGAGCTGAAGGCAGACGCCCAACCGCTGTGCCACCCAGGCGCCCCAACCCCAAATATTTAAAAACCTGAACCATAACAACTAACAAGCAATCCATTTGAGGTCCTTATCCTCCCAATTCCTTGATAGCCTTTCAGAACTAAACAGCCTCTAGAGACTAAATCATAACACAGGAATACACATGACTAATCCCCCAAATTTAAGAAAACAGGAAGGTAATATCACCAAAGAAACTACACATAATCCAGTTCCAAGAAGTTCAAGCTAATCATACCGTGTATCTTTTAAAACCAAGAATTTTGGACATCAAAAGGACCACTGGATACTACCAAGGCCAAGTGTTTACTTAGAAACTTTGTTCACATGCCTAAGGCTATATTAACTGCCTAATATGGAGCTTAGACAAGGAATCCCCATCTTCTTTCCCTCTAACATACGGGGCTCCCTAACTGCAGTTGATGGTTCACGGATCCAGGTACTGGCAATGCTAACATTTGGAGGGCTGTACGGTATGTGGCGCCTTGAACCTAAAAACAGTATTTTAACCCAAGTTTAAATCTTAACTTGGGGAGAGGAGGGTCAACTTTGCTATCATTCCAGCTTCGGTGCACGAGTTTTGTTGTTGTTTTTTAAAGGGAGCAAAGACACCTACCCTCAAATAAATTAAAAAAAAAAAAATCTGTTAAGAAATTAGGTATGCCTGGGGGTGGGGAATGATCTATGCGGAAAACTGAAGATGCAAATCTATATTCGCTCTAAATCGGCACAGAGCCATCTTAAGAAATCTGCTTTTAAAGACGCAGATAAAATTCGATCAGATTCGACTAACAAAAATCAACACGATCTAGGGAAGCTTATGTTTTTCCCGTTGACTATCCTTCCACTGCCCCCCCCCAAGCGGGGGAAGAGGAAGAAACCTATTTCCAAAAGCACTCAAACATCTTCTCTATTCCCGGGTCAATATAGGATTGTCTGCATAAAAAGAGCAGGAAAAAGGTGTACGTTACATACAGCCAGGGTCTGAACACGTTAGAGATAAACCCGAGAGGGGCCAAAGACCGAGGAACACTAGTAGGTACTGGGTAAGCAAAGCGGCGGCTGCCTTCAAACCCGGATTCTGTTTCGGTGCAGAGAAATGGTGCCCGGAGGCCGCTACTTTCGCATCTGCGTCGCTTCTGCCTCCGCCGACACAGCCTCTTTTCCCCTCCCCCACGGGCGGGGCGGCGACGGCCTCCCCGCTCCCTTAGAACCGGGAATAAGAGACGCAAACGACTCGGAGACAAGGCTGGTGGGCTCCCCACCCTAAAACATCCTCTCCAGAAAGCCTACTCCTCCACGTCCCGTATTAAGCCTCCATCAGCGCGCCTTTAGGAGCTGCTGCGTCCCCGGTCCCAGCTCGCCACCTCATCTCCAACAAATCCGGGCCCCACCTGTGCCCTCCGGGCCCTTCGTCCGCACAGCGCGCGCCGGTCACCTCCCTTCCCACGCGGCCTCCCATCCCTCACCTTAGAGGAAAGGCTTGGCTTCTTCCACGCACACACGGCAGCGTAGGCAGCCGGCAAGAACAATGTCTCTCTCTGCCGCGACACCTCCGACACTACGGCTCACGCACAGGACGGTTGCCTCGAGCCGCGGAGCGCGAAGGGAATGTCCCCTTCCGACCACCACACCGACCTCCCTTCCCGGCCCCCGTACACACCTCCAACCAACAGCGGCGGCGGGTACGTCGCGCGGAGGTCAGCAGGAGAGTCGCCGAGGACAGGCTGCAGCGGATTCTTCTCGCTCGCCGCACCCTCCCTCCGACAAACCTCAAGCCTCGGAAGCCGGAGAGCCGCGAGCTCGTTTCCCTTACAACCACCTCCTCCCGGGCGCCAGGCTCTGCGGCGAGCGACAAGGAACACGGACGTCCCGCCCCCTTTGCCGCCGCCCCCTCTTATTGTTTTACCCCTGCCGAAAGGGCTGGGGAACCCCCCAGCACGGCTTCAGCCAATCACGCATCTCCTTCGCGAGCTGGACCCAACCTTCTCGCGTTTCTGTGCGGAGCACGCGCAGAACGCCGCCGCGCTCACGTACTCTCGCGCCCAGAAAGCCGGGGAACCGGAACCGGCCTGAAGCCGCGGCAAGAGTCCGCTGATTTGACGTCACAAGGAGGCTGCCTTTCTACTGCCCTAGGGCTCTGGCCTCGCCGCCTTTCGAGATCGCGCCCGAACAGGAACCGGTTGGCTGCAGCGGAGTGTCTTTTGCGGTGTCTTTTGGAGAGCGATATTTCTGGTCCTTTTGATTATTAATGTTAAAAGGGAAGGAATTTAGTCATTTTCTGTTTGAACTAGGTGTCTGCAGGTTGCTGCACTAGACCATAAAATGCAGCCAGTGGTTTCAGCTGTTTGCACCCTAAACTCACCTATATTGTTTATTAACCCATCCTAGGAAATGGAGGTATTAAACTCCACCGAGAAGATAAAATTCACCCTAACAGCTCAAAGCAATATATGTTATGGAGCCGCCTAGGTGCTAGGCCCTAGGATGTGGAAAAATTTGATGCGGCCGGCACAGAGGAGAAAAGAATCTTATTTCTTTGTGTGCCTGTTCTGTATTTAGGTGTTGCTAAATACATACTAGGCGTTTTACATACTAAGGCCGCTGAAAGGCTGAAATCCCAGGAGATACCAGGATTACAGCCCTGTCCTAGATCTAGGCCCAGACTTGGCCCCAGGGCATAGCTGGGAAAATACTAGACACTGACTCTCGTGACCTTGATTCATGGAAAAAGCCAAATATCCTTACAGTCAAGGAAGCCACTTTGCACCTTAGTTCTGGCAATGTTTGTCAAAAGAATATCAAGACGAGAGGCATTTTTGGAAGGAAAGGGTGAGAAAATGATGAAAGAAATGAAAAGGCAATTAGAAAAGGAAAGAACACATTTATTACGTGCCCATGTACCAAACATAATGTGGGAATAGACATTTCATCAGTTTTAAGAGCAATTATAAGGTACTTTCCACATATGAAAACCGAGGTTTAGAGAGGCATTGCCAACATCTGAACCTCCAAAAACGTCACTGTTTTTACCTTAGTTTCCTTAATCACTTTGTTACATGAAAAATATTTGAGCAGACCATAGCTTTTATGAAATGAACTTTGACGTGTTTTTTTCCTTTGAAGCATAACATATTCATGCAGATTTCCCTTTAATACTTCTGTACCAGACACTCTTCAAATTACTTTATGTAATTGTTTAAGCATAACAGTAACCCTATAGAGTAGTTACTATCTTATGTCCATTTTACAGATGAAGAAGTCGAAGTTTACAGAGATCAAATAACTTGCCAAGGTCACACAGCTACTGTTGGGTGGAGCTGGGACTCAAACACAAGCCGTCGGCCATTATACTCCATGGCCTTAACCACAAGCTGTAGAATACTCTCACTGTATTAATTGCCACGATTTTATTTATTTATTTATTTATTTATTTATTTATTTATTTATTTATTTATTTATTTATTTATTTATTTCCTCTACTGCTGATTTGATATTTTGATTGTTTCCAGTTTGGGATTCTTATTCACAACCACTGTTATTCTTTCCAATAATGGATCCTGGTGCATAGGTACAAAAGTTTTTTAGAGCAATGGTTCTCAGAAATTAACCTACATCAGAATCACCTGGAGTGCTTGTTAAACTACAGATTGCTGAGCCCCACTCCCAGGGTTTCTGATTCATCACATCTGTGTTGAGGCCTGAGAATTTACATTTCTAACAAGTTCCCAGGTGATGATGCTATTGCTCCTCTCCTAACCACACTTTAAAAGCCTACTGACTGGGGTGCCTGGCTGGCTCAGTCAGTGAAGCATGAAACTCTTGATGTTGGGGTTGTGAGTTCAATTCTCACATTGGGTGTAGAGATTACTTAAAAATCTTTAAAAAAAAAAAAAAAACAAAACACAAAACCACTGACTTATGGGTTGAGTCGACAAACTTACACTGTAAAGGGCCAGAGAGTGAATATCTTAAGTTTTGAGGGCCACAAATGGTCTTTTTACATATCCCACCCTACCCCCTTTTGAAATCCATTAAAAATGTAAAGAAACAAGGGCACCTGGGTGGCTCAGTTGGTTGAGCATCACTCTTGGTTTCCGCTCAGGTCATGATCTTAGGGTTGTGGGATGGAGCCCAGCCTTGGGCTCTTGCACTCAGCGGTAAGTCTCTTCCTCTCCCTCCGCCCTTCCCTCCACTCGAGCTCTCTAAAATAAATCTTTTTTTTTTTTTTAAGATTTTATTTATTCGTTTGAGAGAGACAGAGGCAGAGCACAAACGGGGAGAGGCAGAGGGAGAGGGTGAAGCAGACTCCCGGATGAGCTGGGAACCCGATATGGGGGTCAATCCCAGGACCTGGAGATCATGACCTGAGCCAAAGGCAGATGCCCCTAAAATAAATAAATCCTAAAAATAAACAAAAACACAACAACAACAAGAGGGGTGCCTGGGTGGCTCAGTCGGTTGGGCGTCTGCCTTTGGCTCAGGTCATGATCCCAGGGTCCTGGGATGGAGCCCCACGTCAGGCTCCCTGCTCAGCGGGGAGCCTGCTTTTCCCTCTCCCTCTGCTGTTTCCCCTGCTTGTGCTCTCTCGCTCTCTCTGTCAAATAAATAAATAAAAGCTTTTAAAAAAAGAAAAGATTCTCTCCCTCTGCCGCTCCCTCCTTACCCCCCCCCCAAAAAAAGAAACATTTTTCGCTTAGCTCTAGGGCTATCCAAAAATAGGCCTCAGGCAACCCCTGCTCTAGGATCAATACCAATAAGTGAGTTACTGGGAAAAAAGATTCAGCTATCTTCAATTTAGTAAAAAACCATAAACTTTTCCTAAGTGGTGATTTTTACTTCCTGAATATTGCTCAAGTCTGTGCCCTTTGAATGCCTCTCCATACTTATAGCCTCTGCCCAGGTTGAGTCCCCTTTCATCTTTCCAGAATGATTGCAGCAGCCTCCTAATGTCCCTGCTCTTCAAATACAACCTCCACGAAACATCCTCTCCCCTAATAGACTGTAAGGCAGGGAGACCAGTGTGTATTGCTATGATTCAGTGACTCAAGCCAAAAACCTTTAAGTCACACTTGACTCTCACACCACACAGCCAATCATCAATAAACTTCTATTCCCCCTACCATCAATATTTAATCTGGATTAAACACTTCTCATCACTATCACTACTATTATCACAGTCCAGGCCACCATCGCCTACTGCAACAGCCTTCCACTGGTCTTGATGCTTCCACACATCCCACAGCAGTCTAATCTCACAGGCACAGCAACCAGATCCTTCATAGCTACAATCAGATGACATTTCAAAACCTTCCAAAGGCAACACAATAAAATTCCAAGTCCTGGGATGCCTAGGTGGTTCAGTTGGTTAAGCGTCTGCCTTTAGCTCAGGTCATGATCTCAGGGTCCTGGGATGGAGCCCCACATGGGGCTCTCTGCTCAGTGGGGAGCCTGCTTCTCCCTGTCCCTCTGCCTGCTGCTCCCCCTACTTGTGCTCACTCTCTGTCAAATAAATAAATAAAATCTTAAAAATAAATAAAATAAAATTCCAAGTCCTGACTGGCCTACAAGGCCTACCTGATCTAGTCCTTAGTTATTTCCACCTCTTTTCTTACGACTTTTTCTTTTATACACCCACTCTTCAGTCTGACACGTCAGTCATATTTCCTGCTCCAGGGGTGGACCTTGGATGTGAACCTTTATCAAGTCTGTAACAAATCAAAGTAAATTGCATCTATTGATTTCTCCAAGTACTCCTACTAAAAGATCTCACTCAAGCATTCTAAAGGTGAGTTAGGTATGATTTTCCCCTGCCCAAACTATCCATCCTTCTTAGAATTTGAGTTGATCTAATACTGCTTAAACAGTCTACTAGCTTGTCTAAGCTGTATTCTATGGTTATTTTGTATTCTCTATATATTCTATAGTTCCTAGATTCTCTTCTAGATTTTTCTTTAAATAAATAGAAGTCAAATGGTAATCTATGGGGCACCTGGGTGGCTTAGTCAGTGGAGCATCCGACTTTAGGTTTCGACTGGGGACATGATCTGGTAGTCACGGCATCAAGCCCCCTGTCAGGCTCGGCACTGGGCAGGGAGTCTTCTTGAGATTCTCTCTCTCCCTCTCCCTCTGCTCCTTCTCCCGGTTCTTCTCACACTCACTCACACTCTCTTTCTCTTTAATAAGTAAATAAATAAAGTCTAAAAAATGTGTATATATATGTTCAAATGGTGATCTACAGGTTGTGTGGCAGAATGTCCACTTAATTACCATTTAGGATTCTTTAAAACTCCTGGGATTCCTTCATTCCATAGCCACCACTGAGTGCCAATGTATCAGGCAGAGCACTAGGCTCAGGATGAGGCAAAATAATTGAAACTTAGCGTCTTCAGCGAATGGGGAGAGGGACAGAGGGAGAGAAAAGAGAGAGCGAGAGGAGGAAAGGGAGAAAAATAGAAAAAAGACAGGCAGAGAGACACAGTGAAAGAGGGAGACTCAGAGAAAGGCAGTCAGGAGACAATGACCATAGAGGGTACTGTTAAGTGATAATGCACTAGGAATACTGAACAGCACTTTGTACCTCTTCACAACACTGAATTTTTAAATGTATAATATCTGATGTTTTCCCTCTTGTATACACACATACCCTGTAAGTTCCACGAGGGAAGATCTCTCGTTTGCCTCTGCAATCCAGTACCCGGTACTGGCTGAGTAAAAGTGCGGCCCTGGGGCGCCTGGGTGGCTCCGATGGTGAAGCGTCTGCCTTCAGCTCAGCTCATGATCTCAGCAGAGAGCCTGCTTCTCCCTCTCCCTCCACCTCTCCCCTTGCTTGTGCTCTCTCTCTGTATCACTCTGTCTTAAATGAATAAATAAAATCTTTAAAAAAAAAATGCTGCCGTAAAGTCTCCATGAATTGTGTGAATGACCATTTGACAGCAGACAGAGGGCACAACAGTCTTAGTCCTGGGCACCTCGTATTTGTGGTTTTTGCCCTAACTTCTAAAACAGTATATGATTTGTAGATTTCTATTCTTTCTTGATGAATAATAATTTTAAGACTGTAGATTTTCCCCCTGCTTATAGTTTAGGCGACATCCCATAGATTCTATTCACTACTATTGTTATTCTGAGTAGCTTGGAGGTGTAGTTTACATTTACTTTTTGATTCAGTTATTGTTTAGAGATAGGTAATTGAGAATGTCTGAATAGTTTTAATTTTTAAATTTAATTTTTTAACTTTTACTTGTTTTAGTCTGTGAGTATGGCAGGTACATTTCTGTGCTTCATAGAATTGTTGAGATTTTTGGTATAAGTTTTGGAAGTTGTCTATAATAATATATTTTTTCAAAAAGTGAAAACGACTTTTAAGAGAAGACAGTGGCAAGGAGAAAAGAAATTTGAGGAGTGTATAAGTGGCAAAAAATGTGATGATTAACTAGATATGGGGAGTAAGGGAGAAGTCCAGCATAGGATGCTTTGCTGGTTTTTTTTCTGGGTGACAAGAAAGCGGTGGGTAATATTCACTCAGACGTGAATACAGACTTCAGTGAATATTCTTCCAAATATTTTCTATCCATATTCTTTTTTAAATAAAGATTTTATTTATTTATTTATTTATTTATTTATTTGAGAGAGAGAGAGAGTGGAACGAGGGGGGACAGGAGCAGAGGGAGAAGGACAAGCAGACTCCCCGCTGAGCATGGAGCCAAGGTGGGGCTTAATCCCATGACCCTGAGACAGGACCTGAGCCAAAATCAAGAGTTGGACACTAAACTGACTGAGCTACCCAGGTGGCTCTATCCATACTCTTATATAAAATAATACACTAGTTACTTCATTTCAATACTTTCTGACTGAAATGAATGCCACCTTAGGTCTTCTCCAAACACTGAATCAAGAGGAAACCCTTTACTCTCCATCTCTTACCCTGCTCTATTTCTGTTCGTAGCACTTCTCACTACCTGACATGTATCACTTGGTGAGTTTTTAAAAGTCGTTGGCCTCCCAATAAACTTTAGTTCCATAAGGGCTCAAATTTGGTCTGTTTTGTTCAAAGATATATCTCTGCCACAAAGGAGACATTCAAAAATAATTAGTGAATAAATAAATGGATGTGTATGTGATATATACATGATATATCATATATATATAAAGACAGATGGAGAGAAATGGGATCATAATGAAACATGGTTTTGCAGGATACTACTTTTTTCTTAACAGTATAATTTGGGCATCCTTTTATGTTAGTACATAGGTCTACCTAATTTTTTCCACCAATGGTTACATAGATGAGGAATGACTTAGAGGCAAGAGAATCAATTATAAAGAAAATTATGAGGATATAACCAAAACAAATATAAGCTATGTACTTGTACACTTCTGTCACAAATTTGAGTCAAAAGGACCAATAAAATTTGATAAGAAATCAATATGAAACTCTAATCAAGGGGCACCTGGGTGGCTCAGTTGGTCTGCCTTCAGCTCAGGTCATGAATCGGGAGTCCCTGGATTGAGCCCTGCATCAGGGTCCTTGTTCAGCAGAGTGTCTGCTTCTCCCTCTCTCTCTGCTCCTCCCCAGCTCCTACTCTCTCGCTTGCTCACTCTCTCTCTAAAATAAATAAAATCTTTAAAAAGAAAAAACCTAATCAAAAAACATGCAAAGGATGTCAAATTCATAGAAAAAAGTACATAGCATTAAAAATATATAGTACATACATGAAGAGCTGTTAAAATGAAACAAGGGCAAACCATAAATAAATGTAAATATTTGTAAGTGAAAACATCCAATATGAAAACCAAGCCCCTTTGTACACTTCTGTTGCAAGTAAACATTAATTCATCCTTTAAAAAAAGTAATTTGGCAAGATATATCAAAAACTTTAAAATGTTTGCACTTTTTAAGCCAATAATTCCACTTCTAGGTCTATATCTCTCTTAGGATATGCACCAGGAAGTGCTCTATGGAGACGCCTGGCTGGCTCAGTCGGTGGAGCATGCAACTCTTGATCTTGGGGTTGTGAGTTCAAGCCCCACCCTGGATGTAGCGATTACTTAAAAATAAAATCTTAAAAAAAAAAAAAGTTCATTGTAATGTTATTTATTTATCACCATTTAAAAACTGGAGGCATCTTAAAAATAAAAAATAAATTTAAAAAATTAAAACTGAAGGCATCTTAAATACATAATAGTGAATGGTTAAATAATTCACATAATCTTGACATGTCTACATCTAAACCTGTAAGTTTAAATACTCAAAAATACATTTTTATGTTTCATATTTATGTTTCAACAAACATGTTTATGATGCAATTGTAAGTCTAAAATATGGTAGTCAATTTTCTATTAAGTAGGAACATGTTTCATGTTTTTGTCAGCTTAATGTTTTTCTGTACCTCCTACTTTTCCAATGTCATATGTTACTTTCACAATAAAAAAAATTATTAAACTATTAAGGTATTGCCTTAGTGCCTAAGGGAAGGGAAGCTTTTAATTTTTCATTCTTTCAACTCTGTCTCCCTTCCTCTCATAAGATATAAAGAAACAATTTATATCATTTGACTAGAAATACCAAATCAAGCCATGAGAAGACAGAAGTGGTAAAACAAAAGAAATGAAATTACTAAAGAAGAAATCAGACTAATCAGACAAAAATCTACCAATTGATGTTGATGAAGAAAAGATGCTGCCAGACATATAGAAAGACTCTGATATATTTTTTTCTCTCAAAGAAAAGAATTGGATCCAATCATTAGCAGATAAATTTCTAAAAAGAGTAAAATTACTAGATTAACTGATTCCTGATTTTATTATAGACTTCAGCATAAAATACTCATCTGTCATTTTAATTTACAAGGCTTTTCCTTTATGCCCTCTTATTTGACCATTTTCAATCTAACTGGATCTTTTTTTTTCCTTTAAGATTTTATTTATTTGAGAGAGAGAGAGAGAGCAAGTGAGAGCACAAGCAGAGGGGAGAGGCAGAGGGAGAAGGAGAAGCAGACTCCCAGCTGAGCAGGGAGCCCAAGGTAAGGCGGGGCTAGATCCCGGGACCCCAGGACCATGACCTGGGCTGAAGGCAGTTGCTTAACCAACTGAGCCCCCCAGGCGCCCCAAACTAAATGGATCTTAAAACGCCATCATCACCATTTTGCTGATGAAGTAGGTGTGTTTAAGAGATGACTTTTCATGCATGTTTCAAGGCCACACTTACCCTTACAGAAGTAGGGTTTATGTAGGACCCCAAAATATGAAGACTAGGCATTGGGGGTCAAATCCAAATCCTGAAAGGATGCTTGTTTTTCTTGGGAAGTACCTTTATTCATCACAATTTTAGCCTTCCAACGCTTACAACGACATTTAACCTTTCGAGACAGGCATAATGAATGTCTTGGACTGGCTACCAATCCAGTTAGTAAGGATTATGATGCCAGCAGCGTAGTCTGGGCTTTGGAGCCAGGCCGCCTGGATTTGCACCCTAGCTTCACTTCATCACTTGTTAGGTATATTACTTAGGTATTTTACTTCAGGCAGGATACTTAACATTTCTGTGCTTCAGTGTTTCTCATCCGTAAAATAGGAACAATAATATTTATCTTATTAGAACACTGTGAAGATTAGATGTAAAACATCTACAACTGTGTCTGGCACATGGGTAAATGTTCAATCAACATGAGCATTTAATGTTTGGTGCTTAAAAAAGCATATGCATCAAATGCTTTCAACTGATTCCTTTTTCCATGATTGCTCATTGATTTCCTTAGAAGTAAAACTTAAATTTGTATAGCACTTTACAGTTTTCAAAACACTTTCAAACACAATTCATTTCAGTTTCACAAGCAATTCACGAAGTAGGCAAGCTGTACAAAGCTACAAGTAGCCAATTTAGAAAGAGACCCCAGAATCTCCCGGGGTTCCTGCCACTATGCCACGTCCAACGGTTAAATGAACTTTCGCAGCCTTGGAGCAAGCCTTCCTGATAGAAAACATGTTACTTGGGAACTTCAGGACTCTCTTGGTGCAACTGGCTCCTTTGCAAAGCTTTCTGATGCAAAGAGAAACCTGTTCCCAAGAGTAGGATGAATCCATTCCTTCTAGAGCAGAGTAGGGGAAAGGCTATTATGGCCTGAAGAAAGAATCAAAACGTTAATTTCCCCTGAAATCTTTCCATCCGTTATCCTTGTAAGCCTGGGACAGGTTAGGTTCTAAAGAGATGTTCTTCCTCGTTGTTTGATCATTGTGTTAAAATACGTCACACATCCAGAAAGATGTATAAAACATTTGAGTGACCTACCATTTGTTAAGTAGAAAATGGAACAATATGACTGCCTGAAGTAGGTGGTAGGTGTTAGCTACCTAACTGGTTTTGACCATACTCTTCAGTCTTCAAGCAGCGAAGATTCTAAATGCTACCAGCTTGGGAGAATAAAGGCTGCCAACTTGAAGGAGGTCACTTCTTCAGAATTTAGAGATGAAAATCTCATCAAAAATCAACCCAAAGTCAATTTAGGTCGGAAGAGCGTGTGACTTTTGATCTCTAGGTGGTGAGCTCGAGCCTCACTTTGGGTGTAGAGATTTCAAAATAAATAAATAAACTTAAAAAAAATCAACCCAAAAAATTAGGTTACGAGATTACAAAAGTAACCCATCTGATTAATGGTTTATAAATTCTAATGGATTCTATCCAATGCTCATGAAGCTATGATGACAGCTAAAATCACCTCGGGCTGAGTGATCTAAAAGATACAGTAATCCTGGGAAGTACAACAACTAAAGATAATGTAAATAGAAGAAGAGTCATCTGCCCTGAGTTGCCTGGAGTCCAAAAAATGATGACTTTGGAAGGAGGCAAAATTTCACCAGTGTTTATCTTGCACTGTCCAGGGTAGATTATATTTGGCAGACATGAATATTCTAGTCATACTGGGTTACATGGTGTATTTACTTTTGCAAGCCTTATAGTCTGGATATGAGATGCCTTGAGGACATCTAGTTCTCTCCTCTTACTGCTCACCAAGCTCTCTGACCCACAGGAGGGGCTCTGGTCAGCAGATAATCTATTTATTGAAAATCCCCTTTGTGAAATAGTATTCTGGTGGGTCATTAATCGGTCTCTAATGGATTACCTCAGTGTCAACCAGTATATCTGAGCCAGACTTCCTTGTGTGGAAGAGGAGGGAAGTTGTACCGGAAGAAGCTAGAGCTGAGGAGCAATTCTCCACTTAAACATAGGAGTGGGGAAAAAAGGATGAAATCCCATTTCTTCACTAACTAGTATTTTTTTAAGTAATCTCTACACCCAGTGTGGGGCTCGAACTCACCACCTGGAGATCAAGAGTTGCATGCTTTTTGATTGAGCCAGCCAGGCGCCCCTTCATTAACTAGTGTTTTGATACTGGTCAGGTTAGTTCCCTTCTTCAACCTTTAGCTTCTTCAGGGATAAACAGCCAACTTTAGGGTTGTTGGGAGGATTAATTATAGTGTTTAGCACAGTTTCTAGCGTAGAGGGTGTATAGCTCTGTTACAAAACCGAGGCAGACCTTCAATACTGGGGGACCGTAACACGGCGTGGTCATAAAGTCATAAACAGACATTAGCCTGGGTCTACCCTCCATCCTTCCACTCTCCATTCTCCTCTTGGGTCAAATAGGTCGTTTGACCATGAGTCTTTGTCTTAAATAGACAGTCAAATTCGGGAGCAGGAAACGCATACAGTACCTTTAAAAGCAAATTTGTTTCACTAATTTTCTTCTAGCAACCAGGCTATAAAACTGTTCCAGGCTGCGGGGCACCTGGCTGGCTAACTCAGTGGAGCACGTGACTCTTTATCTCAGGGTTGTAAAGTTTAAGCCCACATTGGGTGTAGAGATTATCTTAAAAAAATAAAATCTAAGGAAAGAGAAAGAAAGAAAGAAAGAAAGAAAGAAAGAAAGAAAGAAAGGGGAAAGGAAAAGAAAAGAAAAGAAAAAAAAAAGAAAGAAAAGAAAAGAAAAGAAAAGAAAAGAAAAGAAAAGAAAAGAAAAGAAAAGAAAAGAAAAGAAAACTACTCCAGGTAGTAAAAATCCCAACTGTATGCAAACTACAAGGCGCTCATCAGCAGACCAAAAACTTCAAAGACAGGAGAGCAATTGTGAAACTTCTTCCGACTGGAAAAAGCTCATCATAAAAAATTTTACAGCGAATACTCAGTGAAAGCATTTTGGCTTTCTTCTATCTTGCCCCATTGAGAGCAAAACACCAAGTGTCAGCATCGGGCCTCATTTTCCACCCACGGGTTTCCAGGGTCACCGCTTCCTTGCAGGTTCTAGGCTAGCTAACCTCTGGATTCTGGCTCCACGGCTGCAGAAGGCTTCTCTAGGCTTTACCTCAGCAGGAGGCATTATGAGGTTTATGACTAAGGCAAGAATCCTCCTCAGAATCAAGATTTGTCCTATCCTCTGGTCAGACCAGATGCCCGGCTTTTAAAAATATCTCTACTTTTCTTCTTTCAGATTGCCACTCTGACCTATGCCTTGTTGACTCACACTCTCTGGGTAAGCCCTGGCCGTGGCGGTACATTTCCTGGCTCCTACGAGCTGGCTCAAAACAGCAGCACCCAGGCCTGATGTCTAACACCAGAGCCATGGCCCCAAATTACCCAAGTTCTCGTGGTGACCTGAAAAGGGAAAGACAACTGAAAGTTAGTGACCAAAGACCTTTTGCACACAAGAAAGCAGTCCCAGATAAAGTGTGTTCATAGGGGCAATAATATTGGAAGCATAGGTTTTTTTCTCTAAGCAACCAAGAGCTGTAGGAAACCCAAGGAAGTTTCAGCCCCTTAAGTAAAAGAGTTATAACAGAATTTGGGGACTTTTCTATAAGCAGAGTTAGGAAAAGAATAAAAAAAAAAAAAAAGCACTCTTAAGAATTGTTAGAGTTTTAGATCTATTTATTTCCTTTATGATTTTCCTTAATGTATTTCCTTATACGTTATTCTAAACCAGTTTTTGGTTTTTTTTTAAGATTTTATTTATTTATTCGACAGAGAGAGAGACAGCCAGTGAGAGAGGGAACACAAGCGGGGGAGTGGGAGAGGAAGAAGCAAGCTCCCAGGGGATCAGGGAGCCCAATGCCGGGCTCGATCCCAGGACCCCGGAACCACACCCTGAGCTGAAGGCAGACGCTTAACGACTGAGCCACCCAGACGGCCCTCTAAGCCAGTTTTTAACCTGAGGCTTACGTACACGTTCAGGGGATGGAGATAGAGGATGTTTGTTAAACCAGGTACATTTTGTACATATGTGTGTACAATTGATCCCTGAACAACGTGGAGATTGGGGTGCTGACCTGCGTGCAGTCAAAAGTCTGCATATTAACGTTTGACTCCCTGAAAACTGAACTACTGTTCAGTTCAGACTCCCTGAAAACTAATAGCCTACTGTTGACTGGAAGCCTTACCAGTAACATCAACAGTCGGTAATACATACATTATATGTTACATGAATTCTATACTATAATCTTACAATAAAGTAAGCCAGAGAAAATGTTATTTAGAAATCATTTAGGAAGAGGAAATACCTTTATAGTACTGTACAGTATTTATTTAAAAAAATCTGAATATAAATGGATCTATGTAGTTTAAGCTATGTTGTTCAAGGCTCAACTGTATAAGTCTTTTTTTTTTTCTGAAAAACTCATAGTTCATTATCTTCTAAAATGCCTCTATGTCCTAAAAGGTTAAAAACCAATGATCTGAACCACATTCTTCTTCAATATATATCAAGGTAATAATGAGTTGGTTTATCAAAATGAAGGCTTTAGGGGTGCCTGGTGGTTCAATCAGCAGAGCATGCAACTCTTGACCTTGAGGTGGTGAGTTTGAGCCTCACATTAGGGGTAGAGTTTACTTTTTAAAAATGAAGGCTTTATAGTATAAAGAATGCTATTTTCTCTTCTTTTTTTTAAAGATTTTATTTATTTATTTATTTAAGATTTTATTTGTTTATTTGACAGAGAGAGAGAGAAAGAGTAAGCACAAGCAGGGGAAGCGGCAGGCAGTGGGGAGGGAGAAGCAAGCTCCCCGCAGAGCAGGGAGCCTGATGTGGGGCTCCATCCCAGAACCCTGGGATCATGACCTGAGTCAAAGGCAGACGCTTAACTGACTGAGCCACCCAGGCGCCCCTATTTATTTATTTATTTATTTATTAAGGGAGAGAGAGTGCGCACATGTGCTTGAGCTGGGGGAGGGGCAGAGGGAGAGGGAGAGAGACTCCCAAGCAGACTCAGCATGAATATGGTGTCTGCTTGAGATGCTCTCTCTCCCTCTCCCTCTGCTCCTCCCCCCCCTTGCTTTCTCTCTAATTAATTAATTAAAATCTTTTAAAAATAAAAAATGTTTAAAAATTTTAAAAATTTAAATGGTTTCTATTTAATAGTAGACAAAAGAAGGATCATGTGCATTTCACAAAGCTACATGTTTTCCATGGATTATTTAACTTAAAGTTTAGAAATGAGCTAATATTATGATTTCTGAAAGAAAACTAAAAGAAGGGTCACATAATCATTCTTATTAATAATTTGCTTTCAAGGAGTATGTATGCTGATGGGAGAGATGCATACCAAGAAAAATTTTAATGTCACTGTAACAGAATAAGGTTAAAGATTTTATCCATTCACCCGAGAGAGAGAGAGAGAGAGAGAGAGAGAGAGAGCACGCACATGAATGGGGGCGGAGGGGCAGAGGGAGAGGGAGAAGCGGGGCTCAATCCCAGGGTCCTGGGATCATGACCTGAGCCGAAGGCAGATGCCCAACAGACTGAGCCACCCAGGTGTCCCTCAGAATAAGGTTTAAGACAGAGATCGGCACAGGGAGCCATGAGGACAGAGAGAAGGGGCAATTACGTCAAACCAGAGGTTCAAATTCAGGCAGGAGATGACACCTAAGTGGAGTCTGGAAGGTGAAGCAAGAAGGAGCCACGGAAGAAAGTGCAATGGCTTAGGACCACTGTCCCAGGCAGAAAGAACAGCATGAGCAAAGGCGATGTAAGTACAACAGTTTGCTATTACCACCACATCAAGTTCAAGGCAGGGCATGACATCACATAGGCAGGTGTAGGGAGTAAATGGCATTTCACAAAAAATTTTCTTCAAGTTTTCCCACTGTATATAAATCCTAGAAAAAATAATTTGTGCAAACACTTTCATCACAGAATGCTTATTTCTGTGATAAGCAAGAGAAGACGTACATCTTGGAAAAGCTGTGCTTAATTTCCATGACCAAACCCTACATTTCCTCTCTATTTTTCCCAGCGAACTGAGAAAGTGTACAGTTTTTAAGCATTTAAAAGCAGTACTTTTTTTTCCTGCTTGGAACTGTCAGGGGTCTGATGACCTTTCTCGTAAAATGTGGGATGTTAAGGGAATCACAGAGGAAGCTGGAGCAATGCTTAAGTCCTAGAAACCTGCAGAAGTAATTGGTTTCTGCCTGACTGCTTGGGGACACATTTTTCTTTCTTTCTTTCTTCTCTTTCTTTCTTTCTTTCTTTTTTTTTTCTCTTTCTTTCTTTCTTTCTTTCTTTCTTTCTTTCTAGATTTTATTTATTCATTTGAGAGCGAAAGAGGCAGAGCTCACACAAGCAGGGCGAGAGGCAGAGGGAGAAGGAGACGCAGACTCCCCACTGAGCTGGGAACCCGACATGGGGCTCGATCCCAGGACCTGGAGATCACAACCCAAGCTGAAAGCCTATGCTGAACCATCTGAGCCACCCAGGCGCCCCTGGGATACACTTTTCAAACAAATCATTTTTAGAGATTTCTGATCTAAAGACTAAACATCATCGCTAATTTTATGGGCACAGGGGAGTACTTATCTAGGGAAAGAAGCACATTTCTCGGTTATTATGTTTGCTGTGCGTAGTTTAAAAGTCAGAGCCTCTGTTATCAATGCTTTTGATCTGGTTGGCCTCAAACCAAGATACTGACCTCACACCCTAGTTACTCTGTGAGGCTTATTTTGGGGAAGAGAGCACATCAGGAGACCTGCACCCTTCCCCCTTTCAGAGCTGCAGCAAGATACCTGAACATTCAAGTACACTATGGAAGGCCTGGTCCACAAAGACCATCCTCCTGCCTTACTGTGAAGGGCAAACCTTGTTGGTCCAGAAAAAGAAATTCCAGAGAACCAATTTCTGTGCGAGGTACTTTGCCATGTTTAGCAAGCATTCCACTAGTTTGTTTGAGTGTTCAGGGAGAGAAGAAATTGCCAAGGAAATTGGGTACTTTCTAACACTTGTGGGTATAAAATCACTACTTCATCCTTAGCTGTATGTTTGGTCTTCTACTTAGACATTCTTAGGTGAAGAAAGAGGTTGGCCTACAGTCATTAGATGAGAAAGAGAAAAAAAGAAGTTCAAATAGGAGGAAAAGTCATAAGCAGTTCCCAAAATAAAAAGATCCCAGAAAAAAAAAATCCCGGAAAGAAAAATCTAGATAAGGGATTCAATCTTTTATGTTTGTT
Organism: Ailuropoda melanoleuca; assembly: GCF_002007445.2. Lineage (NCBI taxonomy): Eukaryota > Metazoa > Chordata > Mammalia > Carnivora > Ursidae > Ailuropoda > Ailuropoda melanoleuca. The sequence continues at coordinate 51,598,285 of NC_048228.1, read as the reverse complement.
AAATGTTATAAACATTTCAATTTATTCAGTTCAGGGGGCACCCAGTTGGACCAGTCGGTAGAGCAGGTGACTCTTGATCTCAGAATTGTGAGTTCAAGCCCCATGTTGGATATAGAGATTACTTACAAATAAAATCTTTAAAAGAACATAAATTTATTTAGCTCAAATTTGATGACTTGGCCAACCAGTCCTGCAAGACCCAAATCCTATCATTTGCCTTCAACAATGTCAGTCTTCTGAATTAAAATTCCCAAACAAATCCTTCAGGTATGGATTATTTTCATACTAACCACGGGAGGTGGCTTATTCAATAAATCATGTGAAGAATATTTTGGAGTCTCAATGGACCTTTCCAAGTAATTTGTTCTGAAGGAAATTAGGTGAATTTAACATCAAAGGATCATCATGGCTATGGGCAATAATATGGGTGAAACTCACAAATATAATGTGGAGTAAAAAGGCAGACACAAAAAGGGACATATTCTATAATTCTATTGGTACAAAGTTTTAAAAAAGGCAAAATTATTCTATGTTTGTAGAAGTCAGAAGAGTCGTTACCCCGAAGGAGGGAGACATAGGAAACTTAAAAATGCTGAAAAGGTTTGGTTTCTTGAACCCAGGTGCTGGCTACATGTGACTTGAGTTTGCAAAATTTTACTGAGCTGTATACTTACAGTTTATGCTTTTTTTCCTGCACATAGATAAGAAATAACTTAAAAACAACAACAACATCATGGGTCCTGGATCAATGAAGTACCTGGGTTAAAAACCAACGTTTGAATCCAGAACAGGGAATTCTATAGAGAAGGAAAGTAGATTAGTGGTTGGTTAGAACTGGCAGATGATGGTTAAAGTGGACAGAGTTTCTTTTTGAGGCGATGAAAACATTCTAAAAATGACTGTGGTGATGGTAGCACAACTCTGTGTATATGGTAAAAAAAAAAAAAAAAAAAAAACCCACCGAATGGTACACTTTTAAAAAACAAAAACAGGGGCACCTGGGTGGCATAGCGGTTAAGTGTCTGCCTTCAGCTCAGGGCGTGATCCCGGCATTATGGGATCGAGCCCCACATCAGGCTCCTCTGCTATGAGCCTGCTTCTTCCTCTCCCACTCCCCCTGCTTGTGTTCCCTCTCTCACTGGCTGTCTCTTTCTCTGTCGAATAAATAAAATCTTTAAAAAACAAAAACAAAACCAATATTTGGAGAACTACTGTTATTTTTTTTAAGATTTTATTTTTAAGTAATCTCTGTACCCAATGTGGGACTTGAACTCACAACCTTGAGATCAAGAGTCTCATGCTCCACCCAGTGAGCCAGCCAGATGCCCCAAAGAACTACTAGTTACGCTTTTCATTGCTTAGTTCCACTGGCTGGTCCCTATGTACTCCCTAGACTCCCAGACTGGGTTATCTGGTTGTGGAATGAGTACAGATACATATTTCCACTTGAAGACAGAGCTAATTAAAACAATACTACTTGAGTTCTACTGGCCTCCCTGACATCTACCTGTTTAGTATTCACTGCTTCCCTTCTCTCTATGAGCAATGCTCAGCAGCAGTCAATATTGTGGGAAGGACTCTGTGGTTCTCTACCTTGCCTGCACATTGATACCACCTGAGGAACTCTGAAAACCACTGTCCCATCCCTAGAGAGTCTATTTAAATGCTGCCACCTAGGCATCTGAATTTTTTTAAAGCTCCCCAGGGACCAAAATCTGGACACACACACACACAACACTCACACACTTTCTCTCTCCAGGTGCTTCTAATATGCAGCCAATATTGAGAACCACTGGTATAAGTGGTTTCCATAAAGAATTGAAAATCTAAATTCTCATCGGCCATTTATTAGCTATATGACATGAATAAACTATTTGATCTCTCTGAACTTCAGGTATGACTTTGAGACAGATCTACATAGTACACAGTAGTTTTTTAAAACTGTTAGTTGAAGGGGGCCTGGCTGGCTCAATCAGTGGAGCACAGGACGCGATCTCGGGGTCAGTGAGTTCGAGTCCCATGCTGGGCATAGAATTAAAAAAAAAAAAAAAGGGAAAGGCAACTAACATTTTCTTTTAAGTGAGCTCTATGCACAACACGGGGCTCAAATTCGCAGACCCTGAGATCAAGCATTCCGTGCTTCACCGACTGAGCCAGCCAGGTGCCCCTACCCTTCCTTTTATCTTTTCCTTTAGAAACTAGAGAATTCTAGTAAAAAACAATTTTTTTTAAAATGGGGGAAAAAAAGACAAAAGCCTAAAGAATTCTTTTTTTTTTTTTAAAGCTGTTGTCAGGATGCCTGGGTGGCTCAGTTGGTTAAGCGTCTGCCTTCCACTCAGGTCATGACCCCAGGGTCCAGAGATCGAGTCCTGTATCGGGCTCCCTGCTCAGGGGGGAGCTTGCTTCTCCCTCTGCCTGCCGATACCCCTGCTTGTGCGCTCCCTCTCTCTGACAAATAAATAAATAAAAATCTTTAAAAAATGAAAAAAAATTAAAAAGCCGTTGTCTTGTGACTATTATCAAGTTCCATTCTGATGTTCTGTGTCCTATGCCTAGTACTTGCTCAGGATTTTTAACCCAACTTACTGAACCTCTTGTCCTCTGGCTCTCTGTTCGCTGGACTGGTAGATTGGGAACCTGATCCTTGTCTTGGCTGACCTCACAGGATTTGGCATCTAGACCACCTGTCAACCCATTTCTGATTTTGGCTTCCCCTACTTGCTCTGTCTTTATTGCTGCTGAAAAGCCTAGCACGCCACATAGCAATCTTTGAGTTTAATCTTAAAGATCAGGTAAGAGTTGGGGCGCCTGGGTGGTACAGTTGGTTAAGCGCCTGACTCTTAGTTCTGGCTCAGGTCCTGGTTCTGATTCAGGGTCGTGAGATTGAGCCGCATGCCGGGCTCCATGCTGAGCATGGAGTCAGCTTCAGATCCTCTCTCTCCCTCTCCCTCTCCCCCTCCTGCTCATGCTCTCTCTCTATCTCAAATAAATAAATCTTTTTTTTTAAGAAAAAGATCAGGTAAGAATGAAGATTTGGATCAATGGAAAGAATGGGGTTGGGCAGTCCAGATAATGGGACATGAAGAACAAAGAGAAGAGCCAGAAAGGCACAAAGTATCAGGGAACATGGAGGGGCTTTGAGGGGTTTCTGGAGAGCAGAGATTGCAAAGTGGGAGCCTGCAGGCCAGATCCAGCCCACAGCTGTTCTGATTAGCCCTCACAGTGCTTAAAAGGTTTTTGAATTGATGGCTCATATTGAAAATTGGGAGATTTCCTATCAAAATCCAGATGGCCAGCTTTTCTTGAAAACGATGATTTGACAGCACAGGACACACACCCCACATGTGAACAGCAGGAAGATCAGTAGCTGCTGCTCCCTCAGTGTGGGGTGTCCTCTGTCCAGTTTTTGCCAGCCTTCACCACCGCCTGCTTCACCTCTTCATTTACTGGCCTGCCTCTCTAGGTGTTCAATAATTGTTTAGTTCACAAATCAATTAGAACGGGAGGGAGAGATGGGGCACCTGGGTGGCTCAGTCAGTTAAGAGTCTGCCTTCAGCTCAGGTCATGATCCTGGGGTCCTGGGATCGAGTCCTGCATCGGGCTCCCTGCTCAAGGGGGGGAGCCTGCTTCTCCCTCTGCCTGTTGCTCCCCCTGCTTGTGCACGTGCACACTCTCTCTCTGACAAATAAATAAGTAAAATCTTAAAAAAAAAAAAAAAAAAAGAATGGGAGGGAGAGAGAAAGAAGAGAGTCCCCCTATTAATACCAAAGAGTTATATCAAATGCTCACACTGTATACCTTAAACTTACATAATACCATATATCACTTATATCTCAACAAATCTGGGGGGGAGGAAAAATAGTAATACTAAAGTGAGTAACCATAGAAGACCTCAAATAGCACACCAATTTAAGTGTGGACTACGGCATGGGGCGAAAGTCACCTGTAGGCATTTTCCCATGCAGCAACATGATCAAGGTGAGGGCTTGAAAATATTTTATGTCCAACTTTAGCTAGCACATGTGTCAAAGGAGTGCTTGCCTGACTTTATGGAACACTAGTAAAATCAGGCCCTCCAACTTTACATATGATACACAGTCGAAAATAATGAAAAGAATGCCAATAAAATTAATGATTTTAAAAAAGTCTACTTCTGAGGTAAGTATATTTTTATATCTCACCAAGTTCCAGGAAGGATTTAAGATGTCAGGAAGAGCTGAAGTGTGAGGCGCTCCATCCAGAAACAACAGCCAGGGGAGGATTTTCAGTAATTTGGAGCATGAAATAACAAAGGCATGAAGGAAACTGGGGCAGGAGGACTCAGAAGAAGGGGAATGGTCAAGAGAATGTCCAGAGAATGTCCAGGAGATTGGCTCTACGGCTCAAGACCCAGGTCCCAGAAGACTGTCAGTGAAGGTGGGGGACCCCGCACTAGTGGGACTGGGACAAAAAAAAAACAAAACAGGATATGATTGTCTGGGAAGGGACCTGGTAAAACTAATCAACACTTCAGGGCCTCAGCAAAACAGGGCTCACACTGACTGGGAGCACGATATTCCTGGGAAGGTAAGATAAGCATCATTCAGGCCCTCAGGAGGGAAGACTGAAGCCCCTGGCAGGCCCACCAATCAGACTCAATTCTGAGTTCGCGGAATTGTGATCCTTTGGTTCCTGCCATGGTGTCACCTGAACTGGGCAGGTCTGAGCCCAGAGGGGATGGGTACTGGTGTGCAGAACCAATAGTTCAAGGTGGGACCAAGGGGCAAAGGAGTCTCGGACATTCCCAGAAATCAGCTAGAAACATGCGTCGGGAGCTCAGGAAAGAAGGCTGGAAACTGAGCTTTGGGGGGAATGGTGAGAAGTCAGTGCTAAGGGAGAAGCACATCACCCTCAAACATTCACACTTAAGGGATGAAGGGATAGGAAGGAACCACCATAGGAGTCAAAGATTCACACAGAAAAACCTGAACAGAACAGAATCATTTAATATCACAAGCTAAGAGAGCAAGGGGTTTAAGAGAGGGGGCTGATGAGAGACTCTTAATCATAGGAAACAAACTGAGGGTTGCTGGAGGGGCGGGGGGTGGAGGGATGGGGTAACTGGCTGATGGACATTAAGGAAGGCAGGTGATGTAATGAGCACTGGATGTTACATAAGACTGATGAATCACCGCCTGTACCTCTGAAACCAATTATACATTATATGTTAATTAACTGAATTTAAATAAATTTTTAAAATTCTTTTTAAATAAAAGGGGGCTGGTAACAGGCATTTACTGAAGAAAGGATATACAGGCCAGAGACCGAAATAATGTCCAGGATCTGATAACCTTCAGAAGAAGAATTATCACAGAAAGGGATGGAAACCAGATTGCAAGGGGTTAAGAATAGGAAATTAGCGGGTACCAACCAATCCGTTGGTATTTACAGCAGTAAAGTTTGAGTTGTGTTTGTTTTGGCTGTGGAGTTGCTAGGCTATGACAAGCGCACACTGAACTCCTGCCAGGATACCCCCTTTTATGTCTGGAAAGAAATAAGAAATCACCTAGATCATCTATGCTTACTTAGTCCTGTACTTGTTATGTTTCTTCTTTTTCAAAATGGAAGCCAACAGCTCTCCAATTCCATCTGTGGTTGCCAACAGTCCCTTGCACTCTGGGCCCTGTTAAGTGAAGGACCATGGGGCTCATCCCTCTGGGAACATGAAGGGGTCACAGAGCAGCAGACTGACTAGGCAGGAGGGGATATGTTCTTTCCTTTGTTGTGCATATTTGGTTTTACTTCCATGCAAGTGCCCAGCGGCCTTGGCAAAACAAAAACAAAAACATTTCAACCTGTAAATGATGCAGGCACAACAGACAATTGCCAACCTTCTAGCAGTTGTTCCCAATCATCAGTGTCGTCACGGAAAGAAGACTAAATCAGGAGCGCAGACACCAGTGGGCAACCTGCTAATTTTATAATTATAATCCTTTTATACAGTTCCCTGTTCACATGCACACAACGGTAACAAAATTAAATTCACAGCATTTTCCACAGGGTAGGTGTTCAAATATACTTGTTTTTAAGCAGTCAGAAAATGGTCATTGCTAATAAAAACAATTTAAAGGAAACAGACTTCCTTGAAAAGTACAAACACTTATATTCAGACATTATTTTGCATCCCCTTTAAAAAGACAAGTGAATTGGGCTTGCTTATACATGGCACCGAAAACAGAAACCTTAGAGAAAATAATTTAAAAAAATTTAAATCATGAAATAAATGTATTTTGCTGAAATATTTATGGATGAAATATGATCTCTGGGATTTGCTTCAAAACGATAAATAATTTAGGGGATGTGGGTAAGGTATATATAGATAATATAAGATTAGCCTTAAATCGATAATTATTTAAACTTGGCAATGAATATGTACAGATTTAATACAGTATTCTCTCCACTTTCATTTGTTTGACATTTTTCACAATATAATGTTTTTAAAAAGTACTTTACTTTTGTAAATTAGATAATATCTTGCAAACAAAACTGAAAGGCAAGCAATAAACTAGGGGGAAATATGCAAAATGCTATCCTGTAAGGATTTATATCCTTAAGTGAGAAACAGTTCTTACAAATGAATTAGAAAGACTAATAGGGAATAGAAAAAAATGTCAGGAATGGGTAAATCACAAAAGAAGAAATACAAAAAGCTAATAATCATATGAAAACATATCCAACTTCACTAATTATGGGGGAGAGAATAATGGTCTCCCCAAGGATGTCCATGTCCTAATCCGCAGACCTGTGAATGTTACTTTACATGGCAAAAAGGGACTTTGCAGATGTTGATCACAGATTCTGGGATGGGGAGATTATCCTGGATTATTCTGATAGGCCCAAAGTAATCACATGGGTCCTCCTGAGAGGGAGGCAAGAAGATCAAGGTTAGAGAGAAGGCAACCTGGGGAAAGAAGCTGAATCTGTGAAGTAGATTCAATGAGGCCAAGTTGCTGGCTTTGAATATGTAGGAGGGACCATGAGCCAGGAAGTGCAGGTGGCCTCTAGACACTGGCAAAGGCAAGGAAACCGATTCTCCCCTAGAGCTTCCAGAAGGGAGCAGGCCTGCTGACACCTTGTCTTTAGCCCAGTCACTGTGCCTGGAGGAAAACACACAACACTGCCTTCCGATCTCACTTCAAATTCCTGCCTACTGACTCCCAGGGGTCCTACCTCCACCACCACTGCAACTGGGCACTATTTGTCAATTTCCTCTCCTAGGTAACTATGTCACAGCTTTTCTGCTCTCTTCAAGTTTGCAGACAACTTCTCCCCAGGTAGCCTCCCAATGCATTCCTGTTGTCTGCAGTTTGCTGGAGGGAGGGACTTCACCAGGTGCCCACAACCCAGTCGGGCAATCTGGGCACTTTCCTAGTCTCCTGCCTCTACACCCACCACTCCTCTGTCCTTCCTGTTGCTTTCCATACACTGTGCTCCTTTATCAAAGGCCAAGCATCCCTCCTACCTACTCAAGAACATCACTCTTGCAGTTGTCCATCATCACCAATTTTCCCTCTCCACTGGATTATCCCCATCATCATGGAAACATGCTTCAAACTAACCCAGCTGAAAAACAGTAACAAACTTCCCCTACCGTGCTCCCCTCTAGCTACGTCCTCATTTCTTTGCTTTTCCTCAGAGTAAAAACCCAAGAGTTGTCTCTCCGCTATCTCTAATTCCCCTTCTGTCCTTTTTGAACCCACTCCAATTGGTTGTTAATTCATCCTCAGCAAAGAGCTGCACAGTGGGAATCATTATTTCCATTTACAGAAGAGAGAACAGAGTCTCAGAGACGTGGGCAAATTGTTCAAAACCACACATCAGCACCCAGCTGACTATAACGCTGGGGCCCTTCCTAGTCACTGCTTCAGTCTGGCTCGCCCACATTATTATTTTCTTCTGTAAATAAGACCACGCAGCCAGCCTCCCAGAACATTGGCTTATAAATGCTGAGAAAGCATTTATAAGATGTAATTCTAATTACTTTATGGACTACAACATAATATATTTCAAATTTTATGTCTGTGTTGGCTTATGGCTTATGTTGAGACGTTTTCTCTTGTAGTTATTGCTTTTAGGAATGACCTCATGAATATTTCCTTAAGCTAAGAGGCTACATTACTATGATCTATGTTGTATCACTTTATTTGTAAGTTTATTATTTTAACTAATACATGCTCCATATGGAAATGTAGGAAATGGGAAGCAAAAATAGATGAGCCACAATCACATGACCAAATACATATACTGTTAGCACTTTTCTTTCTTTCCAAGTTTTCATGTTTTTTTCTAGTTATACTCATAGCAAATACGGAAAAGCAATCTTGCATTATCTATTAAAATATACAAAGAAATCAACATTAATAAAAACACGCATACTTAAGAATGGGAAACGTTTAATTCAGCATAGACAAAACCAGGAAATAACTGTTCAATAAAGGAATAGTTACATAATTTATTTCCTCCTCCACAGAGTCAACATAATATTAGTACTTCACTGCATTGTTGTCAGAATTAAATTAGATAACGTACGGAAAGCATAGAGTATATAAATAACAGATAATTGTTCAGAGAGCATGTTACTTTTACCCCCATTATCTCCTCAACCCTATATTCTCTAATTTAGCCATTTCCGGCTCAGGTCCAAGTTCTCTAACCTGGCCCCACAATTCCAGAATTCCCATTTCTAGGCTCCAATGAGATGAGGTCATTCTGTCAACGTAATAGCTACCAGGGAAACTCAGTCCTCTGTGTCCTATTTCTCACAAAGATGAGTTGTGCTGCTGCATTGTTTTGTGGGTTTCGGTATGTCTCTCTGATGACCTAAATCCATCTTCTGCCACAAATTACCAGCTCTAAGGAATTAGGGCTGCTTGGCCTACACCCTTGGCTTGTCCCTTTCTCTTTTGATGGCTACTTTGTCAGGGTTTTCATTCACTTCTTCTCCCTTGGGATGGCAAGTAGTTGGTCTTTTTAATCCTGTATTTACTTTTCTTGTCCACTTTTGGCATCTCACAAAATCAGGCCTAAAATAAAACTCCCAGCAAATAAAAAACTGTTGGTGCAATAAGTATTTTTTTAATGAGATTCTGTCTTTTTTTTTTTTTTTCCTTTTAAGGTAATCTCTATACCCAATGCGGCCCTCAAACTCATGACCCAATGATCAAGAGTCCAATACCCTACTGACAGCCAGCCAGGAGCCCCAAGATTATTTCTTTTTATTGTCAAAAAGGTGTGCTGAAAATATACTATTAGAGTTTATTAATGGCACACTTAAAAAAGGGGGAAAAGATTAAATAAAACTGGACTAATAATTTTAAACCACTTGATTTAAATAAAATATTTTTCTTATGCCCCTTAATTTGCTAAAGGGAATCTTGTTGACTAAGCAATATTTTAAATGTGAAATGACAGTGTCAGCTGGATCCAGTAAATAATATCCTAGTCATTGTGTTTGTTTATATTTGTTGTACATTCTAGCCACCTGTTAGAAAGTTTCTGGGCTCAAATACAAATACTGTTATAATTTTGGAGAAATATTTTATCCAATCACCTTCTACCCACTAGAATACTCTAGAGAGGAAAAAAAAAAAAAAAGGCCATGAAAGGGTCTAGAATATGCCACTGTGGCATAAACATTATTTTGAGCAGAAGGCATTTGACTTTTTGAAACCTTTATCTTCCTAAAAGCAGAGCCTCCCGAAAGAACTCAGAACCCAAATTGTCACAGAACAATGAGGTTAGAATGATTCTTATCACCACAGACACTGAGAAGTCTCCACACCTAAAAAGACATTGTCACAAAACTACCATCTCTCCCATCTATACTCGTAGGGGCCCATGAATCTTTCCAAAAACTCATCTGTTTTCCCATAAATGTCCTTCCTCCCCCTTCCCTAATTAAGAGAGACTATGGACTCCGGGAGACAAACGAGGGCTTCAGAGGGGAGGGGAGGGGGGACTGGGATAGGCTGGTGATGGGTGTTAAGGAGGGCACATATTGCATGGTGCACTGGGTGTTATACGCAAACAATGAATCATAGAACACTATATCAAAAACTAAGGATGTACTGTATGGTGACTAACATAACATAGTAAAAAATTAAAATTAAAAAAAAAAAGACGACTTTTGTTTTCCAGTAAGTGCCCTTCTTCCCATTCTTTCTCCATTAAGACGGTATAATACAAGCCCCAAATTCAAACTGCCCCTTTGACAGACATTTTCTATGAAGTCCTGCATACACATTAATAAAAACACATGATGAATTTTTGTCTTTTTTTTTGCCAATCTGTCTTTTGTCAGTTTAACGCAAAGGCTCCCCACAACTGAACCTAAGAGAGTAGAAGAAAAGTTTTTTCTCCCTGACAACCTTATCATCTAGCATTTCCAATATTTCTTTGCAAATGCTGAATTTTAAATCTTCATACCTGCCCTATCATAAGAGAAAGCATTGTGCATGGATTCATTAGTAGGACTATACATGGAAGCTACAGCAAGGTAATCAGTCCTGAATGTCCCGGTGCACCAGCCCACCCTGGAATTTGGGAATAAGACTGGAGGGAGACAGAGCAGAGATAAATCAAGTAATCCCAAAGAGGCTTTCAAATGATTCCATGAGGTAAAGTTGGACCATACCCAGACTGAATACGTAAATATATCTATAGATGAAGAAGTGAGTGAAAAGGGCGGTTGGTCAACCCTGAAAGGATTAAAAGAAAGGAGCCCAAGGAACAACCTTGGGGCAATTCCTGCATTATCCAGAGCTAAGGCCATTTGGCCACTACACAGGAACAGTGGGGTCTCCAAAGCAGGGAGAAGAGTCTCCTGTACTTCCTCGGTTGAAGGACAATCCTGAAAGTCACTCACTTCCTTTTGTTCTAACAGAGTAGCACTTAATAAGTGGAAGGAAGGAACCAAGCAAGCAAGCAGGCAGGGGCGAGAAGGGGGTTCCCACATGCAACCTTCTGATTGTAATATGGATTCCCTATAACTTCCTATAGGGTGAGAAAGTGCTGGCAAGGAGTCTCTTCCCCATGACAGTTAATATTTCTTCTTACATATTAACAAAGGAGCAAACTTGAGGGTGGTGCAAGGTTCAGTTGGCAGAAGCCGGTTTCTCAGCATTTCGGGCAATTTGCGAGCCAGTTATGAAGACCAGGCTCTGATGGCAGTCAGGTGTGAGGAAGCAGCCAGCAGCCCACAAAGACTCCACCTCTCAGCCCTCCATCCACAGCACTTGCCGGTTAAGCAATTTCCATTGGTTTCCTCAGCCCTCAGTCCTTTCATTCAACAACTATCAGCTAAATATCTAAAAGGGCCAAACACTGAACTGTGTGTAGGCCCATGAAACAGACAAAACAAAGTTCAGGCCTCCTGAAGACTGAGCCCTCCTGAAGTCTGCTTCACTGAACTGCGTGTACAGATTAGCAAACAGGCCAGGGTAACGCTGTGGGGGTAAGATCTGTGGGAGAGGCACAGGGGAGCGCCAGATTCAGTGGGCGGGGTGGTGTCTTCTAAACTGAAAACCAAAGGACAAGCAGGAGCCACTTTTGTGGATGGGAAGTGGTCCAGGTGGAGGGTAAGCAGAGGCAGACTTCTGGAGGTAAGAACATTTAGGAACTGAAAGCTAGTCTAGAAGCTGGAGTTTAGGAGAGGCACTGGGGAAGAGCAGAGGACTGGGGGGTGGAGAGGGACAAGGCCAGTTCTGAAGTATGAGGGGCTGTAATAAATCAAACATTGTGAATTTTATCCTGAGTGTAGTTGGGGGGGGGGGGGTGGGNGAGGATGTTAGCCCAGAGCGAAACCAGATGAAATCTTCTTGAAAATATCACAGGTCGGAGCAAGGAGAAAGGAGGGGGCAGGAGGAAGACAGAAGGCAGGGAGTCCCTTTAACAACTTAGCTGGCATACGTAATAATTTACCTTTAATTCATCATTTCTTCCCCTCTTTTCCTATTCATTTGATTCATAAGACGTTTTCAAGGTCATTTCATTTTCTTCTGAGTTTTCAAGATAATTTTAACCTAAATATCATTTCATTTGTTGGCAACATCTTTTGTCCATTTCGGAGTAAATGCTTCTCCGGATAAATAAATTTTGGATCTTAAGCAAAATGCATACTTCTCTGTAATTTCTTTAGTTTTTTGTTGTTGTTGTTAATCTCTATACCCAACGTGGAGTTCGAACTCACAACCCCAAGATCAAGAGCCACATGCTCTACGGACTGAGCCAGCCAGGTGCCCCTCCAATTTCTCAAAGATTTTTAAAATTTTATTATTATTATTTTTAAATCTGTAGGCCTACACTGAGATCTCCTAAACTCTGCAAAACTGGGGGAGGAAGTGCCCAGAGGGGATAATCCCCTGGGAGGGGAGGGTCTTGGGTAGTACATTTAAATGCCTGATGTCCCCACCTGGAGTTCTTCAGAGATGCAAACTGCCCACTGGAGGAAACAACACCCACAAAATCCTGGGCTGCACCTTCAGGCTACCTGGGAGGTAAAGGCCCACCCCAAGAAAGCAGGAGGCGGAAATCTGATGTAAATCTTTATATTCTCAACGTGAAAGCACAAAGGCAGAGCCCCACAAGCATTCTGTTTACCATTTCAACGGAAATCAGGAATTACAGACCAGAGTCAAGTTAAGTCACCTTTGTACTTCCCTAAGAATTTTCTTGTGAATTGTGTCCAGTCTGTTTCCCTGTGGTGATTACCTGTAAAGCTCTTAAAAAAAAAAAAAAAAAAAAAAAAAAACNAAAGATCCAGCCTGGGCTGGTCAGGACAGCCAGGTAGGGAGAGCACATTCTGCCTAGCACTAGGCCTGGGGGAGAGGGGTCCCCTGGGCAGAGCGGAGGGTGCGGAGAGCAGGCTGGGAAGAAAGGAGTCTGGGCATGGAGGAGGCCCTGAGGCTCAGGAGTGGAAAACCCCTAGAAAGTTGCTTCTACTGCCACTTACTAGAGCTCCTGAATGAGAATTGCAAGGGTTCTCAAAAAGGGAGTGGACAAGCCCAGTGGAAGAGTGCTATGAGGAGGCGATGAATATAAAGAGCTTCCCTACAGATTATTAGGTATCGGAAGTTCTGATGTCCTCAGAACTCATGGATAATAGTAGCAATAGCTATCATTTACTAAGCACAGGACTAGTGCTTAGAAAAATGAACACACGGGGCGCCTGGGTGGCACAGCGGTTAAGCTTCTGCCTTCGGCTCAGGGCGTGATCCTGGCGTTATGGGATCGAGCCCCACATCAGGCTCTTCCACTATGAGCCTGCTTCTTCCTCTCCTACTCCCCCTGCTTGGTGTTCCCTCTCTCGCTGGCTGTCTCTCTCTCTGTCGAATAAATAAATAAAATCTTTAAAAAAAAAATAGAAAAATGAACACACGATATGTGCCAGGGACACACACACACACACACACACACATGCATACACATACATAACACAAACACATCTCACTCATTGAATCTTCAAAGTAGTCCAACCAGGTCAGTTCCATTATTTCCACTTCATACTGGAGGAAATGGTCTCCAACAGGTTATATAGGCAGCAGAATATAAATCACAGGTGCGTACTTTGAAAATTCTCTGAAGATCCCACTTACTCCTAAACTTAAGCTATTCTAACAAACCCGGATATTGAGGCAGTATCGTATATTCTTCTATAGTGTTAGAAACTCTGGAGCCAGCCTGGGTTTGAGTCCCAAGCTCTGGCTCTTGGTACTTGTAGGACTTTGGCCAAGTGGTCACAGAATGGGCAATAAAAATAGTGCCTGCCCCACAGAGTGCTTATGAGGATTCTATTAGCTAATATGCAAAGTCCTAGGAACGGTGCCTGGAACACAGTAAGTGCTCAATAAAAGTTGGCCACTACTAAACATCTACATTAGATCACAAGTAGGAAATTAAGAGTGGAAGGACTATTATGAGGACTATTATGCACGGCAATGGAGACTGAAAGCTAATGACCTTAACAGCAAAAGGGAAATGTAAAAAAAAAATACCCATAACATATGACCCTCCGGTCCCCAGATAAAATTATACATTCATAACCGGGTTAGGCTGAAGGAATGGACTTGGGATAATGACTATAACATTTTTTTAAAAAAAAATCTATAACATATGAGACAATTAAATTGATGAATGAGGGTGCCATTCACACATTTCTTCAATAAAGCATAATTATAGGTTAGGTTAATTCTTTTTTAAATAAAGATTTTATTTATTTATTTGAGAGAGAGAGAGCACAAGTGGAGAGGAGGGTCAGAGGGAGAGGGAGAATCAGACTCCCCACTGAGTAGGGAGCCCAATGCAGGGCTCGATCCCAGGACCCCAGGATCATGACCTGAGCTGAAGGCAGCCACTTAACCGGCTGAGCCACCCAGGTGCCCCTAAGTTAGCTTAATTCTAATACTATAGTTTAACAAATCAATTTAGAAAAATGTTGGAGTGGGCCTTCCTTAGTCTTGTCAAATATAAATTTTATAAAATTAAAAAAAAATTTGTATTTTTCAAGCTTTATGGCATTTGCTTCAAGTGGATTTGGATTTAATGAAAGAGACTCTATTATTTAATATTAAATACTAAAGTGAGAATAAATCTTGAGAATAGAAATGTAGACATAATCCTAATTGAATGAATTAGTTAATTGTTTTTCTTAGGTACAGTTACCATTAATAGATGCTTTTTGGCCAACACGTATCTGAAATAGAAATTATTTCATAATAAAGGCAAATATATGTGTAACAAAAATGGACCCTCTATTATTGAGTATGGGCACGGACAGAATTAAGTTAGCACCGTGCTGTGTGCTGAAATGCTACCCTTTGCAGGGGGGAATATGTGTTGTCTGAAGGGAAGTATTCTTTTTTTCCCCCCCCTTAGGCATGGAGCCTTCCATGCCCAATTTGGAGATTGAACTCACGACCCTGACCTCGAGTTGCATGTTCTACTGACTGAGCCAGCCAGGCACTCCTGAAGGGAAGTATCCTTGATTTCAAACTGAAAAATGAGGGTGAGTCCAAGGAAGGTTGTCAGGACCTCTCCCTCGCCCTGAGTCTGAGCCCGGTCTTGCGGAATCCAGGTGACTATCCCTCTCTCCCTCTAGACTTGGCCCTGAGAAGGGACCTTGCATTTTATTCTGCCCCAGCTCCTAGCACCAAACCCGATAAATGATTGTTGGATTTTGAGAGTAAGGAGGGCCCCATGTGCATCATTAGTCCAAGAGCTAGGAATTCAGGATCCCCAGTGAGCTCCAAGCCGAGGATCAATATAATTCTGCTAATAACCAGTTTACCTAGACTGACATCACTCTCGCTCTCTGTTTCCCTGTGGCATCTCCTAGCAGAGAGAGAGAGCCTAGCTTTCCTTAGGCTCAGCTGTACACTTGACTCACAGCCACCGGTCCCCAGTCTTGGAGGGGAAACAGTGCCTCTTAGAGGCCAACTTGCCAGTGGCAGCAGTAATGTGTTAGGGACCTGAGAAGATACCTCTTGGGGAACAGATGATTATGGTCCAGGCGATCATCTCCACTGGGATATTCTTTAAGTTTAAAGTTTGGAAGCCTTATTTTTATTTAAAAAGTGTCTTTAAAATTTTTAAGATTTATTTATTTGAGAGAGAGAATGCTCCAGCAGGGCAAGGGGCAGGGGGAGAGGGAGAAAAGCAGACTCCCCGCTGAGCGCAGAGCCCCACACAGGGCTTGATCTCTGGACCTGGAGATCATGACCAAGTTCACGACCCGAGCCAAAGGCAGATGCTTAACTGACTGAGCCACCC
The DNA here is from genome assembly GCF_002007445.2 of Ailuropoda melanoleuca. Lineage (NCBI taxonomy): Eukaryota > Metazoa > Chordata > Mammalia > Carnivora > Ursidae > Ailuropoda > Ailuropoda melanoleuca. The sequence continues at coordinate 51,582,481 of NC_048228.1, read as the reverse complement.
AGGTGCCCCTCCGTTAACTGTCTTAATACTGCTATTCCCATCACCTTTTTAAAATTTTTTGACAGAATCATCTATCCCAAAGGTTGCTAGCCTGTTAATTATGATTCCCTTCAACAGGAACTTGGAGCTAAAGTCTGAATATGCGTGGGCGCCTGGATGGCTCGGTCGGTTAAGTGTTTGCCTTTGGCTCACGTCATGATCCCAGGGTCCTGAGATAGAGTCCCACATTGGGCTCCCTGCTCATCAGGGAATTTGCTTCTCCCTCTACCCTTCCCCCCTGCTCATGATCTCTTTCTGTCTCACTCACAAATAAATAAAACCTTAAAAAAAAAAAATCTGAATATTTGTGTCACCACCCTCCACCCCCCAAATTCATATGTTGAAATCCTAACCCCCAATGTGATACTATAGATGAGGCCTTTGGGAAGTTATTAGGCCACAAGGGCTCCAAATGGAATTAGTGTCCTTATAAAGGCAACCCCAGAAAGCTCTTTTTTTCCTTCTGCTATGTGAAGACGCAGCAAGAAGCCAACCATCTATGAACCAGGAAGTGAGTCCTTACCAGACAGGAATCTGCCAGCACCTTGATCTTGGACTTCCCAGCCTCCACGACTGTAAGAAATAAACTGCTGTTGGTTTTAAGCCGCCCAGTCTATGGTGTTCTGTTAGAGCCACTCAAATGGAATAAGGTACTTGGGTAATAATAAGTCAGCTCTGCTGACCCTCGGCTTCAATTTTATGAGAGGACATAAGCTAAAGTCGGCTAGTTCAATTTAACGGCAGGGAGAAAGCTTATTGATCATCCCACCACATACCACGTACGGTGCCAGGTGCTAAGCACTGAGCTATTGTTGAACATTAACAATAGCGTATATAAATGGCAAAGTATAGTGTCCATTTGGACTGCTTCTAGAGTTGGTAGATGGCTCCACATGAGAGACAGAGCAACCTCTCCTTATCTCCATATGTTCTGGCAAGAACACTGCTTTGTCATAGACTGGAAACCACTGGGAAACAATGTTACTGGGTGGACCTTTGTAATCCACTGGTTAGTACTCCCCTTCCCACAAATGATCTACTTTCCCAAAGTGAGACAGCTTAGCCTGGGGAAGTAAGGACCAGGGTTAAGCTACGGCAGTTGTCAGGAGCAGCCAGTGAAGTGGTGAGGCTGATGTGGGAAAGCAGGAGAGGGCACAGGCGATGCAGCCAGAAACCTCGCGTCAAATCCCAGCCACTGAGCTTTGTGACCTTCAGCAAGTTACTATATCTCCCTCCTTCGAGTCTGCTCTTGCAAAAAGGGGATGAGAATAGCGATATTAAGACAGTGAATGGAGGGGCGCCTGGATGGCTCAGTGGGTTAAGCATCTGTCTTTGGTTCAGGTCATGATCCCAGGGTCCTGGGTGGAGCCTTGTGTTGGGCTCCCTGCTCAGCGGAGAGTCTGCTTCTCCTTCTTCTCCTTCTCCCTCTGCCGCTCCCCCAGCTCATGTGCACTCTCTCTCTCTCTCTCTATCCCCCTCCCTCGCAAATAAAGATTTTAAAGATTTATTTATTTATTTATTTATTTATTTATTTATTTATTTGACAGAGCCACCCAGGCGTCCAATAAATAAAATCTTTTTTATTTTTATTACTTATTTATTTTTAAAGATTTTATTTATTAGAGAGAGAGAGCACAAGCAGGGGGAGCAGCAGGCAGAGGGAGAAGCAGGCTCCCCCGCTGAGCAGGGAGCCCGACGTGGGGCTTGATCCCAGGACCCTGAGATCATGACCTGAGCCAAAGACAGATGCTTAACTAACTGAGCCACCCAGGCACCCCCCCCATAAATAAAATCTTAAAAAAAAAAACAGTTAATGGAGACAATATACGCAGTACTTAGCACAAGGACTTGTTGGTACTAATTGCTGGTGTTAGGAAGTAATACCAACTACTACATGCAGGTAGAACTGAAGCTCATTGAGTCTTCACAATGAGATACACCATCTTCTGTCCTCCCACCGCATATACACTCTATAAGCCAAGATCAAGGTGAACACAGTGAATAATAATGAAACATTTAAGAAGTACAGGTCCTACCTGAGCCATGATAAACACCTGACACAAGCTGAGCCAATCAGATTTGCAGCGTCTTCCTGAGTCAGTTACAAGGAGCTGGGCCATGAGGTTCTGTTGAGTTTGGGCCCGGGCTGGGGCAGTGGCAAGCTAATGCCACTTGCAAGCTTAACATAATGGCAGCAGAGGGGCCATGAGTCAGCAGAGAAAGCAAGTCTCAGAAAGAAACAAAACAGTGAAAGAGACTCATTGGAAAAAAACACAGAAAAGAGAATATGAAGGTTCACAGACCTGGACTGCACACCACACACATGCACACCACACACACACACAGACCTGGACTGCACACCACACCCATGCACACACACACACACACACACAGACCTGGACTGCACACCACACACATGCACGCACACACACACACACACAGACCTACTGCACACCACACACATGCACACACACACACACACAGACCTGGACTGCACACCACACACATGCACACACACACACACACACACACACACACAGAGACCTGGACTGCACACCACACCCATGCACACACACACACACACACAGACCTGGACTGCACACCACACACATGCACGCACACACACACACACACACAGACCTGGACTGCACACCACACACATGCACACACACACACACACAGACCTGGACTGCACACCACACACATGCACACACACACACACACAGACCTGTACTGCACACCACACACACACACACACACACAGTACTCTTACGTTGACTCTCTAGTTCTCACGAGGCTGGGCTCTATTTCCTGGGTATTTCCTTTAAGATTCCCCTATATCTTTACAATAGACCCTTCTTTGATCTGAATTTTTTTTTTCTGTTCCTTTAAACAGGAGGGGCCAGAGACAACCTTTACAACCTTTCACTGTGCAATTTCGGAATAACAGGAATAGAGGCATCACTGTGGATGAGGTGAAGCGTGAACCCACAGGGAGGATATAGAGATCCAACTATAAGGTGACAGCAGAATATCAGCATCTACATATTGTAAATTTTATCAGTGAACTTTCATTTAAATATGTGAGCAAGAGGCAAGCTACCGAATAAGCAGAGGTCCAGCGTTTGTACCACAACGGGCCTGTTACTCTATTTCTTTCTTTCTTTTTTTTTTAAGATTTATTTATTGGGGTGCCTGGGGTGGCTTAGTCAGTGAAGCGTCCAACTCTGGTTTTGGCTGAGGTCACGATCTCAGGGTCATGAGATTGAGCCCCAGAGCGGGCTCTGTGCTGGGCACAGAGTCTGCTTGGGATTCTCTCTCTCCTTCTCCCTCTGCCCTCCCTTCCCCATCCCCCCCCACACTTTTGCTCTCTTTCTCTCTAAAATAAATAAATAGTAAGGTGCCCCTTACTATTTCTTCCTTTATTTATACCTTACTCATTTTGTGGGGGACATGGTACACTCTAGTAGGAGTATTGGACAATGAGAAGGATTTGGGAAGGCCACAGATATATCCCTCTATATTCCAGAATCTGGAATATCCAGGTTATAAGGTACTCTCAAAAACACTTGGCTACAAAGAGAAGGAAGAAAGAAAGGTACTACCTAAACTTGGGAAGACTTTTGGATCTTTCCCTAAAACAAACTCATGTGTTAAGGGTAAAATTTATTTCCAGAATCTTATCATTGTTCTTTTCTCAATGTGCCCTTCCTTTTTCTTTTTCTTTTTTTTTTTTAAGATTTTATTTATTTATTTGACAGAGAGAAAGACAGCCAGCAAGAGAGGGAACACAAGCAGGGGGAGTGGGAAAGGAAGAGGCAGGCTCCCAGAGGAGGAGCCTGATGTGGGGCTCGATCCCAGAACGCCAGGATCAAGCCCTGAGCCGAAGGCAGACACTTAATGACTGAGCCACCCAGGCACCCCTCAATGTGCCCTTCCTAAGTCACCTGTTGCCACAGGATACTCATACTGCCTACTCAGAAACCCACTCAAGTCTACCCTTTCTGAATATCACCGAATGGCCCTGTCTTCAGTTAAAATGTTTATCCTTGCAAAGCATGGCTCTCATTTAGCATTTAAGATATATGATAGGAAAAAAGATATGATAGAATTAATTTATGCTAATAAATAAAGGACTGTTTAGTCTAATGATGATGTACTCTTCCCACTGACATTTGCACTTTAAAAGAAGATATCTGTTGATCCAAAAGGCCAAGTCATTCATTGCAAACTTTTACGCATTGTAATCATTGGGTTGGGCAGATATTTTTTCATCCAGGGGTCTTTCCAGGGCCTCTTAACTCACATGGTCTTCCCCTACTAGAATATACATTACATAAAGGCAGACACTGTTGTCTGTTTCTAATCGTTGTTGAATCCTCAGTGCCAAAGACAGCGCATGGCATAGTAGTTGCTCAAATGTCTGTTGAATGAATAAATGATGTCAGGATTCAAATCCAAGTCTGTCTGTCTTTAAAGTATAATGTTCATTCTACTATATAAAATGGTCTTTTTCTTAAAATGAATCGTCACCTACCTTATATTAAGAGGAAAAGAGAAGAAAAATAAAGGAAAGGAAGGAGAGAGATGGTATCAAAGCAGATGAAATGAAATTTAGGCCCATATTGAAGCATCAGCTTCAATATGGGGCCCGTTGGGCTTCTCCCAAGCAAATTAATAATTTTGTCAGGGCTCCATATGTTTCTCTTCCAAAAGTGTTTCTATTTAATATCTTTTCTAAGTTTCTTATTATTTGTGATTTTTTTTAAAAGCATGCTTGTTAAAAAAATAATTTCCAGTGGAAATTATGGAACAGTTGAAAGAAGAAAACATTACCTAGGATCTTCCCAACAAAATACAACCACTCTGAATTCACATCTTGCTACATTTTCTTCTAGGTTTCTCCTTTGCTTATATTTTACTTTTATTTATTTACTTATTTTTAAAAGATTTTTACTTATTTATCTTAGAGAGAGAGAGAGCATGCATGAGTAGGGAGAGGGACAGAGGGAAAGGGAGATAAAGAATCTCAAGCAGACACCTCCCTGAGCACAGAGCCCAACGCAGGGCTTGATCTCATGACCCTGAGATCATGACCTGAGCCAAAATCAAGAATCAGATGCTTGGGGTGCCTGGGTGGCTCAGTTGGTTGACTGCCTGCCTTTGGCTCACATCATGATCCCAAGGTCTTGGGATCGAGCCCCGCGTGGGGCTCCCTGCTCAGCAGGGAGTCCGCTTCTCCCTCTCCTCTGCCTGCCACACCCCTGCTTGTGCTCTCTCTCTCTCTCAAATAAATAAAATCTTAAAAAAAAAAAATAAGAATCAGATGCTTAACCACTGAGCCACCCAGGTGCCTCCCTATGCTTGTATTTTAGACTTAGCTATAATCATTCAGTATACATAATTGAATCCTGATTTATTATTTTTCTACCATCATTTTTTTGTCCTGTACTGATATTATCATTCCCTGATGTTCAGTATAAAATCTTCAGTTAAATGAAGTGAGACTTTGCTGCCAATTGGTATTAAATTTTCATAATCTTACATACTGATTCCGTGACAATGGAATTTTAAAATTCCAAGTCTTTTTTTTTTTTTTAAAGATTTTATTTATTTATTCGACAGAGAAAGAGACAGCCAGCGAGAGAGGGAACACAAGCAGAGGGAGTGGGAGAGGAAGAAGCAGGCTCTCAGCAGAGGAGCCTGATGTGGGGCTCGATCCCATAACACCGGGATCACGCCCTGAGCCGAAGGCAGACACTTAACCGCTGTGCCACCCAGGCGCCCCTAAAATTCCAAGTCTTATCACTGGCTGAAGAGGAAAGGTTTTTACAGTTCCCTCTCTGTTAAATATTTTAAAAACTGCAAAGAATCGATAAAACATACAGTTGTGTTTATTTATAAGACTGAGCAAATGCCATTAATCTCTAACCATTTTCCCCTCCCAGGTCTTTACAGATTATCATCCCCGGGGGAATGAAGAGCCATTGCCCCAAAGAACAAATGTCTTAGACTATAAGGAAGTGAACATGCCCAAATATGAAGAAACTTGAATCGAGTTCTTTTTTAATATACACATAATGCTGTCCTAGTAAATGGTCCTAGAATCTACAGTCGTGTAGATTAACACAGCACAGAGGTAGTTTTAGTTGTATAACTGAAGGAACGCCAAAAGATTCAAGAAAATATAGAATTTCCAAACCAGTAAAAGGTCACTAAGGTGTAGTGACTATTACCTGCTCTATTTATTACCTATGTGACAAGTGTTAAAAACAAACAAACAAACAAATAAATAAAAAATTGTTCCTACAAGTTGGGGAGGATTTTTTTTTTAAGTATCAGCCATGTTCCTGGCTTCTTGGTAAATGTTTTACAAGCAGTATTTATTTATTTATTTTTAAAGATTTTATTTATTTATTTGACAGAGACAGAGACAGCCAGTGAGAGAGGGAACACAAGCAGGGGGAGTGGGAGAGGAAGAAGCAGGCTCATAGCGGAGGAGCCTGATGTGGGGCTTGATCCCAGAACGCCGGGATGATGCCCTGAGCAGAAGGCAGATGCTTAACCGCTGTGCCACCCAGGCGCCCCTACAAGCAGTATTTAATCCTTACAATGATGCTCCTAGGTTGGCAAGTTGCTCATTCAGTGTTTATTCTTCCTTCTTTACTATAAGAATCATTATGTATTTATTTATTTATTTTGGCCCTTCCCCTTTGCCTGTCTTCCTTTCCAGAATAAGGATGCCATGCTGGCAATGACACAGCCAGCTTGTCACCACAAAGATAAAAGCTTCAAGCCAGGGATGGCTGAGCAGAAAGATTCCAGCTTAGACTGCAGATGACATTGTGAAAGCTACTCTGTACCAGCCCTCCTCTTCCTCCCTCCTCATTTGTCTAAGACACTCTTGGGTTTCCTGTTGTAGCAGCACATGGTCACCCCAACTGATACGGCAAAGTTAAGTCATTTGCCCAAGGCGACGCTGTCCAGAAATGGCAAGATGAGAATGAAAACCCAGGTCCGTCTTGGTTTGCAAACAAAACTTGACTTTTGGGCCTATGCCACGCTGAAGCCCAGGCTTCTCTCTCCGGGAAATAGGAATAAGGATTTCTAGCCTTCCACGATGATATACACACAGGAGTACCTAGAGCAGCGCCTGTCACAGAGGACAGACTCCCAGTGTTTGCTGAATCAGTAGTCCAAGAACCCAAGCACCACTGTTTTCAGTATTCTGCGATGCAGAGCTATTTTAAGGACTGGGAAACACACACACACACACACACACACACACACACACACAACTGTTTCTGTGGGTGTAATGCTCTAGTTGCAGAGATTAGTCAGCAGTTTCATTGAGTTTCTCAGATCTCTCGCCACTCTACTCTCTTCCTCTTCTCTGCCTCCTCTCTCCTTCATAGAAGCCCTTCTCATCTTATCAATCAGCTCCTGCAAGCCCAGCTCCCCACCCCATCTTACCCCCAAAAAAGAGGGAGGGGGCATATGGATTCGGAGAGAAAAGCTCTTTGAAAGAAGTGGCTCATTCTGCTGGGGAAGACAGGAGTTAGCCCACAGGAAGGACCATCCTTCCTGGATTGGCAGGGAAAAATCAAATATAGGGATCTGAGCAGCAGTCCGGAGGAGCAGACTCTAAAAGCTCCAGGCAGGGGAGCTAAAGCTGCAGGAAGGCACCGAATCCTCACCAGATGCGCAAGGACACAGCAGAGCTTGGAATCGCTCATTTCTATTACAAGGAAACGTGTTAAATGCGGAGTTTTATTGATTTAAAAGGTATGAATTGTGAACTTTTTAAAAACAAAGATCTTGAAATTTACTATACCATGAAATAAGTACCAAAATACCGGGAGAGTCATTTCGCTCTGACCCAGATACTAGAACCAGACCTAGATAGCAAAGCCCTCACAGGAAGGAGACTGGCTGCGGCAATGACCTATTGGGACCTTGGACTCTGAGCTATTTAGGAGTCACTATTCACATACCTGGGAGAGAGGGAGCAGTTTTAGGACTTGGGTCTGGGGCACCTGGGTCCGACAGGCTGTGGTCCTGCCCTGGAAAAGCCACGTGTGAATGGGAGGATTGGAGGTGGGGTGAGGGCAGTGGGGAGAGCGAGCTACAGCTCTTGCAGCTCTTCATAAACCTACAGCAAGTGTGGTGTTCATGAGATCCCAGCAAGGCAGCATCAGGGAATGATCAGGCCGAAGAGGAGGCTTCTCTGCCTTGCCTCTCCGTGCTCATGATTTTCTCATCTTCCATTTCTCTGGAATGGACACCTGAGCCACTGGCAGAGAATTATATCCTCATCCAACTCCCCTCTTCTTTTCCTGAACCATCTGCCTATGTCAGTTCTGGACCCTTCAACTAATATGGGCAAGTTACTGAGCCCACCCCCAATTATGTGTGGTGTATTCAAAAACCACAGGCCATTGGCAACTTCTAGTCAACTTCATTAAAGGGCTGGAACTGGGGAGAGAATGGACTCTGGAAGTGTGGGCTGGCTTTGAAAAGTTCTGGTCCAGGTCAGCTAACCATTCTGCTGACCTGGAAGCCCAATCTACCTTCAGAGACTGTATTCTTTTTTTTTTTTTTAAGATTTTATTTATTTATGTGACAGAGAGAGAGGTAGCCGGCAAGAGAGGGAACACAAGCAGGGGGAGTGGGAGAGGGAGAAGCAGGCCTCCCGCTGAGCAGGAAGCCCGATGCAGGGTGCCATCCCAAAATGCTGGGATCATGACCTGAGCCGAAGGCAGACGCTTAAGGACTGAGCCACCCAGGTGCCCCCAGAGACTGTATTCTGATCTCAGGAGACACCCTACAGAGTCCCCGGCACCCCATCCCCTCACATGTACTCACTTGGGCCATAGACTCAGGCAAATGAATTAGGTCAGCTGCAACTTGCTCTGGGATCATGGATTGCTGGTAGAGGTGGCAGTGACTCCATAATCAACCATCTTTTTTTTTTTTTTTTAAAGATTATTTATTTATTTGACAGAGATAGAGACAGCCAGCGAGAGAGGGAACACAAGCAGGGGGAGTGGGAGAGGAAGAAGCAGGCTCCCAGCAGAGGAGCCTGATGTGGGGCTCGATCCCACAACGCCGGGATCACGCCCTGAGCCGAAGGCAGACGCTTAACCGCTGTGCCACCCAGGCGCCCCCCATAATCAACCATCTTAAGCTTCCACGGAATCTTGGCAACAGCCAGTATTGTGAACTTCAAAGGATTTGGTCTAGCTATGGACTGCGCCAGTAAAAACCCCATCCTGGCTGTTCAAGAGCTGCCTGTTTGGCTAGCTGGGAAGAGAAAGGGGAAGATCGTGGGCATGGTGTGGAGGTGACCGCAAACTCGCCACCGCGGGCAAGAGTGCCAGGGCCTGGATCTGATAAATCCGTCCCTCAATAAATAGTTTTATAGAAAGTCCTTTCGAACTGAAAATGGGATTTCCCAATTTAGATGTTTCATAAGTAAGCAATTCTGTTTATTGTATTTTCTCAAAAATGAAAACACACCTGGACCACAGTTGTAGTTTTTTTTTAAGGGTAAAGATACAGCTTTGCTTGTAGACAGAAATACAGTGCAATGTGAAATTACTTTTATTACATAATGCAACATGATCTTTTGAACCTTTTGCAGAGCAACAGAACTGAGGCCAGCAATATGCTAGTAGCACTGCTGGAAAACTATTTTTAAAAAAAAATTGGCAAGCAGTCAAGTCCATTAGGGCATACAGTGAGCATCTATTGTTTTTTCTATCCTGATAAACTTTCCCCTGGCACAGTATTCCAGATTTCCTTTGAAGAAAGTCCCTGTTCCCCTGTTCTTATGCCTTATGCTTCCAGATGAACTGAGGACTCTCACTGCTGGCTTTGGAGGTGGGCATGTGAATCATGGCCAATCAGTGTCTCTCACACACTGGGCTACAGGAATTGGCCCAGCACATGGGCACATGACTCAGCCAGATGCACCGAGTCATGAGGAGAGAGGTTAGGACTCTTCCCTGATGAACTTGGATCTGGGAGATTATAGGACTGAAAGCCATCTTGCCCCTGTATGGTGCCAGAAAAATAAACCAATAAAAAGAGCAGAGCCCAGAAACAGAGAAAGCCCAGATCCTGGGGACATTGTCTTGATGCCCCAGATTAAACCATATCTAAAGTCACAGAATTTTCAGTAACATCAGCCAGTATCGTTTCAGTTAAGTACAATTATAGAGTAATATCTTCATACGTTCAGTTTTTAAGAAAATGATGGCACACATCAAAGATAATCAGGCTTTCCTTTAATGAGTACTTACTAGATTTCAGGTAGTAAAGTATTTTTTTTCAAAAAAATAAATAAATAAAATGAAGTACTTTTTTCTTAAAGATTTATGTATTTTATTTTATTTTTTTAAAAGATTTTATTTGTTTATTTATTTGACAGAGAGAGAGAGAGCACAAGCAGGGGAAAGAGCAGGCAGAGGGAGGGGGAGAAGCAGGCTCACCGAGGGGGGAGCCTGATGTGGGGCTCGATCCCAGGACCCTGGGATCATGACCTGAGCTGAAGGCAGACGCTTAATGACTGAACCACTCAGGCGCCCCAAGATTTATGTATTGTAGAGAGAAAGAGTGCATATGAATGAGCAAGTGCAGGGGGTGGGGGGGTGAGCAGAGGAAGAGGGAAACTAGAGCAGATCACAACTTGGGGCTCGATCTCATGACCCTGAGATCACTACCTGAGATGAAACCCAGAACTGGATGCTCCACTGCGCACACCCCCCAGAGGCCCCTCGGGCATTAAGTATTAAGCATGTTAAAGTTATTCTCTAATAAAATCCTAACAACCAAATTTATTTCCTTTCTAAACAGGCAGAGCAGGAATTTGAACCCTGGACTCTAGAACATGTGAGGCTACTTGACTATTGATCATGCCTTGGTCACATTTCACATCTCCTAAAAGAGGCAGCTGTCCAAAATTTTAACCTCTCAATCTTTTTGTTCAAATGAAATAGGCAATGTAAACAAATGAAATCTATAGAGTGGAACAGGATGGGGGTCCAGAATCTTCTTTCTTGCACCCTCCTCTCCTAATGAATTCTTAGGCCTTTAAAAAAATGTTTAGAGGGGGGCCCGAGTGGCTCAGTCAGTTAAGCATCTGCTTTCGACTCAGATCATGATTCCAGGGCCCTGGGATGAGAAACTGCCCCCAGTCAGGCTCCCTGCTCAGCAGGGAGTCTGCTTCTCCCTCTGCCCCTCCCTCTGTCCATGCTTTCTCTTTCTCTCTCTCGAATAAATAAATAAAATCTTTAAAAAAATCAAAACATATTTTGAAAAGCACTTCATGGGATACAATAAGGATGAAGGTGTATGTACCCTCTGCATACTGACATGGAACAATCTCCAAGACATATTAAATGGGAAAAAGGTGCAGGACAGCATATACAATGTCCTACACTTATTTATGTTATTTTTAAAAAAAGAGAGAGAATAACAGAGGGATTAAATATACATTTTTTAGTATCTAGAAGGATGAACAAGAACTGTTTGCATTGATTACCTGTGTGGCCAAGGAATACAGATGGGGAACTTTTTACTATATACCCTTTTGTACTTTTTATTTTAACCATGTGAATGCATTACCTGTCTTAGAAAAAGGAGGAGGAAGGGAAAGAGAGGGAGGGCGAGGAGGAGGAGGTAGAGGAGAAGAGGGAGGAGAAGAAAAACATTTATTAGTGTGAATCTCCAAGCAAGGTAAGCTGGCCATTGGGTGGTCGAGATGTTTCTCCCAGTGGGCTGAGATCTAGTCCTAAAAATATAAATTCTTTCTCCCACAGAATATTTACCTTTACATAGGACTAAACATGAATTATTAAGTTAGTCATTAAAGGCCAAGAAAATATTCATCAACTAAAATTAGTGCGTTAATAAAATTTTCTGAGGACCCCGATGCAGATTCTATTGAGGAAGTTGGCTGCCACGCAATGCTTAGCAACGCTGCAGAATTTCTGCTCCCATGCACACAGGCTGAAAGCAGGAATTTCCTCATCTGGGGAATTCATTCACCCATTAGAGTTACCAAGTGCTTACTATGTATCAGATACTGTGCTAAGCACTGAGGATAAAGCATTTCACAAAAGGACTAAAATCACTGCCTTATGGACTTACATTCTGCTGGAAATGAGGATATAAACAATAAACAAGATAAAGATGTAAAATATATACTACACTCCACTGGTCCTGCAATGAATATTTTTTCACATTTTAGGAAATCTGAAATTGGGATGCATCTAACAATTGGCAGGGCTTAATTTCTTTCTTTCTCTGAGGGACATTTAATGGTGTCTTAGATCTGATGAAATACAGGAAAAAAATACGTATGGGAAAATACTGCATCAGACTGACAAGTGCTACAGAGAAAAATAAGCAGAGCAGAGGGAGAAGGAGCATGGGGAAACTGCAACCTACAACAGTCAGGAGAGGCCTAGGTCACATTTGAGCAGACTTAGTTAAACAGGTGAAGGAGCAAGCCATTCATCTATATGGGTGGAATAGCAGCATCCCCAGTACAGGAAAAGAACAAGGGGAGAGGGGAGAGTAAGTTTCAGAAACCCAAGATGCTTATGTGGATAGAGAGGAGGGAAATGTAGCAGGAGATGAGGTCAGGGGGATAACACAGGGGCCAGATTACGTGGGGACTTGCAGGCCATATTTCTGCATGATTGTTGCCCTGAGTGTACAAGAGGCTGGGTAGCATAGTACCTAAGAGCACAGGTCTTGGAGCCAGATCTCGGATTTATGTCCTACCTCTGCCACTTCCTAGCTGTATGACATCAGGCAAATTACTCTCTGCCTGTGTCGCCATCTGTAAAATGGGGCTACTATCACTACCCATCTCATAAGGTTGTTGTGAGGATTAAGAAAAGTATTCTATGTAAAACACTTTGAAGAGACAGAGCCTGGTAAAAAAAAAGGCGCACCACCTATGTGTTTAATATTGTTATTATCGATTGGTTATGAATTTCAATAGCTGCCTCATTGTTAGGAATTTATTTTTCTGTATGTTGTTTGGTTAATGGATAGTAATGCATAATTGTATCAACAATGCTTTTGGGGGCACCTGGCTGGCTCAGTCGGTAGAGTGTGCGACTCTTGATCTCCAGGTCACGAGTTCAAGCCCCGCGTTGTGCACAGAGTTGACTTAAAAGAAAACAAAACAACGTTTTTGGACACTGATTTTGCAGTAATTAGTCTCTAAAGACCTGTGTATGGTGTATTTCAAATACAAATTATCATCTCATCTTTCTAAGCAGTTATAGACAATACTCCACCACACCACCATCACACCAACTAAAAAACAATCTTGCGCAATTATATTTCATTGCTTAGTTGAGTATGCCACGAGAAAGTAAGAAAGGATGGGGGGAATGGGCCACTGAAGCGGCACTGTAGGGGGACTGTAAGGAGCAATTTAAAAAATGAATTTCAAACCAGTTAATTTTGTTAGTTGCTTTGTTCTCAGGTTTCGTTTAAAGAAAAACCACTTTTATTCACCCAAGTTAAAATGTTTATGTATATTTTAATGATCTGTGGCATTCTTATCCGGAACGTTTAAAGTTATGCAAGTCTGAAGTATAATGGCGTAAGTCAGGTAGTCACATTTTTTTCATGTTTTCTCTTTATTTAAGAGATGGTCCTTGAACATCTATCATATTAAAGGAATTATACTAAATGATTAGAGGCTACAAACAGGAACAAGACATGGTCCCTGACTTTTCTCTATAAAATTAGTGGAAGTACATTCACATGGAACTCCCTCCTGTTAAATAAGAAGTCCATTTCATGGCTATTCTGTAGTCATGATGCCTCTGCTCCCCTTTCAGACCCCAAATGAGGGACAAATTAGCCACTGTACCCTCTCTACTTCCTCCAGAGACTGGAAGTGGTGAGCAGCTCCATCCCTTGCCAGACACAAAGACAGAGGCAAGACTATGGGGGGGGGGTGCCGAATGGGGGCTCTACCGTCACCTCCTCTGGACCCAACTGTCCATTCCTCCTGCCCACAGTCCTTCCTGCCCAGGGGATGCTGTTAGGGAAGAAAACAGGTCAACTGGAGGGAAAACTCACAGTATGCTGTTACTGACCTACAATACTCACTAGTTTAAAACAAAGCAGGGCATTTTGACAAGGTCGGTGCCTTAAAAGAATTTAGCTAAAATGTCAAGGCACTGTTTCTTTATTATGAAAGAATATTTGTAGTAGATATCCATGAGCCCCACTCCAGATGATGCGGTAGCAGTGAGGCACAGGAAGAAGGTGAGGAGAGGCTCAGGAAAAGGTGGGGCTTAGGGACTAAGTGAGGTTCTTGGCACACATTACTTGGTAATAGCAATCTGAGCATTTATTGATCACTTTTTTAGGCTGCAACAAAATGCCCTCATGGAAAATGTCTGAAGCAAATGTCAAATGTCCAGTTTTCAAGCAGAAGACAATGCTTAGTGCACAGTATTTTGGGCTGTATGATCCCAACCATTCTCCAAGTCACCCAATCTTAAAACCTTGGCAATAGAAAAGGAAATTTCACCATAGCCTCTGTGATATGTGTTATCTACAATTCCACCTCACAGACGAAAAAAGGACCCTCCTCCTCAGCATGATATTCCTATATCCATAATGTCTTCCTCATTTATCCATCAATACCTTTTATGACCGTGCCAATATAGAGAGATACAAAAATGAATGACATAGCCCTGCCCCTAACAGTTTGGCTTCATAAGCATTTATTGAGTGCTCTCCACAGATTAACAACTGCAAAGTGCTAGCACAGACACATGTATCTGAATTTCAGGGAAAGCTTTCAGATGATGCCAGAGTTAAGTCTTAAGGAACCAGTAGGAGTTTCCTTGATGAAAAGGTGGTAGGGGAAGGGCATATCCAGGCATAATTCCACAGTACATGGGGGAGGCAGGAGCTGGAAAGACAGGAGCCAGAACATAACAGGCCTGGATACCAAGCTACAGAGACTGGATTTTATTATGGAGCAAATGGACAACCACCTTTGGATTTTAAGAAAAGTATCAACATGGACAGATGTTTTGTTGTTGTTAGGCTCATCCAAGGGTGATTGGACTGGAGACTGAACTGGACAGAAGCCAGGGCTTGAATGCAGACAAACTAGTTAGGAAGCTACTGCTATAATCTTGGTGAAAAATGATGAGAACATAAACTATGTCAGAAGCAGAGAGGATGAAGAGCACAGGACCTGTTTGAGAAATATTCTATAAATAGAAATGAAAGGACTTGAACACTGGACACGTGGGGGTGAAATCTAGAACATAAGATTCCTCCCAGTGTCCTCCTTCTAGCTTAGGCGATTATTTGGCTAGTGGTACTGTTGAGGGTGGCAAGGCACAAAGAAGCATATTGATTTCTTTTTTTTTTTTCCCGTTAATGGAGGCTGGGAAAGATGATGAGTTCAGTTTTAAATGCTGAATTTGAGATCTGGAGGGGATCCAAGTGGAGAGGTGCGTGAATCAGTAAGCTAACTCGACCCTGCGCCTTTTAGGCTCAAGAAATTTACAAGACTACTCCAGAAACATGTGTACCTACCTGGGCAATCGCATTTCAAAAGGGGCAGGGCATTCCATTTTGAAAAAAATGACATTTTTCATATTTAAAAAAAACACTGAAAATGCAGGGGTTGAGAGTTAACAAAATATGCTACTAAATGCCAAACTGACACTATAGATCAATGTATTTTCTCTAATAAGCTAAATGCAGGGTTCGATCGTTTTCCACCTCACACCACTTGAAAACAGCGGCGTACCTGGTGTTAGGATCTAGGAATTCCTTTTATAACAGGTTTGAAGAGCAAGAACTGAGAAATGCGCCCTCCGGTGGCAATGGACTGAGGGGCTCTAGCACCCTTTTTACCACCAAACAAAGCCCTGTAAAGAAATGCAATTTACAAGGATCAGAAGGCCAGAAGGCTCGTACTGCTAAACCGCAAAACCAAACGAACCCTCCCAGGGGCCGGGGCCCCTTACCTGTCACGTCGGCCGAAGTAAAATTTCACTTTCGACTCAACAAAATACGACCCCAGATTCGATAGCTTGCAGTAAGTCCCCTTCGGCGACAATTAAACACCCCGCAAGCCAAAACACGTACACTACCAGGGTTCTCTCCAGCCGGCGGGGCCGGGCTTCGACCACGTGGGTGGCTGTGGCCAGCAGTAGCTACCCGCTAAGGGCTGGTGTAGGAGGCGTGTCCCTTCCGAGGGAGGCGGGACCTGCGCAGTGGGCGGGGCTTGGGCGGATATGCGCTACCGGCCTCCTCTCGCCTACTTTTCCCCTTTGCCTTCGCCCTTCGAGCCGCCACGTAATGCCACGTCCCCGCGCATGCGCATCTTGACTAGTGGTGGCGGCTGTTTCCGGGCTTAGGGGGCTGGAGCGGCCGCGGAGTAGAAGGCTTCGGTGGCAGCGGCTGGGGAGTGCACAGTGCGGGCTTGGGGGCCAGGCCCTGCCGAGGGCAGGGAAAGTTACCTCTTCTTTCCCAAGGGGCCGATAGAGCCGGTGGCTGAGCGACAAGATGAATTTCCTTCGCGGGGTAATGGGGGGTCAGAGTGCCGGACCCCAGCACACAGAAGCCGAGACGGTGAGAGGAGCGCGTTGGGTCCGGGACTTGGGAAGGGTTCGGGAAGGAACGGGACGGAAGATTCGGGGGCATGGAGGTGACTTCCCGCGCCCCGCCGTAGGCTGGGGGTTCGCTTGCCGTCTCTCCTTTTGCCTCCCTTTTCTCTGCTGCAACCCCCGAGTTATTCCCTTACGCCCCCAACGCAGCCCCCACCGCGGCGTTTCGGCCAGGCTGACAGCAGCCGCGCCCCAAAGCTCCACAGGCCCGGCGTGGAGGGTGGTCCTCGGGTGGTGCCGCCCGGCAAGGGCTCAATTCTGGGCACAGGTGGCTCGACCTGTCTCCTGTGCCCCTCGGGGCCTCGGGCCCTTGCCTCCTTTCGCCTGTCTGCCCTGGCCAAGAGGAACCTGAAGTCCTGCTTCCTCCGTCGCAGCCTGGAATGGGGCACAGGGGAAGACTGCAAGGTTTAAAACCCAGCTGTTGACTCGAGCATGTGGCTAAGAATAAAACGATAGTTTGGGGACATAAGGCCACCTGTCCCTTCAGCTGGAGGAAGGTCGTTCTGCCAGGTGTTACTAGTTCAGACCTCGTTTTTCGAGCTCCTCCAACTCTGTGGCATTTGGGGAATACTCGCTTGAACGTATAGGGGTATTTCGCGCTCAAACCGCTTTGGGACATATCCCCGGCTTTCCCTGACCCCATTCAGAAGTCTGAACCCTTGGTAACACTATTTGCAGCGTCACTTTAAAAACTTGTTAACCACTGAATACAGTATTTGATAGTTGGTTCAATGTTAGGTTTAGGATAAACTTACTTTGAAGTTTGGTTAGTTTCTATTAGAAATGAGTGTGTTTGTGTGACATTTTAAAAACAAACTATTCGAGAATAATTTTAGATCTACAGAAAAGTGACAAAGTATAACATTTTAAAGGTAAACTTCGAGTAGTATTCATAGACATAATTGGGATGTCTATGAGCATAGGTCCTAGGTCTTATGTTCTGTGTTACCGGGATCTTGAAGGATAATAATAGATTTCATTTGTCAAGCTCTTACCTTGAGGTAAGTACTATGCTGAGCTCTTTATAGCCTATATTTTCCATTAATCTAACCACCCTGCAAGATGGATGATAGTATCTTCACTTTACAAATGAAGGAATGAGGTTTAGATAGGTGAAATAACTTGACCAAGGTCACACTGCTAGTCCTACTAGAGCCAGGATTCAACCATGGTTTGCCTTACTTCTTAGCCTAGGTTTTCTTGCTGATCCCCGTATTTTAATACTTATCTGGGAATTTTGAAAGTTTATGTAATATTAAAATTAACCTCTCAGATCTGGATTAGACCTGTTTATTTTTTTAAGATTTTATTTATTTATTCGACAGAGAGAGAGAGAGCACAAGCAGGGGGAGTGGCAGATGGAGGGAGAGGAAGAAGCAGGCTCCCTGCAGAGCAGGGGGAGCCCGATGTGGGACTCATCCCAGGATCTCGGAATCATGACCTGAACCGAAGGCAGTCGCTTAACCAGCTGAGCCACCCAGGCTCCCATGGATTAGAACTGTTTAAAGCAGAAGTTGAAAGCTGGTGAATCTGTTTTCCTTCATTTGAAAACCAGCAGAAGTTGAAAGCTGGTGAATCTGTTTTCCTTCATTTGAAAACCAGATTTCATGTGCATGCGCACGCACGCAAACACACCCCCCCTGATATTTGGCTTCTTTTGTCTGCGCCTACATGGCTACCAGGCACGCACACTGCCCTATTGTAAGACCATGCTTTCTCCAGATTACCAAAGTCACAGCCTACTTCTTCGGCGTTTGTTCATTTATTTTATTTCTGGTATTTTTTGTTTGAGGCACCAAGTATGGTTTATTAGAGCTTGCTTTGGATTTAGACCTTGATTTGAATCTTTGTCTTCCACCCCTAATTTGATTGGATCAGGCAAGAGATGGATAATACCCTGTGAGTAAAGTTAGGAAACCACCTGCTTTTATGGTTATAAATGAGGATTAAGTGAAATAAGAAATAGAGCCTGGTGGGGCACCTGGGTGGCTCAATCAGTTAAGCGTCTGCCTTTGGCTCAGCTCATGATCCCAGGGTCCTGGGATCCCTGCTGCGGGCTCCCTGCTAAATGGGGAGTCTGCTTCCCCCCCCCCACCCCTCCCTCATACTCATGCTCTCTCGATCTCTGACTCTCTCTCAAATAAATAAAATCTTAAGAAAGAAAGAAAGCAGGTGAGCTCCTGGCACTTAGTATGTGCTCAATAAAGGGTTACATGCCTTTAGAGGAAGACTATTTTTTTTTAGATAGTTGGCCTTGTCACAATGACTTCTGTAGAAAAGATGGTGAACAATCGAGTATAGGATTTTAAAGCTGGAAGGTCCTTTGCAGATCACGTTCAACCCCCTCATTTTACAAGTTAGGAAACTGAGGCACAGATCACTAAACAACTTGCACAGTTATTACAGAACTGAGACTAGAAAAGTGGTCTTGCCATAGTGAATAGAACATAATATTTACATTGTGATTTCAAAATGAAGTTTGGGAGCGCCTGGGTGGCTCAGTCGTTAAGCGTCTGCCTTCAGCTCAGGGCGTGATCCCAGAGTCCTGGGATCGAGCCCCACATCAGGCTCCTCCGCTGAGAGCCTGCTTCTTCCTTGCCCACTCCCTCTGCTTGGGTTCCCTCTCTTGCTGGCTGTCTCTCTCTCTGTCAAATAAATAAATAAAATCTTTAAAAAAAACCAAAAAACAAAATGAAGTTTGAGTATCACGTGTATGTTGTTTATGTAAACTGAAAGGAAAGTCAAGGTCTTTGTTCTTGCCTAACTGAGCATGCATACTCAAAATTGGAAAAGTAATTTGTCTTATGAAGAGAATTAATAGTTTACTCCAAGTTACAGTATGAATTAAGTTTGTTTCATCATCTCACTCCATTAGGAAATATAACCGGTAAAAGGGGTCATGGGTCACTAATTTGAAAGTATTTGTATGGGCACCTGGGTGCCTTAGTCGGTTAAGCAGCTGCCTTTGGCTCAGGTCATGATCTGGGGTCCTGGGATGAGTCCTGCATTGGGCTCCCTGCTCAGTGGGGAGTCAGCTTCTCCCCCTTCCCCCTGCACAGGCTTGCTGGAGTGCACTCTCTCTCTATCTCTCATGCGTGCATGCTCGTGCAAAAATAAATAAATTTTAAAAATTTTTAAAGTATTTGTAGAGCATCAGAATGAGTGGTACAGTTTTAGATGTTTTAACTGGTGATTTGATCTGGTCTGGATATTCAAGTTGCCAGAATTGGAAACCTCCAACTTACACATTATTGTTTAATATTTTGTAATTTTTTCCATTTCTGTTAAATTAAATTATTCTCATTGTGGTTTTCCATCTTTTGTGCTTTTCTCCAGCAGAAAGCCTCTTTGTCTAAGGTCTACCTGTCCTTCATTTTACTTTATTTTTTTATATCTTATTATTTTTTTGTTGTTGAAGATTTTTAAAAATTTTAATTAATCTATACACCCAACGTGGGGCTCAAACTTACAACCCTGAGATGAAGAGTTGTGTGCTCTAGCGACCAAGCCAGTCAGACACCCCTAAAGTCTAGCTGTCCTTTAAATTTTTTTTTTTTTTTAAGAGAGAGCGCAGGGTGCCTGGGTGGCTCAGTCAGTTAAGTGTCTGCCTTCCGCTCAGGTCGTGATCTCAGGGTCCTGGGATCAAGCCCTGCGTTGGGCTCTCTGCTCAGCAGGGATCTTGCTTCTCCTCCTTCCCACTGCTCGTGCTTTCTGTCTCTCTCTCTGAAATAAATAAATAAATCTTAAAAAAAAAAAAATAGAATGCAAGCCTGTGCTGGGTGGTGGGGGTGGCAGGTGGGGAGGGGCAGAGGGAGAGAGAGAGAGAATCCTAAGCAGGCTCCACGACCAGGGCAGACCAGCACAGAGCCTGGCGTTGGTTCCATCTCAGGGCCCTGAGATCATGACCTGAGCCAAAATCATGAGTCAGATGCTTAACCAACTGAGCCACCCAGGTGCCCCTAACTGTCCTTTAAATCCACCCTATTTTTCCTCCCACCAAACTGCAGATAATCTCTTTCCCCTCTGAGCAATCTTCACATTTTAACTAGATTGTGCATTTCTTAAGCTTTCTATTTGTATATGTTTCATCTCTTCTAGACTCTTAAATGTCTTTAGGGAAGAGTTCAAAAGTATTTTAATTTTTGTTTTTCCATAGTGGTAGATATTCAGCAAAGTATTTGTGGAATGAATTATAGGGGTGTCTGGGTGGCTTAGTCAGTTAATTGTCAGACTCTTTTAGCCCAAGTGGTGATCTCAGCGTCATGAGATTGAGCCCCATGTTGGGCTCCACACTCAGTGAGGAGTCTTGCTTGAGATTCTTTCCCTCTCCTTCTGTCCTTCCCCTTGCTTGTGCTTGCTCACTCGCTGTCTGTCTCTAAAATAAATTAATAAGTCTTTGGTAAATGAATGAACGAATGAGCTATAGTGTTATATGAAAGAATTCCCAGATTATAATCATAGCAGCTTACAAATTACGAGGTGCTAAAACAATACTTTTTAAAGACTGTAGGAATCAAAGTTCTAGAATGATTGATGTCCATTTTGTCAAACTTTTTACTTAAGGGATTTTTCCAAATTTACTGTGTTTTTACTGCTTTCCTGTTTTCCTTTTTTTTTTTTTTTTTTGGGGGGCAGCAAAAAAGTTTATTGAGTGATATTGAGTGATAATACAAAGCTCCCCAAGAGGGAGGGGACTTGAGAGGGTTGCTCTGTTGTCCTGTTTTCTCTTAGTGAACTTAAGTATCTTCTGAATGTGTTAGAGTTAAATTACTGATTTTTTTTTAAATTTCATTTTTAAGTAATCTCTACACCTAACGTGGGGCTTGAGCTTACAACCCCGAGATCAAGAGTTGCATGCTTTACCGACTGAGCCAGCTAGGTGCCCTTATTTTATAGTTCCTAAATTTTCATAGTGTCGGTTAAGAATAACTTTGGATTAGTATTAAGATGTTCTCTAAAGACAAAGTAGTAAATACTTGTATTTGTATCGTATGATAATGAATAATTCTATAAAATTTTAAATATTTTGGGGCGCCTGGGTGGCACAGCGGTTAAGCGTCTGCCTTCGGCTCAGGGCATGATCCTGGCGTTATGGGATCGAGCCCCACATCAGGCTCCTCTGCTATGAGCCTGCTTCTTCCTCTCCCACTCGCCTGCTGTGTTCCCTCTCTCGCTGGCTATCTCTCTGTCAAATAAGTAAATAAAATCTTTAAAAAAATTTTTTTTAAATATTTTAAGTCTAGGGGCGCCTGAGTGGCACAGCGGTTGAGCGTCTGCCTTCGGCTCAGGGCGTGATCCCGGCGTTGTGGGATCGAGCCCCACATCAGGCTCCTCTGCTGTGAGCCTGC